>NC_139244.1:54922628-55244976 GCF_977018435.1 Lepisma saccharinum
TTTTATAATTATATTATAATGTATCAATTTACGAATATCATAAAGAACACTAATTGATACATGTAGCCGTATTTTATCTTATATTCTCCCTACTTTTGAGTGATATATGTGTAATTGTATGTTGTAAATAAAGAAAAATAAAGAAAGGAAAATAATAGAAGCGGGCGAAGCGATAGATTCGGAACAAAAGACCAATGAATTAATAATTCTAGAAACATGAAAGAAAAAAAAGAAAAAGAACACATAATATACCACCACTATTCCCCAAAATCAGTTTCCTGTCTAAAGTACCCCTTGATATTATAATTAAATTAATGCTTACTACTATCATATTACTAATATCACTAGTCATATTACAAATAAAGGCTAGCGTCGTTGCCTTGCAATCAACGTGGTCGCGGGTTCGATTCCCGGTGGAGGCACATAGTGGTTCAGATCCCACTTTAAACTGTAGGTCCTGCCCCGATTAGCCTTATTGTGCATAAAGTGGACTTAAAACACGAAATCAACCAACAAATAAAAGCACCAGGATATAATCGCATACCCTCGAATGTATGCCCGTGGAGGCTGGGGTTCCCCCACCCCTTCATGGCCTAGGTTCTAGGACAAATGTGTTTGTTCGATCATAGATTTGATCACTTCATGCTGATTAACACAAAAAGCTAAGAAAGCGAGGTAAAGCACACATGTATCATAATGAGCTTCAGGCTGGAGGAAAAGTTACCTGTAATTTTACGAGGCATCTGATATATTTTTTTTAAAACAAAGAGGCGGTTCTAAGAATACGTTGATCGTTACGCTGTGACGTACATGAAATTACGCATTGCATGACGTCAATTCGGGCTTTTCCAGTGTGCGTGAAGACATTGCTACAGTCAGCTAGACTCAGTGTTGCCACGGGGAGAGAAATTTCACATGGAACTGGGTTATTGATTGATTTGGTTAATTTGATGTCGCTTTTTTGCCACTTTTTACTAATCGCGAAGGTGAGTGATGATATGATGAAAGATGATGTCCAGGCCGGGATTCGAACTCGGGACCCCTGGCGTATACTTTCTGATACAATATATATACTTTCTACTTTCGTGTCCTTTATATTTACTTATGTAATTTGGCCATTATTATAATGAGCTGGTAATCCTCAAACGACGGGTGTCGCTTCGGTGTGATTTCTCCGAAATGATGTTCTTTTTTTCTTTTTCCCGAACCGAGACAATTGACGGCGGACTCTTACCATTAAAAGTGGCAATTGAGGTCTGTTGTTCTTCAGTTTAAAACAGTTTTAAAATATCGATAGTAGCAATAAAGAAATTTGTTGTGAATTGCAATGCATTCTTAAGTTGTATATTGAACTTTGAATTTAAAAATTTTAAAATGAAGACAGTGATCAATTTCAATTCAAAGTAAACATGTTTTAGTTTTTTCACATTAGTTGAGCTTGATTTCTCATAAACCATCTTCATTTAGATGTTTATTTTAATTAATTTGACGAGTGTAAAAAGAAATCTTTATCTGAACGCGTGAACCTTTTATTTTATCTATTTCAACTCGCCATTCATCCTGATCGTCACAATAAACCTAGAGGTAGAAAATCTGCACAAAATAAATGCTTTCGGGCTGGCGTAGATGTCCAACCAGGACTACAAAATTAAGTATTTTTAAAACTGAGTTTCGCTGAAAATCTGCGGTACATTGTATGTAATTGACTGAAGAAATGATGTTGTAAGACCGTCAATATCCGCCTGTCTTGCAACTACCGTAAAAAAGGACCTTGACACTTTTTGAAGTATTAACGACCTAATTAATGTCATTGTAATGATTTACTTTTAACAATAGTGCACGCAACTATAATTTATGATCATAATCTATCTTTATGCATGATAAATAGAGACATTCATATTTCGTTTGTGACAAGAACAACGAAATGTGAAATAACAAACAGTAATGTTCATTTTTCGTGTTTTTGAAAGGTGCGAGGTGCATTTTCCTCCCGTGTTTTGTCACGAAATGATGGGAAATGAACCGCAAAATGCGAAAAAAACTTTTAAACACGAAATTTAGACTTTATTTACCGACGCGACACTTTCTGGAGTCTGAATTATCCCGTGAGTTATGCAAATCACGGAAAATTGATTAATTCTGCTGTAAATATTTGAGAAGAAAAAATGGACTCCGTTACACAGAAATAAACTTAATACTCTGATAAATACTACATAAATGTACAAGTACTATAAAAGTAAAAGGTTTCTTTTGTAAGTGTAGTTTTTTAATCAAATTTAGGGGTTTATTCGCCATTTTAACACCGATATGCCATTTTTTTAATATCACTTTTGATACTGAAATGTGCCCAGTTTTTGCACCGAAATCTTGATATTTTTTTTACTCACCATAAATATGTGGCTTTAATCATAAAATATTGCATTTGAGTAAAAATCGGTTGCATCCCGTTTTTGTAATTTAATAGGCAGGCCGTTAAGGTTTGACTGTGGAATATTGTAAATATTGCTGTAACTTATACCATTGTAGAATGTAAAATGTAGTGTTATTCACATTGTTTCAAATTTAATAGTAGCCTATTTCTTTCCCAAAATGATGATCTCTTAGTTATGATTATGTTCAGTGGCGGCGAATGGGGGCCCAAAATTGCCAAAACTAGGGAGGGCAACTTCCCCCCATGCCCCCTATTCGCCACCACTGATTGTGTTAAGACACCTAACCGCAAGTGGTCGTCGCCTTGTAATTAAGGGTTCCTGGATTCGATACCCGGTGGAGGCACATAGTGGTTCCGATCCCACTTTAAACTATAGGTCCAGTCCCGATTAGCCTTACTGTGCATAAAGTGAAGTTAAAACACCAAATCAATCAATCAATCAACCTAACCGCATGGCAAATCGACCTGCAAACTTTCTACCTTTATCCGGCTATGGCAACACTGAATCCAGTCCTTAGCCAAGGTTCCGTCGAGGCACACACAAGGCCTCCAAGGCCACAAGGTCCCTCAGCTAGTCACTTGGCATTCGGCAACCGTTCGACCTCTAGACGCCTAAATCTTTTCGCAATTCCAAAAGCATTGACTTGCATTCTGCAACAGTCCTGGCCGGTTACCACTGAAGAGGAGCTGTTGCACGTGTAAGCTGCTGAAACACGTGCCAAGGTGCCATCATGAGTGGGAAGGAGGCGGTGGGCTAGCCAGACATGGGCTTGCAGGACCCGGGGTCCAAGGACATATTTAGGGGGGGGGGGGGCGGACCTCCCGGAAGACTTACTAATTACAAATATTAAATAATGAAAATAATAAAATAACTAAAATTTCATAACGGAAATATACTTATTCTTTTATGGAGAGTTATTTATTGGAAGGCAAGGATTATATTGTAATGATACGACTTTGAATGACAATACCAAAGAAGATTTGTGCAAGATTTTACAACGTAACATTCATAATATATCACCAGGAACTTTACTTTTCGTCAACTGGATCTAACAACCTTTTTCTTATATTTAATAAATATTCAGTTCTTTATCTATTTGATATTAATTTCCTTGCCAGGGCAGTTTCTTTTGTACAAATTTGCCGACCTTAACTACACGTAAGCTAGATAATGAATACGTGCTGCTGTTATATCACTATTATTACACCTTCCTTGTACCCAGTGGCGGATTACCAACTAGGCCCACTAGGCACGTGCCTAGGGGCGGCAACTCTTGGGGGCGGCAAATCTTTTTTCCAGAATATCAAGAATAATAAAAAGTGTCTTACGTACACAGTGACAATTTAGACCTATGAAACCAATGTTTCAAATCAGCGGTTTGCAACACTTACGCTTCATACGAGAGAAACCTTGATGAATCGGATTTATGTGTTATCAAGAAATGTTTCGTTGCTCTGCCTCCTTCAGGCGCCAATCAATTTGTTTTTAACACGTGCTGTGGCTTTTATCGCTTACAATGACAATGCAAGCCGCCCAGCCTTTGTTGATTTGTTTTTGTAAATACATACCCCTCGATCTTCCACTAAGCTTTTGTTAATGGCCATGGCTGGTGCATTCAGTTTGTTGCTAGTGCGTTTGCGATTTGGTGTTTTTTTTTTTTTTTATGCAGCAGGCAGCATGAAGCGAACAAAGTTAAGTAGGGCGGGTTTTCGTAAACTTGCAAACGAAAAGCACGAAAGAGAAGCAACCTTACAGAAAAAGCTCGGTACAGTGGACACTTTTTTTAGGCGAAAGGAACAAGTGATTTCCGAAAGCAGTCCAAAAATTGAAGTGGAAGCGGCTACATCGAGTGAACTCCGTGAAACGTAAAATGTCGAAAATATTGTGGGTTTAGTGCAGGAAGAAAGTGCACCTGAGATAGTGTCACCTCAGTTCGTAGGAGTTCCTGATTGTGACAGTGAGAGTGCAAATTTCGTTAGTGACGATGCTGTCGAGTGGTGTCTGAATGAGTCTACAATTGACATTCTTCTAAGACGTGGAATTAATCAGAATGTTGAAAACGATTTTTCTAAATCGCAAAGACTCATAGCAGGCAAGACAAGATTTTTAAATAATAGTGTTTTTTTCGTAAACTTGTAAATGGAGAATCAATTTTGCGGAATTATTTGGTATATTCGTGCAGCACTGGTGCCGTTTATTGTGCATCATGCAGGTTGTTCAAGGGCAAGGCAAACATCGCAACTCATGGCATTTCAGACTGGAAAAACATTTCAAATATTCTAGCATCACACGAAAATTCTGAAGAATACAAAAACTGCGAGTTGGCACTCTTAACAAGGCAGAAATCTGTTGGGACCTTGGGGAACCATTTTCAATCACATATTCAGACGGAACTTACGTACTGGGTCAGTGCAAATTAGTTACTACTTTTCTTTTGAAAAGGGCGCACATTAAGTTTGTGCCTAGGGGCGGCGAGGAAGCTTAATCCGCCACTGCTTGTACCTATTCATATAATAAAAATATAATATTAATGAATTTGATTATTTTAATTAATACTATTTTAATTAATTTAATGTCATAATTATTTTTGTTTAACATTATTATTATTATTATTTTGAGACAGTTGGTTCGGGCACCCCCACACAGAAACATATTTCTAGATACGTGACTGCCGGGTCCTACGGAAACTTTGTGATATTGCTAGGGCTTACCTATTGATTGATTGATTTGATGTTTGAAGTCCACTTTATGCACAGTAAGGCTAATCAGAACTGGACCTACAGTTTAAGGTGGGATCCGAACCACTATGTGCCTCCACAGGGTATCGAAAAAATACCTATAGAATAACCTTAAAACTATTTTAAAATAACCTAAAAATAATTCTTGTTCTAAAAATGAAAGTTTGATAGAAGATTCAAGAAAAGAAATTGGGAAAGAGACAAATAAAAAGGCAAAATAATATAAGAAGTCAAATCATTCAAAAAAGTTGTGTTGAAAATCGTTGATGGGTTGATGAGTCAATGTAAAATAGAAATGTTTTAGGGGAAGCAAGAGAGTGGGAAACTTAGAAAATGATTGGGAAATAAGAATTATGTGAGAAAAATTAGCAGAAATAAAACTGGGTTGGCGTGGAAAAATGAGCACAGAAGATATGAAAAGAAATGAAGACTTAGTTAGAAGAGAAAGAGAGAAATAAATAGATACATAAAGGAATTGAGAGAGAGAGAGAGAGAGAGAGAGAGAGAAGACGAGAAAGAGAAAGAAAGAAATTAAAATCCTGAGAAAGAGAGAGACGGAAAGTGGTAAGGAAAGAAAGGAGCTACAGGGATGGAAAGAGAATAAACGAGAAGACAAGACAGAAAATGGAAACGGAAAGAGATAACAAAAACAAATTGTAAGGCAGAGGAAGGAAGACAAAAGTCTAGCAAGAGGTACACAGGAATAGATTTTGATTTTTTTTTTATTTGATTTAGTTTATTTTACTTCGCGTTTTGTGCCTCTTGGCTAATTTGCGAAGATGGGGATGAGTGATGAAATGATGAAATTGATGAATGGACATTCACAAACAATCAAGCCCGACCGGGATTCGAACCCGGGACCCTTGGCGTCGCAGCGCGATGTGCTAACCACTCGGCCACAGGGTCGGGCACACAGGAATAGAGAAAGACGGGGAGGGCAAGGACATATTTCGGGGGCAGATGGTACGGACCCCCGAAAGACTTACTAAGTACTAAAATTAATAAAAAAAATTAAATCATTAAAAAAAATGAAAAAATAAAATTAAATAATGAAAAAGAATGAAAAAAATTGAATTAAATAATGAAAATATACTTGTTTAATCTAGGATTATTTATTTCCGCCGAATTTATTGGAAGGCAAGGGTTATATTAGGATCATACGACTTTGAATGACAGTACCAAAGAAGACTTATGCAAGACGTACTGTATTACTACTTATTTTAATATTCATAAAATATTACCAGGAACTTTACTTTTCGTCAACTGGATCTAACATAATTTTTTGATATTCAATAAATATTCAATATTCTTTATGTATTTGACATTAATTTCCTTGCCACGGCAGTTATTTTTTTTACAAATTTTGCCGATCTTAACTATACGTAAGCTAGATAATAAATACATGCTGTTATATCACTATGGTTATGCCACTTTTTACCTATTCATGTAGGCTAATAAAAATATATTAATTAATTTGAATATTTTAATTAATGTAATGTAATAATTATTATTTTAATTTAAACAATATTATTATTGTTAATAATAATAATAAAAAAATATTGTTATTATTGTTAATAATAATAATAATAAAAATATTGTTATTATTGAGACACTTGGTTCGGACCCCCCCCCCTCCGAAATACATCTCTAGATACGTGCCTGATGGGACGGCGGGAGAATGCATATGTAAGAAATAAATTAAGTGAGCAAAATGTTTACAATTCCATGGAGGTGCCTCGGGGTAGGGGGGGTGACCCTCTTGTCCCTCCTTGTGGGCGCTAGTGAGACGAAGATTATGGAATCCAAAGACGTAACGTAGCTGCTAGATAGATATATTTAGTAGAGTAGAGTTGAAGAAGATCTTTATTATCATTCTCATTCTGCACCTTCTGCGACAATGTCTAGGCTCTAGAAGTTGTTCCCTGTCGGCAATATTTTGTACAAACTCTGTGAAGACAGGATGTTATATAAATCAACAGGAAGGCTTTCTCACATTCCACTTCTTATTCCATCCGCATGTCCAGCTGTTATGACCTAATCACATGTAGGAAATAAGAGTAAGTGAAAGTTGTGTAATCTCCGAAGACCAGACAGTGGATTTTTCTAACTGGACTTGCACCGTTGCTCTGCCACTTGTGTTGGACACGAACTTGAGCGGAAAGTGTCAGTTTGCAGTCATGGTAGCTTATCGCAAGAAAGTTCGTCAACTGCTACAATGAAATGAACATCTTGCACGTTTTATTATAGGCTACTAGGTGTTGACGAGTGCTTGGGCGGAAATGTTAGATGCAGAACTTGTTTTTCCTGTTCTCCTACCAGTATGGCATTTCTACGTTTCGTAACTTCCATTGTGAGGGAAAAGTCGTTCCGGTAAGATGACCAGTCGCAAACAATATGTTGCACTAGCGCAATTGTAGGTTTGGTTCCAAATAAAACAATATTGACGTGGAGCTTTTGGTTATGCCACCATGGAAAGGCGCTCGCAGGTTTTTTTCTCAGGGGGCAGAGTAAGATTTCATATCTTGCCCTCTTCAGCCATTGAAAAATTTATTATTATTATTAGTATTGCTATTATTATTATCAAATTGAGTTCAAAATACTATGGGGTTGTATACAAGCTCAGACTCGAGTACACTATTTAGATAGAAACTGGATTCGTCTTACTTCCTTTCCATAAACATCTATCATATTGTTGACAGACAGAGGTATTCGACAGTTCTTTGTCTTTTTGTACTTTTTCACCAATAACGGCGATTAGGAGGGGCGAGTGGGGGCAATTGCCCCCACCCACTTTTCACCACTCTTGCCCCCGCACTATGCTAAACGTTATCTACAAATGGATATATAATGTCTTTGCCCCCCACCAGTTTTGGCACCTTGCCCCCCCCCCCTTCCGGTTCTGGAAACTGTTTTTCAGAATGCACATTTGAACAGATACCATATTATTTATTTTTTAATTTGTGGTACTTCTGTTCCATTGATTGATTGATTGATTTGGTGCTTTAAGTCCACTTTATGCACAGTAAGGCTAATCGGGACTGGACCTACAGTGGGATCTGAAACACTATATGTGCCTCTAACAGGTATCGAACCCGGACCCCTTGATTACAAGGCGACGACGCAATCAGTGCGCCATCAGGGAGGACCTTTGTTCCATGTTTTTACATGCCGAAGGGTGCTGTAAAAAAAGGAATAATTCAAAATGAGGATGTGTGAATTATCAAGGCCCCAAAGAATACAAGTGTCTGAAATTTCTTGAAATTAACAGTTTTTATTCCAGAAGTGCAGAAACAAACAGCTGAACAGCAAATAGAGCGTACAATTCGCGATTTTCACTGCATCGGGAAATTTGAGGGAAATTAATGTTATTTCAGTCCCGAACGTCAGAATTATTAATATTTCTTTCCCAATCCCGTCTCGAATAAAACTATTCCATCCTGCACACCCAAATTAACGGAAGTCAGCATGATTCTAACGTCTTGTGAAAACGCTCTCTTGTCATTGTGTTGGACATGGCAGTTAATTACTGTAACTGGCAGTCTGTAAATTTCATCATTCGCATTACATGAACTTTTTACAGAAATCTCAGGGGGGGGGGCAAGTTCCCCCGCCCCACCTTTACCACCAATCATATCTTAGCTGTGTCGTGATTAGCGTGCCAACGCCACGTATACCCTGCCGATTTCTTACCACAGTCAACAGCAATACCACTAAAAATCATCAAATAGTTCAAAAGCATTTGCAATTATTATGCAAAATTTTACATATTATTATAATTCACTAATCTCTCGTTGTATGCTGACGAGCAATGGTGTACGCAGGGGGGGGGGGGAGCTGATGAGGCTACGATTTCCCGAAATTTTGATAAAATAATTTTTTTGGAATGAAAGCAGTAAAGAACTCCGAAAAGAACAAAGTCATAAATGCAAGCCCGCTTGAAATGCCCCCGAATTACCATTTTTGACTTTGAATAATTTTAAAAACGAAATATAAAAATGGTAATTACAAAATACAGGTACATTATTATGTATCCCCCGCCTAGAACGCAGCTATGTAATATCCACTTTAGAATTTTTCTTCCAGCCGCCTCCAAAATCCTGCGTACGCCAGTGGTGACGAGTAAATGCTTTTCTATTGATATATATATATATATATATATATATATATATATATATATATATATATGCTGTATATGTGTGTGTGTGTGTCCTCATCCGTGACCGTGCAGTCTAAGGTGTTGTGCTTTAGACTCCGACTGAGGGGCGGCATGGCTCGGAGTCCGCCTGGGTTCAGTCTCAAGGTTTTCTGTCTGTGTATAAGACCCGTGGCAACCCACCATCGTGAGAAAATTGGGGAGCTACGGGTGAGTAGTGTAACCCGGTCTGGGAAATCTCCTACAACGGCTGAGGGTTCGACATGCTGACTCCACATCACTCCGTTTACCGGTTGAAGATCTCCACACTTCTAGGTAGGATTATGGAAGGGAGACTGGCAGTCGGAAGATAGGTCTAGACCCTTCCAGGGCTGTAGAGCTACATGTTATGTTTACACACACACACACACACACACACACACCCACACACACACACACACACACACACACACACAAACAAACACTTTCGATTAGCTAAAGTACTGGAAAAGCAGCGTAAAATATACTAAATCAAAAAATATATATTTAAAAATATGAGTATGCTTCAGATAATTTTGGTTTAGCAATGCCCTTGGTCATAAAACTAGTTTATGGAACACCAGAATTCAGAGAACGCGAAGAACATAAATGATGATGCCACTCCCTACCCCCACCCATTGTGGTGGTTGTGAATGCTTTTCCATACACATCCGAGGTTGCAAGGATTAAAGAAGTTCTCAGTGAACAAGCCGCCTCAAACTTATAAGTCCTATAGGCTTTGGGGCACTTTTGTTTTGTAATGTATTAAGATGAGAAAGCATTGGATTGCAAAGTCGAAACATTTCTGCTCGCTTTTTTCCGTAGAAAAAGTCATTATCTTTGGAAAGTGGTTATGCAATGCAATCCTTCCGGCAGTTGTGAGTATCAAAGTACCACAGGCTTTACCTTTCTTGAACTTTCTCGACTTTCTTATGTTTTCCAGTCTTCTTATTGTTTCCCGTTTTCAACATATCGAACCATCTATTTTCAGTGATTGCTATGAAGTTCGATGTTATTTAGTCTAAAGTAAGGTCACACTGAAGAGGAGCCATTAAGGAAAAGTGCCGCACATGTAATCAAGTGTAAGGTCGCCCACTCCTTTCCTTCGCCACCCTTCTACCTCAGTGGACGAGGTTGCACATGATTACACGTACAGCACTTTTCCTCAAGGGCGCTTCTGTCCCAGTGGCAGGGGTGCCCACAGGGGGGATTATGGCGCAGGCTGTACCATCGAGATTTTTTGGGGGAATTTTTCACTTCAAATGTAAAATTCAACATTTACATATTTTTCCAAAATATATGTACAACCTTTACACCTGAAATGAACCATGTTTAATTCATTGGATGAAGAAAAGAAAGTGTTTAAGGGGATTAATGACACACAGCTTCTGCGGGGGGAGGGATTCTGACTTAAACGTTTGTGGGAACAGTATCCAACTCTAGGTCTTAGATTATGTCAGGTATTTTAGTTAGAGAGGTATTGAGCATTAACTTAAGGGAGATATCCGATTCTTGCCTATTACTATTGTCTTAGAATGTTGCGGAAATTGTGGTGCGGAGACTGAGAATTATAATTTTTTGGAGGAGGCAATATCCACTCTTCCATGTCAACAGTAAGTCTAAAATTGGCATGGAAATTTTGGTGGTACGATTGAGTATTAGATTTAAAGGGGGAGATAGGAAGCTCTTGATATAGTGTTAAATCTTGGATTGTCAAGGGATTTCTGTAGTGGAGAGAGAGTTCGAATGTTAAATTTTGGAGACTGTATTTAGGGATGGTATCCACACGTTTTCGACCCCCAAAAGAGAAGCTGGAAAATACTACATATCTCGGGATCCTAAGAAAGTATTGACACCCCATTAAATTAATATTCTTGAAAGCCTGGAAAGAAATGGATGTAAAATGTTTCTTCCTCGCGTCGCTCGCAATGATGTGTTACGAGAATGCCTGTTTCACGCTTCACTGAGGTGAATGTGAAGTTTTATACTATACCTGCATTACAAGACTTAAGCGATATTCATTAATAACATCACTTCTTAAAATATAATGCTTAGTGTTGGTATACTGCTTAATTTAAAGCAGGTGCATCATTTGTAACAAAAAGCTAAGAAAAAAGTTACTTTCGGTAGACACGCTGTCGTAATTACGTTATGGATTACGATATGATTTGGGGGGACGCATGACATGATTTTGGGGGCATGCGTCATTGGCCTTGAGGGGGGGGATGGGCACCCCTGCCCAGTGGGCGAGCAGAAGAAGTCCATACGAATCCCTGACGTTAATTCTGAATGGATCCTGAGATTATTAGGTTACTTAGCCTATTCAGCATATGCATTCATTTATTAATATTTCAATGTAGAGTACACCGGCGATGTCGCGCTCTAGAGAGTTCAATTATGACGCCAGGGGTCTCAGGTTCGAATCTCAGCCTGAGTTTGGTGTTCTTTGCGAGCGTCGCTTGATCAATTTCATCATATCGTCACTCATCCTATTCTTCGCGATTAGCCAAAATCGGCAAAAAAGAGAAGTATGAGAAACCAAATCAATAAATCAAGGAATTCAAAAACATGGCAAAGAAACGGACAACAAAGCAAGTCAATTCGCACACAATCCAAGATTTTATGCAAACGGACGACTCTTGTGACATGAGCTGAGTTAGCTGCAGTATATCGAACTCAATTCAGGATACCACATTATGTTAGAGGAACCGTATGTTTAAAATATTTGTTAAGTTCAAATTCAAATTCAAATTTTCTTTATTAAAGGGCGAGGTTCAGCCTGTGGCTGTTCTCCCACCTAACCCCGTTTGACATTTACCTAGTGTACATAAACAAAATCATAAAAAAGAGAAGAAAATACAATAAAAAATGGTTACAAGGAAAGAACAAAGATGAGATTAAAAAAAATCAAGACAACACGTAAAAAAGAAAGAGAGAAAAACCGATTCACGCACACACACACACATTAAAACACACATACTAAACATTTCTGAGCAGGACATTCACGCACGGATGTTGAGATTGATGTACATGATTATGGTAGTTTTGTGAGATACGATAGAACAACGCATACCTAAATATTACAATATAGTTGTAGATTTGTCAAGCATTGGATTGGATTGGCGAGGCTCGTATGTAATCTAAACTGTATTGTGTAGTGTTACTCGTGGGAGCTTGAACAGAGATATTGTTCATCTAACAGAAAATTCTTTAGGTTATTCTTAAATTTGTTAGGACTGGGGAGGGAGGTAATGGAGGGCGGAAGTTCATTCCATGTTTTTGCCGCTGAAAGTGTAAAAGACGATTTGAAAATTTCCAGTGAGTGTTTGAAGAGTTCAAGTTTCGCTGTTCCTCTTGTTTTGTAGTTGTGTATTTCCCTTCTGGTTTTTAGTTTCTCGAATAAATTTTCGGGGATTTTTTTATGCAAAAGATTCTATATAAAGCAACAGAAATGAAGTCTGCGACGTCTGTTCATGTTTAGCATTTTGTTCTCGTTCGGGGTTGGAAGAATATGATCGAATTTTTTAATGCTATATACGAAGCGTAAACACGAATTTTGAACTTTTTGAATTTTGACCTTATTTCGAACAGATAAGTTTGCACCGTATACTATATCACAGTAGTCTAGAAGAGGGAGAATCAGTGTTTGCACAAGTTTCATTTTAGTATTTGTATTTAAGTATTCATTAAATGTATAGAATGTATAAAATGTTGTCGACAGTTGACCCCTCGTCCACTTTTTGCCACTTTTTATCCCGCACTGTGCTACACCTTCTGTACCAAGGGATAGTAAACTGTTCTTGCACCCCCCCTCCCCCGGTTTTAGAACCCAATCGCCGCCACTGGCCAGAAATGTAGAAATGTCCTTCTGCTTTTGAAGTTTTCGGTTACCCCCTCATTGGCTTCCGTGACGGAGTGATCATCACGTTACGAAAAACAGAGGTCAGAGGATCGACCCTGAGACAGGGAAGGATGCCTCATTGCCTTTGTTCCATCATCTATTCATCGTCACGATTAACGCAATGTGCAGAAACGTGACGTAGAATAACCGAAATAAGAAGAAAGAAAGAGTTGCCCCATTCTTTACCAATACGTTTGTGTATGCTCTTTGAGAAAACGTCCGGAAAAGATCAATATCTTTATACAGTAAAATCTCGTTAATCCGGACCAAGATATGCCGGACTTTGCTTAATCCGGACAGGCAAAAGGCACAGAAAAGAAAAAAAGCAGAATGCAAGGTTTGAAATGTGGCTAGAAGTCAACAAGAGAACTTCCCAAAGAAATGGCAGTCAACCACTGATGAAATTCTGTTTCCCGCAGACTTTGTACTGCACTGTATAGTGTATTTAGGCCTATGTCCTTTAAATACACCATAATAAACGTGTTTTGTCGCTATAAACTAGGTTTTAATGCACTTTGTATGAAAAACTCCATATGCTGACCAAGGCAGTAATATATTTTATTAAAAAACATAAAAAAACTATGTTTTATAATGGAATAAATTACTGCCTTGGTCAGCATATTGAGTTTTTCATATCATGGAAACAAGGCTTAATGGTGTTATAATTGCACTTTCTACTGTTCTTTTAGGTTATTTCAGTTAATCCGGACTTTGGTTAAACCGGTGAACTTATCCCACCATTAGTCCGGATTAACGAGGTTTTACTGTATTTCTATTTCGGTTATTGTGCCTCGCTTTTCTACGTATCTCGATTAATAGCTACGATTAGGACGGATGACGAACTGATGAAATACGACATGATGATGAGACAAACATTTATCCATACTCTACTCTGGATTTGACGATAACCTAGGAACCCTGGTGTTGGCACGCTAACCACTATGTCACATAAGCGGGCATGATTCCCTTTCATAAAACATATTTCTATACTCTGTCGCATGTATCTCTGGAGCAGGCGAACGAAAACAAGTCTTTGCGCAGGCGAGAATGAACGGGTGAGAGGGAACAGGACAGCGCAGAGGGAAGGATAACTGGGACAGAGTGTACGAAATGTAAATCTCATTGGGAATGGTGTGTGTGTGTTTCTTTCTTTGAATCTATATACGAGGCGCATGTCAAAAAAAAGAGCCGATAATTTTTTTACGCGGGGTTGGCAACACTGATGAAGTTGAGCATGCACAGGACCATGCCCTATTATTCTGTGCTTGAAACAGAGATAGAATCGTCAGAGTGGAGTTGCGTACGTGCGAGTAGCAGTAAGGTGAAATGGCTGCCGTAATACAAAATCCCGCCAAATGTGAAGTGAGATCTGTCATACGATTTCTGAACGCCAAAGGACAAAATGCAGCTGACATCCATCGGGAATTGTGTGCCATTTATGGACCGACAGTGATGAGTGAAGGGAAGGTCAGGCAATGGTCCAGACAGTTTCGGGAAGGGTGTTCAAATGTCCATGACAATGAGCGTAGCAGAAGGCCTAGCGCCTAGTGTTCAGACAGATGATCTGGTGGAACGCGTTAACGAGAAAGTTCGTTCCAATCGCCGGTTCACAATATCTGAACTCGCCAAAGAGTTTCCACAAGTGTCTGCGAAAACAGTGCATCGAATTGTGACTGACAACCTGGGGTATCACAAACTGTGTGCGAGGTGGGTGCCAAAAATGCTGACAGACGCTCACAAAAAGCAAAGAAGGACAGCTGCATGTGATTTTTTGGCCCGCTGGGGGGAGGGTGGGGATGATCTCTTTTCGCACATAGTGACGGGGGATGAAACGTGGATATCGTACGCCACTGGGGAGTATATAAAAATGGATGTATGTATGTATCTTTGTTCCGGCATAACTCTCGAACGCTTGAAGCAATTTTAACCAAACTTGGTACACATATGACTTGCAATATGGAAAGAAATACTGTGAGGGTAAGACACCCCTGGCACCTCTAGGGGTGGGGGTGGGAAGGGGTAACATGTAAAAATAATCGAGAACGACCGATATTAGTGTGGAATCCATAGCTTTCGGGGTCGCTAAGATGAATAGTGACACTCCCAATGCCGTTCAATTTATTTATTCTTGCTCCTGGAGGTGAAAATAAAAATGTTGTTTATAATCATGTTTTGAGTTAAATTAATATTATAGTGAATTTGTAAAAGATTTTACTTTATAATTTGAACTGTACTTATACTTTTAAATACCTGTAAATAAAATTAGTTACATTTTACACTATAGTTAGAATTCATTATTTTCCTGTCTAATAGAAGATTGGGATAAATAAATACCCGGGGAACGCCAGGGTAGTATTCTATAAGAAGTTCTTCCAAGAAAACATCTCTTACCTTACGTGTAAGCAGACACGTATCTAGAAATATACGTGTTCGGGGGCATTACGAACCAAGTATCTTAGAAACAATAATAATATAAATGTTCAAATTAAAATAATTATATTAAATTAAATTCGAATGTTAAATAAATATTAAGTTATTTAATATTGTATTGTTTCTATTACATGATAGGTAAAAGGACGGTATAGCAATAGAGATATTATAGCATGTGTTCATTATCTAGCTAGCTTGTGCTTAAGATCGCCAAAATTTGTATAAAAACAACTGTCCTGGCAATTGAATTAATGTCAAATTGATAAAAAATTGAATATTTATTGAATAACAAAAAAGGATGTACCAGTCGGCGAAAAGTAAAGTTTTGATTAATATTTTATGCATATTATCATAAATAGCATTGTGCATATATCATCTTTGGTAGTGTCCTTCAAAGCCGTATTATCCCAATATAATCCTTGCCTTCCAATAAGTTCAGAGGAAATTATAACAATCGATTACACAATAAATGCTAAACAAGCAAATTTTAATTATTCGATTTCTAGGACTCTTTCGGGAGTCCGGATCGCATGGCTCCTCCTCCAATATGACAACGTCCTTGAAGGTAGATTTCATCTTACCATTCCATTTTGAGAGTACGTCACAAATCTATCTGCCAAAACATATTGATGGCAAATCCATATCCGGGTTTATCGTCTGACATGAACAGCGAAAATATTTCGACAACTAGACTCAAAAAGAAACAAACAGCTGTAACCTTTTCACATTTGAACTTCCAACTTTCTGATTGCCAATATGACTCAGAAGCATTCTCTGATGATCAATAATATTATCTCATCCTTATCATGCTCGAGTGGTTCTTTCCCGGCAACTCAGATTTCAGATTACCCAATCACCAGTTGAACAGGAGCCGTCACATGTTTTACTATCGGCAATCGTTACAAGAACCTCATGGCAAGCTGTTCTTGGTCTCACTGTGCTCAGACTAGTCAGATCACGAGTTTACGGATTATAAAAATTCCTAACGCATGAGGCGTTATATGCCATTTTAGTTAGCGGGGGCCTCCCCGATGGCGTAGTGGTAATGCCGTCACCTTGTAATCAAGGGATCCCAGGTTCGATATCCGGTTGAAGCACATGGATTGGATTGGATTAGATTTGTTGTTTTAAGTCCACTTTATGCACAGTAAGGCTAATCGGGAATGGACCTACAGGTTAAAGTGGGATCCGAACCACTATGTGCCTCCATCGAGTATCGAACCCGGGACCCCTTGATTACAGGGCGACGACGCTACCACTGCGCTATCGCACAATGGTTCGAATCCCACTATAAACTGTAAGTCCACCCCCGATTAGCCTATCTGTACATAAAACAACAAAGTGTTAAAATAACAAATCAATCAATCTATCATTTTAGTTAGCTACTGTATTATACCGTTAGAAGTTACCGTAACATTTACAATATTTTACCGTTAAAATTTAACAGTCACAAGAACGGAACACGACCGTTTTGGGGGGAGTGAGCGCATACGTATTCATGTCGTTACCTCCCTGCGTTGTAGCTACATTTTTAAAAACGTTACTAGAGAAATGACTGTCGGAGACCGTCATTTCCGCTACCATCTAAATATTATTTGACCCTACTGTCATACACTGGCGTACGCACGGCAGCCTATCCCGAAATTTTGAGAAAATCAACATTTCTAAATAAAAGCAGTAAAGATCTCCGGAAAAACGAAAGTGATAAATGCAAACTCCCCTACAAATGACCCCCGATTACCGTTTTGGTCTTTGATCAACTGTTAAATCGAAGGTAAAAAATTATAATTGCGAAATATTTTATAGTGTGTCACGCCTCTACCCAGAACGCAGCCATGTGATTTCCACTTTTACAATTCCAGCCCCTCCGAAAAAATTCTGCGTAAGTCAGTGATATATAACGCATTATTTACTTAATTATATTTATATTCTTTTTACCTTTTACCTTGTCTCAATTTTTATTTCTCCACATTTTCGTCTCCATCTTTAAGTCTTAGAATACATTCATTACTTTTTGATTTATTTACTTTACTATATTTCATGTCTCGTTCGATTGTATGAAAAATGCACTCACTGAAAATTGCGCTCAAATGGAATGTTGCGAAATTTGAGCTCAGCTTCCGAGAGGAAAGAAGCGCACCTGCGTATGACTCACCGCTGAGAGCAATGCACCCCTTCGCCACCAACTATTTATTTCATTTCAAGTGTGACTTTTGTGTGATACACTATGGAGATTCTTGCAACTACTAAGGGCAAGCCTTGCGCGAACTATGAACGCTACGCGTACCGGCAGTACAGGAGTACAGCAAACGACCTTACTACTTGGCGATGTCTCCGGGAGCAATCGAAGAAGTGTCACGGGACAATGAAATGTAGGGACAGTGAAGTGTCACTGAACATTCATGTGGAGCCAAGGAGAAGTAGAGAAGAGTTTACATCAGGTGAGCTAGTAATTTACATTTCCCCCTGCCACTTCCAGGAATTGCAAAAATAACAGAGACGGCACCGAACTAATGTGCTACAAGAGACGGCACCAAACTACGAATGCTGTTGAAGGATGGCATAATCGTCTAAACAACCTACTTGGACGACCAAATCCGAGGATCAGAGACGTGGTTCTTTGCTTGAAGAAAGAAGCGGAAAATTCAGGCTTCATGTACAGTGTCTCTCAAAAGTTTTAGGACAACGACATTTTAAACTAGGCAACCCAATTTACACAAGCCGTTGGTGGGTTGCGTGAAGAGTTAGGCTCAATTTCAGGGTTGCCACATGCACAATAGATATTTATAAAATACGCGAAAGAAATATAAACAAGTATTATTGTATAAAATTATTAAAAATGTCACTATTATATCGCAAATGACAAAAGTCTTTCTGAAAGAAAAAAATAGGTTTTCTAGCATTTCATCGCTGATGAGTCTACAGTAAGGAAAAGAGGTGAGAGGAAACGAAAGGATACAAAGGAGAGGAGAAAGAGAAAGCGAAAGAAGAAGAGGAAAAGTAGAGGAGAGAAGAAAGATAGGATAGACGAGGAGAGGAGATGTAGTGAGGAGAATGGAAAAAGATTCAAGGAGAGATGAGGAAAAAAGAACAAAGGAGAGGAAAGACAAGGAAAACGAGAGGAGAGGAGAGGAGACGAGGAGACGAGAAGAGGGAAGTGGAGAGTAGAGAAAAAGAGAAGAACGAAAAAAGAGAGAATAGTGCAGTGGAGTCTGAAATCTAAGACAGGAAAGGAGATAAGAGGAGTGGAGAAGAGTGGGATGGAGATAAGATGCGAGAAAAGTAGGGAAGGCGATATGAGATAAAACCAGAACAGAAAGAGGGGAGAGAAGAAGGAGAAGGAACTGGAGAGAAGAGGTAGTTGCAGAAAATATCGTCTGAGCGTCAAGAATGGATGCATTGGTCAAATTATCGACATGAAACATTCAATAACATTTTGAAATGTACTGGAGAATATATTAGATCGGTGCGAAATGCCTTTTGGCTGAGTTTAGAGCAAATTAAAATCTTCCTTGTAAGATCTTTGATTTTACCTACGATTACACCACTAAAAAAATGAAAGTAATTTTTAATATTTATAAGAATTATTCAATTTTTCTCCACTTTTCGGTTCGTTGAAATGGAGATTTTGTAAATCAATATTTACCCTCCCCCCATCGTTAATTCCAAACTGAATCATTCCGTTTCACACTGCGTGGACAATGAGCACAATGGGATATGTCTAAAACTTACGAACATTTTCTGCCACCGGAAGGGTTTGAACCTACGACCATCAGATTGACAATCCTGAACGGTAGCCACTACCCTACAAGCTTTCGCTCCTTAAGCCAGGTAGAAGGAGCTGACCAATGTGAAATGTAGATGTAACTCTCTTGCATGTAACGTGCAAACAAGTATTGTTTGTAACTAAGAAAAAACGAAAGTAGTACGACTCGGCGAAAACTTTTAATGGAGGATTGCACATAGTGAGAACTTTTCATTCGATATTTACGGAGGTATCCTTGCATTGAACTCGAGTGGAAAAAAAGGTAAAATTAGCATGTCCTGAATTGCCACACATACAAATAGTTATTTCATTAATATTTGTCAATGTCTTTGAAGCAGTACACAATTATCGTTAGAGTATCATAATTCACGATCTTATATATAAAAATATCCCGTTGAACGTATGTCAATTCATTTTTTTTTTATATATAAATTCCATATGCAGAACAATGTAGTCACTATATACTGCTATTACAAATAATGTTACCATGCTCTTGTTTAATGGAAGGGATTCTTTTTTAAGGAACATCTAGTATGGAGGATTGAACGTGGGACCGCAATGCTTTCAAGAACTCTAACCAATACACTACGCCCTTTGTTTTCTTGGAGCTACAGTTCCTAATTATTCTGTCGCCTCAATATTGTAAACGTTATCTGCAAAAAAGAAGTTAAATACTCAGATATAGCTCTGTACTTCTAGAATTACTTTATACACATGCATTTGAAATTTAACTCTGAATTTCTTTCTTCGTATTAGTATATCTAAGCTTGTGAATATATTTTATTTGTAATTTTATAACGGTTTCATGAACATCTACGAAATAGTTCCTTATAACTTGGAATATGGTGTATAGATATGAAATGTTTTGAAATTAATTTTCGACCACTAGATTTTGGCAAGGCAATTATGTGTGATCCGTTTCCAGCCATTCATTGCTTAAACAAACGTTTTAAAACTATGTGGAATTTTCATTCTGGGATAAGTTTCTTTACTTGCTACATGTATGCGAACTACACTCTGTCCCACTTATCTCTGGAGCAGATGAACGAAAACAAGTATCTGAGCAGCGATGAACACGTGAGAGGAACGGGATTGCGTGGAGGGAGGAAAGCCACTGCAGTTACCAGCGTTACCAGTAGCGTGCACTGTTTCGCTCTGTCCAGTCGATCCCCTCTCCCCTTTCTCCACTTCTCTTCCGCTATGCGCGGCTTTGCTCCAGAGATGCTGAGACAGGGTACAGTTAATTGTTTCTCAAAAGGTATCATCTATCTCTGTATGCCACACATTTAATTCTTACTCACATGGAAAAAAATGTCAATTTGTATTCAGGGGTAGTTTCACAGTTACAAACTATTTTGGCCTTGATGAGAAGTTTAGTGTAAGTAGGCATTTTGTTTATAATTTTGAAATTGAGGTCGTCTAAGTTTGAAATCCTCATATTTAGGGCTTAAACTTGTCACCTAAGAGGTTGAAGATCGTCCTCTACTTTGTGCGTGACCTTCTTTATTTTTGTATTCATTATTCATCCTCATCGTCGCGATTAGCCAAAGGTAACATAAGAAAAGTCCTCCTCCGTGACCGTGCAGTCTAAGGAGCTGTGCTTTGGACTCCGACTGCAGGACGGCATGGATTCGAGTCCACCTATGCTCACTCTCTAGGTTCTCAACCTGTGTATGGGACCGGTGGCAACCCACCATCGTGAAGAAATTGGGGAGCTACGAGTGAGTAGCGTAACCCGGTCTCGGAAATCTCCTATGGGGCATGTTGCTGGGTAAACAAAAAATAATCGATCAGACAATTCGATTATCGAAGGCGATAACCTCCGGTTGACCAAGCTGCCAATATAAATAAATGGAATACAGATTGTCTTCGAGCTTACATTGTTAAAAAGGAGCGGATACACGTATTAATATCCCAATAATTATTCAATACGGTTTTTTGTTCGTCAGGGATTATCACTTAAACTATTGCATGTTGAGCTGGTGCCTACCTAGCCGTCTCTGATGAAGTCTACCATTCTTCAGATTCTCTTTAAAATTCGACTCTGGTCACTTGTAACGTGCTCGGTGCAGACACTGTGCATCGAAAAGAAGCGGCCTTGAATAGCGTACCATACCCCGTTCGATTAAGAAATATTGACCCTGGCAGGCCTTGTCAGCTCCTGCTCAGAATGTGTAGAATAAGCTTTCTACAGGAAATGGTAAGAACACTGGCCTTTGGCAAGAGGTGACGAGAGGCCAAGCGAGGGTTTATATACGTGCGCATGAGAGCGACACGAGGTCTTTTATCTGGAATCAACGGAGAAGCAGGAGCTACTGGTCTTATTTCTAAACCGAACAGGGTAAGCTAGTCTACACCCATTCTGCCATTTGCATTGCTCACTTCAGTCTAGAAACGAATCATGAGTATATTTTAATGAATAGTTAGATATTTGTACCTGCCCGTTCAGGGCTGTCTCTACCATCAACTAGTACTAAATAGTTACATCCCTATTTAAGATCCCCGCGTTCAGAGGAACGCTACGTGGTTAGAGATGCTTGGGCTTTTCATCCATTTTTACGGAAATGTGATGAAAAATTAGAGCAACGTGGTTCTTTTGGAAATGAAAAGCGTCATGCCTTGTTTTCCTAAACAGACATGAAAATTAAAAGGGTAGGCTGCGGATTTTTTTTCATTTAATTCACTCTGAAATAAATGCAAATCGAAATGCATTAATATCATGTTAGACTTGTTTCTTCGCGGAATTTTTTACTAACGGGGGGTTATTTTTTTTAAAATAAGGTACGTCACCATTGTTAGTAATGCCTTATGTCATTTATAGAGTTGGAGGACGAGCTTGATACCACATTGGATAGGCTCATCATTCTTGCCAATAATGCTGTTGGTCCGTCTTTTGATGTGGAGGGCCTACCTTGTGCCTCATCCACCCCAATCAGAAGTCCTCCATTAACTAGAAGCCGCGCACGCGCGCAGGCTCACTTTCAAATTAATAATCGTCCCACAGTTCTTGTGGACCCACCCACCATGGCTCAACTACCTTTTGTTCATCCCTTCATGTTCGAGAGCATCCAGTTTCAGGGTGCCTCGGGGGAGGATGTTTCTAAATTCATAGACCGTTTCGAAAGTGCGGCGATTCTGAACAATTGGGACGAGACGAAAAAACGGCAATTATTCCCGGCGTTGCTATGTGGGCCAGCCCTCCGCTGGTTTAATGCAATTAGCCAGCAACCAGGCGTCAATTTAGTCAGCTATGAGGACGTCAAGAAAAAACTTATTGAAGAATTCACAGGCTCCCTTGATCAGCTGCAGATCGAGGAGCAGATCAGATATCGGTTCCACAGGGACGATGAACCGGTATCATCTTATGTTAGGGACAAGCAGACCCTCTTGTTTAAGATGGACCCTAACATGGCTGTTAATAAGCAGCTTAAATACATAAACGCAGGTCTTCAACCGGAATTTATCAGGGAGATATACAAAAAACAATATAATTCAGTTCCGGAGCTTTTGAAAGACCTCAAGGAATATGAAAAAGCAAAGTTCCTTATGCGCCGTAGAACGGTGCAAGAGCTCTTGCATTCGGCTCAAAAGGAAACTCTTTTCCCGTCTCCTGCTGAGTTGCGCATTCCTCACCAGAACCCCGTAGTTAGCACTACGGCGGTTGCTCCGGAATCAGCACCTCGGGTTAATCAAGAAATGACTAATCAGCTGCAAGCCTTGCAAGCTGAATTGGACCTTGTCAAAAGACAACAAACGTCTCTCCCAACTTCAGAACCGTCCGCTGTAGAAGCTTTGGCTAAGCAGGTTAGCAACCTAGCGTTAAAAGTCGAGGAAGTTATACAGTCAAATGATCACGAAAATTTTCAAACTGTAGGCCAAAATTATCAAAGGGGTAATTTTAATCACAATCGTGGTTCAAACAACAGACGAGGCTTTCAGGGCAGGGGAAATAGAGGCTACCGTTCAAACAACGGCCGGTTTCAGAATCGTTCCAATTTTCAGCGTGGCCGGGGGCGAGGTTCACCAGCCTCCCGCGGTCGTCCCGATCAAGGTGACCGGCGTGGCCAACAACTTTGTTATAAATGTGGTTTTCCTAATCACCACCAAGAATTTTGTCTTCAGAATGCAGACGATTTAAACGCCAATTAACCGCAAGTAATGGAGACATACCTGCGGGCAGTAAAAAGATTTTAGTCTCTACTTTCCCGTCTGAAGACCTCATTTATGTACATGCCAACGTAAATGGGGAACGTCAAAGGTTTATTGTCGATTGTGGGAGTCAAATAAGTGTAACAAGTGATAAGGGTATTCCTGCCCATGCTAAGAGGTTTAAAATCAACACTCTAGTTAAAGGTGTCACGAATAATTGTTTAACAATTAAAGAAATTGTACTTTTAGATTTTTCTCTAAATGGCTTTACATTTAGGCACCCCTTCAGGGTGATACAAGATTTTGGTCATAATACCATCCTTGGTAATGATTTTCTAAAAGCCCAAAGTGCAACTTTAGATTTTGAAAACAATAAATTGGCTTTGAGCAGATTTGGCACTCCCCCACGCAACCGCATTCGGTTTGAATCGAGGAAAGCTTTTGATGTTTCCGTTAAATTGGCAGGTCTGCTGGTACATACTATTGAACCGGAATATGTGGCTTCTAAACGAATTGTTGTGAAACCAAGATCACATTTGTGCATCCCTTTAAAATTAGTCAATACAGCAAATCAGAATTTAACTTTACTTGAGCCGGATGCAAATTTTCAGGCTAAATCTGGCATAATGGTACCAAGGTCGATACTCAACCCTGCTACACAACTTGTTTGGGTATCCAATCCTTTGAATTATAGAATTGTAATTCACAAAGGTACTCGGATCGGTGGCGCAGAATCTTGTGAGTTGGCAACGGTGGATCAGGAAAATAGTTCTGTAACAGTTAATTTAACAAAGGAAGAATCAGAAAACGACGATATCCCACAAGTGGATATATCCAAATTTGACATTAATCCTCAATTGGAGGAACATGAGAAAAATCAACTTTTAGAGCTTTTGTTAAAATACAAAAATGTTTTCAGTTGGTCCGAAAATGACATGGGCCTTGCCACCAATTACAAACACAGGATAAAGCTTTCTGATCCTACTCCGTTCCATAAGCAGCAATACCCGATCCCGGTGCATTTGCGAACAGAGATAAAGACACAAATTGAGAATTTGAAAAAACAGGGAATAATCCGGGATAGTACAAGTCCTTATAACTCACCAGTTATTCTTGTGAAAAAGCGTGACGGAAGTTACCGTTTTATTCAAGACGGTCGCTTTTTGAATAAACGCTCTGTGTTCGATGCGATGGCCATGCCTTCCATTCAGTCTATCTTGCACGATATGGGGGGAAAGCAGTACTATTCTAGTTGCGATTTACGTTCAGGATTTTTTCAAATTCCACTCACAGAAGACAGTAAACAGTACACAGCCTTCTCTATTCCCAACCTAGGTCATTTTGAATTTAATGTTTTAAGTCAAGGCCATATAACCTCGCCTGCAGCGATGAATCGAACCCTTCAATTGGCTTGTAGCGGAATGCAAAGTGATAACTTCGCCTTCTATATGGATGATCTATTTACCTGGGGCCATACCTTTAATGAAATGTTGACAACACTGGAAAAATTGTTTCAGTGTCTACAAAACGCTGGCTTGAAAATTTCTCCACACAAATGTAAATTTGGTTATTTTGAGATACTCGCCCTTGGACATTTGGTGGGTCGTTATGGCCTACGCTTGAGTGACCGTATTATTTCTTCTATTAAGACTTACCGCACCCCCTCCACCACAAAACAAGTTAAACGATTTTTAGGTTTATGTTCATATGTCCGTAGATACGTCCCATCCTTTTCAGAGAAGGCCCAACCTCTCCAGTCCCTTTTGGGCAAAGGCAAAAAATTTGTATGGGGGGAGGACCAAGAAACAGCTTTTACAAACTTAAAACACGCTTTAATAACTGCACCAGTTTTGCTACCCTATGACCCTTCTAAAGAAACACGCGTCTACTGTGATGCAAGTCTGAAAGGCCTTGGTGCTATTTTAACACAGCCAAATGCAAATAATGATTTCCTTCCTGTGGCATATGCAAGTCGAACACTCAAAAAAGGGGAAGAAAAATTGTCCATCATGGAACTAGAACTATCAGCGGTTCTCTATGCCCTCAAAACCTTTAGGTTTTATTTGATTGGGAAACATTTCGAAATTGTAACAGACAATAAAGCAGTCAGTTATTTGCGTACCACCCGTAATTTGAGTTCGAAGCTCTCGCGGTGGAGTGCAGAGCTTGATTCATACGACTTCACGGTCGTTCATTGTAAATCTACACAAAATATTTCCGACGCTATTAGCAGGGAATCAACCAATCCCCCGGACGACGAATCGCCAGAATTGGGCGAACCTCGTATATTTCTCCTCCAGGATGAATCAATAGATGTGGGAAAACACCAGCGCGACGACTCATTTTTTTCAGAAATCATAAAAGTTTTGGAGGGGGCAGATGACGCCCAATCCCCCTTCGAAAGACAGGCTTTTTATTATGTGCTGGAAAATGGTCTTTTATACAGGAACCATAAGATGGGTGGGGGAAGTAAGAAATTACTTTGTATACCTAAGTCCTTACGTCATACTGTAGTTGAACAATTACATTCTCACCCGTGTGGTGGTGGTCATTTAGGGTTTACTAAAACATATTACAATGCGCTCAATCGCATATATTTTCCATATATGAAACGTTTTATACAGGACAAATGTCGCCAGTGCCTATCTTGTCAAACAAACAAGCGCCCTACAGGGCTGCCACAAGGTGAACTCCAGACCTTTCCAAGCTGTCGCCCTTTTGAACGCCTAGCTATAGATTTCGCGGGACCTTTCCCTCCCAGTGGCCCAAATAAATGTAAATACATTTTATCATGCATGGATTTTGGTACCCGATATATGATTGCTGCTCCTGTGGTCGATACCACTGCTCACACGGCTGCTAACTTTCTCTACGAGCACATAATATTAAGATTTGGTTGTCCGAAAACTCTCAACAGTGATAGGGGTGGCTCATTTAATTCCTCTGTATTTAAAGAACTTAGTGCTAAACTCGGTATTCAGTTAAAATTTGTTACTGCATATCACCATAATACTTCCGGTTTAGAGGAACGAGGTATCGGTATTTTGCAAAGTATAATTAAGCATTTTGTAACCCCGAAACATGATGACTGGATTACCTATCTACAACCAGCGGTGTTTACGTATAATGTTACGCGCGGCGATTCCACTCGTTTTAGTCCGTTTTACCTCATGCATGGGTTCGAAGCCCGTCTGCCCTGGGAAAGTATGCTTCACGCAGATCCCTGCGAAAATAGTGCGAACACAGACAAACTGGAAAGACTAAACAAGGCACGAGACGCAGCTCAAGAAAATTTACGTAAACGATTTGAGTCCCAAAAGAAGTATTATGACAGACGTCATCAAGCAACAAGTTACGCTCCTGGTGAATTGGTATTATTATATAACCCCACTCAGAAGGCAAAAACGGCTAAGTGCTTTTCAGGTGTTTATTTTGGGCCCGCGGTAATCGTAAGAAAGGAAAATAGCAATGCCTATTTAGTGGAATATGAAAATAAGCGCGGCAAGATTGTGTCGGATTTAGTGGCTGTACAGAGGTTAAAACGCTATCACCGCCCTTCAGGGGGTGAGGAAGAAACGAATATCGTATCTCTTCAAGAAGAAGATTTCGAACCAGTAACCGCCCATACGTAGCCCAAAGCACATGTCGTAATTGTTTACTTTCTGTGTGGACCTTATTTTATAATTTTTATATTTTATTTTAATTTTATTTTTCGTTCCATTTCCCTAAAAGTATCAATACGTCAATTCGTTTTCTCGCCAAACGTATAAAACCTAATGTACGCACCATTGTTGTTTTCTCGTAGAAGTAAAACTATTTTGTTAGGCAGTTGCATGTTTTATATATGAAGTTATTTATAAACACGCTCTGAAATATATGTGCATTTTTTCCATCCATGCATGAGTTATAAAAAGAATTGAATACGTTGTCAGTGAGCTCACTTAGTTAATTAAAGCAACGAAAGTGCGGCACGAGCGTTATCTAGTGTATATTTGTCTTTTCTATTGTGTATATTAAACCTACCGGTAGTATGTGAAAAGACCCGTTATTATAGTTAATAACGTAAGAAATGTTAATGTCCCCGTGACATTTAGCCTTAAATAAAGAAAGAAGTCTGCGTAAGCCGACTAAAATGAAGCAGAGAACCAAGTTCTCATTTAGACCATGTAATTTGCGCTAATAATAAGCAAGGTGTGAAGTTTCATACGTTTGACGAGATATTTTTTTTTCTTCTCTATTTTCAGTTAAAATTATTCCTGGCCGACAGTTTGACTTTATCTTCTTGACCCCTCCTTGAATAATTCCTATTTACATTACACTAATTGCATTGTTTCTAAAAAACTAACTAAAATACCCGAGAAAATTTTAAGTTAAATTTATTTTGTGTAAAATATGTGATTTATCAAATTTATTGATTTGATATTTATTGGCCGTAAAGTAATTAATTTATTCTCAATAATAACTAAAAATAACAGTTGTGGTCATTTTAGCAAGTTTAGGTTCAATAATTGCTACATATTTCAACAAGATGCAGTTTTTCCTATATTTATTAATTTTAATTGCATTTATCTCTCATGTCAATTCCCTATCCTTCAAGGAAGTGGTCATAAGATCTTTCCAATACCCGTACATCATTTGTTCAGTAATTACGTTAACACTAGTTTTTATTTGTATGTTAATTCTTGCCTTCATTTGTTGTCAGCGAAGATGTAAAAAGTTAAAAGTTTTGGAAAATAATTGCCCAAGGGAAATGGAACGAGTAAATATGTCTTCAAGTGTACAATTTTTAAATATATCCCAGTCGGACAGCGACTCTTGGCACAGTGGTCCCACCCAACCCGTTACATGTCGAAATCTTGAGTCAGTTTTTACCTTTCAAGACCCCTTTTATGACCAAGCAGATACTCCAAACGTAATTATCCCACTTGAAATTCCTCCCGTCCGTCTAGATACATTTAATGTTGCATGTCAAACTCTTAATCCATTAAAGTTAGATGATGTTAACACCTCATCTCGCTCTGTTCAAACTAATCCTGTTAAAGTAAAAAGAGTTAAAGGAGTTACGGTGAAAACACAAAACGTAGATGTGTCTCGAACCGACGACCCCCAGCCCCACTCTGAACCAATTGTCCCTTTCATTCAAAACATGTTTTACGACGACATATAATCAAGCTGCCTTTCCACGCACTCCCCTAGCCGTTATGCAACCGAGTTCGTACTAGCCTGGGGCGCCGAGCAAGCTTCCCCCCTTCTTTTTTATTTTCCTCTGGTTCTGTCTCGCTGAAATCTAGGTACATCAAGAACCAAAAGTTCATGAAAGGTACTCTCTTCCTCTTCCTATTTGCTCCTTGGCACCGCCTCCCTCGTTACCAGTCCTAAGTTTCTATCGTCGTGTTCCTCGCAGAGAAAGAACACGTTCCTGTTATTGGTCATCACTCACGGGGGGCTCCGCCCATCCAGAACGGCCGCCATATATCTTCCCTTCCCTTCCTTCCTTCCCCCTTTTTTCCCCCCGACTCAGATCACACATCCAGTAGAGTTGAAAAGATGTCTTTAGCTAGACTCATCGAGTTCCTGCTTTATGCTGAATTGCATTTTCCCTCGCAGTTATCTTAATCGAGGCCGCTTCGGTGCGCAGTTTCTACACCACATTCGAGTTAGCGGAAGACACATATCTTATTTCAGTCTCGGAGAGAGAGAATTTGATGACACCTTTCTTTGCTGTGGATGAACTTTACACTCAGCTGGCTTCGGCAATGAAATTCCTAGTCTCCAAACGAGGTGTGAATAATAGCCTCTTCAAGGGCGCTTATTTATGCGATTTTTTTTTTCGTCCCTTCAGAATTTTCAAAAGTTTCCCAAATGAACTTTAATTACCTCTTACAGATTAATTTCATGTTAATCTTCGTAAAGTAGGTAATAGCGAGTAATTGTGCTTATATTTTAATCTCCCACACGTCATAGACTTTAGTTGAAGCAATATCATACGAAATCCTATACTTTTCTCCCGGCCCGGCGTCATGATGTTCATTTACGGTTCCGTTTCAATTTCTTTTCCTAAGGCGACCATAAAAAGTAGTTTTGTTTACCTTATTAGGCTAAAAACTCAAAAGAGTGGATTTAGACGGCTACAGCTGTCATGGGTCAAGTGTAATCTCTTACGCGGCGAGCATTTATGCGAAGTGACAAAGAAAATACACGGCGGGCTATAGAATGACGTAGAGTAGTTTTTCCTCTTTTCTGTTTAACGCAATGCCTTATATTTTTCCTTTTATTCTCAGAACCGTAAATTTACTTCACAGATAGCCAAGAAATGTTTTCTAAATCAATAACCCAAATTTAGTTCAGTTTGAATTTTACATTTTTACCTTAGAGAGACAAATGCCCCCCCTATTTTGCCAACGGTTTTAAGACCAGCCCAGACAACCTCCTAGGGTCACACCCGGGATGTTTATGGTTTGCTTTGAGCAATTTTAATTTGATTTTTTTTTGTTAGTATTCTATACCGTTTTTTTTTCTCATTTTTTCAGTTTATTTAGATCAATTTGTTCACGTCACAAACATTTTTTTTTCTCTCCCTTCCAGATACCAAGCATGGCTGACATCGCGCAATTTTATTGGAGGTGTCTTTTTCTATTCCTGACAACCCTTCCCACTTTTCAATATACAGTTGCAAATGAAAATGAGGATATTTTTGTAAGTGGGTTGGGCTTATTTTACGAACAACAAGGTCTTATGGTTCACAGTTCCGATTACATATATACAACTGCCAATATTCACATTGATATTAACATTCGGACTGATAACCACTCAGGCTGTGTTAAGTGGTCAGCTATTCAAAATGATACCCATGATCGTATTCAACAATACTTACGCGAAATTTCACTTTACCTCCCTTGTCGTTTTAAAACCAGCGATAGCCGGCCGAATTGCCATGGGGTGTGGAAAAATGTATCTGGGAGCACTCGAGGGAAAAGATCGATTTTCTTTAATTTAATGAATTTATTTTCGGCAGGCCTTTCAATTTATAACTCCTTTTCAATTCATCACCTTAGCTCTTCTGTTCAAGCTCTAAAACATAATCAAGATCAGATTCAGGCAGAATTACAGGAAATGAAGAAAGACGAAATCCAGACTTTCCGAGTTGTTAATAACATTTTGGTAATCTTCAAACGTTCTCTTATTGCTCTTAAAGCGGATTTAGTTTCGAAATTTTGTGACATCTATACGGAAGAAAGGCACCTAATGGCACTTTTGCACGCTTCAGAATTATTTACCCGTATTGATTTTATGGTAACCGATCTATCGATGAATAAACTGTCTTATCATATGATTTCTCCCGATTGGCTCCGTGTTTTTCTCAGTCTTCATTCTGACTTTAAGGACACCCTGTATATGACGGATCTTGGTCTCTTTTACGCTTTAACCAATGTTTACCTTGTCAATTATGACTTATCCACTCATTCTTTTCATATTTTGTTAGAAACTCCCAATTTACTACGTAACGCCATTTCTCCCGTTTATCGGACTATAAATGTTGGCACTTTTGTTGATAATAAATGGTTCCGGGTTAAGGTTCCCCAATTATCATATAAAATGGAACATAATGGTCAAACCCAAATCGTGGAAATTCTTGATAGTCATTGTAAATTTAATTCCTTCATTTACGTTTGTATTCATACGGAACTTTCAATTCACGATAATATAAAATGTTTAACAAATATTCTATTTCATAATTCCACTATTTCCTGCTCCACAGAAATAAAATCCAACGTCGGGGGCCACCTCACGAAAGTTCGCACTCGAACAGGAGTGATAGTTTCCGGCACAGGCAAATTCCTCCAATCACAAACTTTAAACGGCAATTTAAATACACACAAAACAATAACAGTGTCTGAAGGAACATCCTTTTTCTGTAATTATAAGAATTTTGATCAATTGATTTTTGATGATGAAATTATCCACACTCGTAGAGTTTTAGATACAGAAATAGCTATTCGAGCAATTTCTCCACTTTTTAATACCTCTGTCAATTTTTCAAATGTAATTCTTCCTGATTGGACTGACCTTCGACTGGCCATGGAGAAATTAAATCAGTCAATCGCGAACGAACCCAAATTTCATGAAATATTTTTGTCCCATTTTCCCGTTACTATTATCCTATTACTAATTTGGAACTTCATTTTAACTGTTTATTTATGCTATACGTCAGGCGTATGCAAGCGCAAACCAACCTCGACTAGTGACCGTTAACAATGCGTCACTATGTCGCCTTGATTTATTCATCCATTTTTATGTATTTTTGTAATTAATGATCTTAACGTCATTGGAGCCATGTCATTTACTCTTTTATTATATCTTAGTGATCCCGAATTTACTTGTGGCTAGGTCCGTTTTAACGGTTGTGACGTTACCAAATTTTGGGTTAATTATTTTTTTTTCGTCAGTTTCTCATTTTTACAATGCTTTGACACTTCTGACATGATATTAATGGATTTCGTCGGGTTAATTTTCTGATACCAGGGGATATATTTTATACCATCTACATATTACTTTTATATATTTATCAATATTTAATCCTACATATTTTCGTTTATTTTGTAGTGCCATGTCATAACTTTAGTTTCATATTGCACATTATTTTATATTTTGGGACAAGACAGGGGCTATATATACATAATTTAGTCACTATATACATATATTACTTTTGATGAAGTCAGATTTTCATTTTAATGGTGTTCCAGTGTTAAGGCGTCAAATGACATTTTCCGCCTTTTATTTTATTTAGCCTTCATTCAAACTTTGTTTTATAATTTATATCACTTATTGGGCAGTTTATTTTATTTTAGTTTACTTATCTTTACTCATGATTTTCACTTGCCTATAAAAGACGATTACTTTACACATTTTTTATATATTTTCAATATTGAATGACTGTGAGCAATGTAGTTTATTCCTATGTCCAACCTGTTTCCTCCCCTGTTCGGGAATTCCACGAGTTCAAGGAATTTCGAAAGTCGCCCAGCGATTTTTTTTTTTTGAGGCCGCAAGAAGAATGCATTCCTGAAGGCTTTGGAGCCCACCAGCCTCCTTTGGGCTTCAGCGGTGTATGTCACGTAGCAGCACCGAAATCCCTATTCCAAGTGACATCCCAGGATCAGAAGAGCGTCAGAAACATAAGACGAAATGTCATCTTACAGAGCAAACCCCCCCCCCCACGACTCTAACCCCCCTTAAGAAGAAGCATGAACATCTTTCATGTACATCATCCCCTTTTGCTCTGTAAGGCCAGGCAGTGTATTTCACCACATATTGGAACTTTCCGGGTACAGTCAACGACCCAAATGTGTTGAGACCCACCCCTGTGGGTCAGCAACCTGCCAGCCACCTGTGAACAGTTTCATCTTACCAGTGGCCATATTTGCTGTTCCCCTTCTTGGAGTGTTCGCAGCACGGTACACCCTCCGTTTTCACTTGCAACCAGCGTACGAAATGTGTCGCCATTCGATGTGTGCCGGAAATATGCAATGGCGTCTGCTGTGAACTTTCGGGGGCCTATCATAAATCCCCCCAGTGTCCGCCATTGAACAACGCATATTTTGGGGCTTGGAAACGCTACTTGGAGTGGCTTCCCATGGACTACCCTGTGTTCGCCCGCCCCACGGCCAACGTCTTTTCATCTGACCTGTACTGAACAGTATTCCTGAACTTCCCACACCGGGATTCGAATCCGGTCCCCCAGTGAAAATGATCGGTCAAGGACCGTGTATGTCACAGAACAGTGCTTCGTACCCCAGGACTCCGGGGTTGGAATGTATTTGGATTGCCCTGCCGTCTCATTTCTCAGGTCATAGTGTGCACACATAGTGTGCTAAGAACGTCAGTGGCAAGTGCAAACATAACCTTCATCTATTTTTTAATCTTCGTGTGGTTGTGCGCAGTCCAGTGGAGTTTGGTGTTTACCACGGTCTTTTGCTCTCGCCTCGAACTGTCATCCTGATGAGGCGGAAGATTGCGAGCATGCGGCACTAAAGTTTCTCACGGATTACGTTCTGTGCTTATTTAGCATTTGTTCAGAAGCAAGTCGCATGTATCGCGTTACGATGCAGTGTGTTGAACTTTCCGCTGACTCCACGGACCTGCGAACAACACTTTATATCGCATGTTGACCAACCGTCAGCATTGTTGATTACGAAAGACTCTTCCAGCGTGTGGCTAATGAAAACAAAAGACTTTCTTTCAGCTTTCAAGCTTGAGCTTAATTCTGTTCCATTTAATTTTCGGTGAAGGGTCTCCGACATTTTTTTTTATTATTTTATTTTATGTAACCTTTTTTTTATGTAATAAACAAAAACCTTTTAAATTTTGGTGAATGGCAGAAGGTTCAATTTAAACTTTTCATGACTACAATTTCAATTTTAGAAATTGTCTTGCAAGAGGGGGTGTCGTACCATACCCCGTTCGATTAAGAAATATTGACCCTGGCAGGCCTTGTCAGCTCCTGCTCAGAATGTGTAGAATAAGCTTTCTACAGGAAATGGTAAGAACACTGGCCTTTGGCAAGAGGTGACGAGAGGCCAAGCGAGGGTTTATATACGTGCGCATGAGAGCGACACGAGGTCTTTTATCTGGAATCAACGGAGAAGCAGGAGCTACTGGTCTTATTTCTAAACCGAACAGGGTAAGCTAGTCTACACCCATTCTGCCATTTGCATTGCTCACTTCAGTCTAGAAACGAATCATGAGTATATTTTAATGAATAGTTAGATATTTGTACCTGCCCGTTCAGGGCTGTCTCTACCATCAACTAGTACTAAATAGTTACATCCCTATTTAAGATCCCCGCGTTCAGAGGAACGCTACGATAGCGTGAGTGAGTCACTTTGATAGCGAGCAAGCTAGACTACCAAGCTTGTCTGCCTTTGAAAACCAAGTCATTTTTTTCACGGTTTCCGAACGCGATTGCTATTGTAGAAGTACATATTCTCTCAAAAGAGCAAGAAAGGAAATTCGACCAATGTTCTCCCGTCGTTTAAAACCAAATATTATCTATTAAACGAAAAGTTCACGATTGTCAATAAACGGTTTAACCTATCTGAGCATAAGGTGAATGTAAATACTAAATTTAATAGAAAGGTTCTCCAAAATTTCTCTTCCACTGTCTACGTACGGTCAGTACCCAGGGGAGGGGCCATGTGGGCCATGCACCCCCCCCCTCGAACCCTAAAATATTTAAATGTGAACCTATAAATAAATAAATACGAAAATAACATCGTCGATTTTTGAAATGTGTAAAAATTTCAATTTTGCTCTTGCATAAATGAATCTGTTTCTTGCGCAAAAGTCTTCGGGCTGCAATCTTGGATGGTTTTAGTTTTATAATGCAAGGCTAGCAGACGTCCGATTCACCGTTTTAGTCAGGACAGTGTGTTACTTTCAATCCCGGTCCCGACTTTTTCGAACTGCAATCGTGATGCGAGAATGTATCTTTATTATTGTTTTTTGTTAACTCACAATTAGACATGTTCTTTATTGTATGAATAAGTACGCAACATAGAATTATCATGACTTTTTGAACTATTTTGTAATATCTGTCTGTCTGTCTCTCTCTCTGGTCTACGTCAATGACAGAAATGCAAGCAATATTCTTATTTATTTTGAACCCACTTAAAGGAAAGTGTAAGCATTTAAAAGAAATAAGAAAGAACATCACTGTTGCTCTTTCTTAGAAATTTTTGTTCTTCGAGGAAGAAAAATTAGAAGGATTTAGTCCAGCACCTTAACACAGTGTCTCACGAGTCTCTCTTGACTAATACTGTCAAATGTGACATGATTTTATGAATAAAATTTTCCGCCTGTTTACGTATAACGTTGCGCAGATTTGGTAGTTCGCACACGGTGTAATAATTTCGTGTTACCTTACGCAACAGCAAATACATTTCATAAGACTGTTCTGGACACAAGACTTGCATCAGTAAACAAGCATTTTGTCTGTTACAGTATCACAGGAAAAGAACATCGTCCCGTAATGTTCAAGCCTCTAGATATTTTCCATTAGTAATGTCTAATCACAATAATAAGTTAGAAGAAATAACTCGCATTTTCACAACTACCAATATTCTCGTTTTTCTTCATCACTTGGAAAATTATTTCTCGAAGATATCGGTTATACTTCAAGGTATGACTTGAGATGACTAGACCCCTCTCCGATTTTCTTCATATTTGACATACTCACTAATTGAGGCCTCCTAATCACGAATCTGAAGTTAAAAATTGTCGGTCACGTCTAGAAATTGCGAACCATTGACGCTAACCCCACGAACCATTGGCACGTGGTTAGGTTAGTTTGGTTAGGTTAGGCAAACATAGTTAAAATTTGGTATCGTGGTAGTATCAGGAATATATATATTTGGTTGTGAAACAAAAAATTTCGCGAAAATCGAGTTTCCATTCCGAAAACTAACGCCTCATTTTCGCTTATTTTGCAATTTCTAGACGTTTCCGACAAATTTTAACTTCAGATTCGTGATTAGGAGGTCTCAATTAGTGAGTATGCCAAATATGAAGAAAATCGGAGAGGGATCCGGTCATCTCAAGTCGTTCCTACTACAAGAAAGCAAATCAAAATTATAGTAAAAGTTCAACTATACGTATACCAAACGACATTTACAATATTGGAGGGACAGAATACTTAAAAAAAATGTTGTTTCATTCGAATGTAAAGGCGTGGTGTAGTGGTTCTTCTACCTGATTTAATGAGCGAAAGCTTGTAGGGTAGTGGCTACCGTTCAGGATTGTCAATCTGATGATCGTAGGTTCAAACCCTTCCGGTGGCAGAAAATTTTCGTAAGTTTTAGACATATCCCATTGTGCTCATTGTCCACGCAGTGTGAAACGGAATGATTCAGTTTGGAATTAACGATGGGGGGAGGGTAAATATTGATTTACAAAATCTCCATTTCAACGAACCGAAAAGTGGAGAAAAATTGAATAATTCTTATAAATATTAAAAATTACTTTCATTTTTTTAGTGGTGTAATCGCAGGTAAAATCAAAGATCTTACATGGAAGATTTTAATTTGCTCTAAACTCAGCCAAAAGGCATTTCGCACCGATCTAATATATTCTCCAATACATTTCAAAATGTTATTGAATGTTTCATGTCGATAATTTGACCAATGCATCCATTCTTGACGCTCAGACGATATTTTCTGCAACTACCTCTTCTCTCCAGTTCCTTCTCCTTCTTTTCTCCCCTCTTTCTGTTCTGCTTTTATCTCATATCGCCTTCCCTACTTTTCTCGCATCTTATCTCCATCCCACTCTTCTCCACTCCTCTTATCTCCTTTCCTGTCTTAGATTTCAGACTCCACTGCACTATTCTCTCTTTTTCGTTTTCTCTTTTTCTCTCCTTTACTCTACTCTCCACTTCCCTCTTCGCGTCTCCTCCTCTCCTCTCCTCTCCTCTCCTCTCCTCTCGTTTTCCTTGTCTTTCCTCTTCTTTGTTCTTTTTTCCTCATCTCTCCTTGAATCTTTTTCCATTCTCCTCACTACATCTCCTCTCCTCGTCTATCCTATCTTTCTTCTCTCCTCTACTTTTCCTCTTCTTCTTTCGCTTTCTCTTTCTCCTCTCCTTTGTATCCTTTCGTTTCCTCTCACCTCTTTTCCTTACTGTAGACTCATCAGCGCTGAAATGCTAGAAAACCTATTTTTTTCTTTCAGAAAGACTTTTGTCATTTGCGATATAATAGTGACATTTTTAATAATTTTATACAATACTACTTGTTTATATTTCTTTCGCGTATTTTATAAATATCTATTGTGCATGTGGCAACCCTGAAATTGAGCCTAACTCTGCACGCAACCCACCAACGGCTTGTGTAAATTGGGTTGCCTAGTTTAAAATGTCGTTGTCCTAAACCTTTTGAGAGACACTGTACATGAGATCACAGTTAAATTTTGAGGGAAAGAGAAGGAAAACTGCTTGCCAAGAGCTGGATGCAAGAATCGTGAACACAGTAAAGAGGTACGAAGAAACAAGCAACATTAGATTTTGTCTCAGAGCGATATCATTCTTACAAAAGCTGCAGCAACCTCGATGAACCGATGTTATGGCAAAGCTTTCTAGCAAGAAAATAATGAAGTTTTTATAAACAGATTTTAAACACGCCTAAATAGTTGAAATGAAAGGTATTTCAATTATTTAGCCAGTCCACAGCCTGGAAAACGTGTGATGGCAATCAAATATTAAATAGATATAATACATGAATATTTGATTTTTTTTTTAGGGTGGGGAGGGTCATTAATGGTTCTTAGAAGTGTAAGCGGATATTTCGCTGAGCGGAACTTTCGCGACACCGTCTCGTTCACCTTTTATTATCTTTCGATTTTCTCTCCAGGTTTTCTATTTATCTATTTCTTTATCTGTCGTTCTTTTTCGTTTATTTTATTTCTCTCATGTGTGATGGTGTGTCTGTGTCATTTTCTTAATTTCTCCCTTGAGCTTCTGTTATTTTGCCTCTCTCACACGTTCGGTTGTTTTCTTTTTTCTCTTTCTATCCGTCTATATATCTCATTCCTATTCACACACAGACTCTCTCTCTCTCTCTCTCTCTCTCTCTCTCTCTCTCGTGTCTTTTTATTTCTCTCTCTATTTCACATTTGAACAAACAGAAGGGGGTCAAATTCTGATTTATTGATTGATTTGGTGGTCTAAGTCCACTTTAGGCACAGTAAGGTTAATCGGGACTGGACATACAGTTTAAAGTGAGATCCGAACCACTATGTGCCTCCACCGGGTATCGAACCCTGGACCCCTTGATTATCAAGCGACGGCGTTACCATTGTGTCACTGGGAAGGCCCGGTGACAAATTGTAGATTCAGCAATGCAAGTCAGATGAAGTAACCCATATTCTCATTTCTATATAAAAATGGCGCCACACAATTTGAATATACCTACTGTACCGAGTGGCCAGAATTAAAGTTACCCAACTCAGAGTCCTCTGTAGCCTGTTTGAGGCATCGTAGAACTCTGAAATTTGGTGAATGCACTATTCAAACCATGGGGAAGAGGATGGCGATAAAAAATTGTTCAATTTTCAGCCACCAGGTTGAAATGTAGCGCTGTATTTCTATGATGGGTTCCAATAATGACGTAAACTGCTCCAATTGGTTATGGATTTGCCTTTACCTTGCAATCTTGCAATAAACGAGAGATTATTTTCTCGCAACTTCCAGCCACTAACAAATGTCTTTCTAATTAGGTTAACTGTTTGATCTCGGGACAACGGATTTCTTCAATTTTACAGAAGAAACTACTTACGGAAATGAGTTTCTTTGGCATTTTCAAAGTTCGTGGAGGTATTTTCTTTCATCGTTGAATCTATTCCACCGTGAATTCATGTATTTTTGAAGAGAAATATATCTCCGACGCACAATTGCCGTTGCTTCTATTTGCTTCTTCTACGTGAACCGGATGTTGCGTAGGTTTGATGACGTAACCCCTGTCAGTGTTTCCAACCACGCCGTGATTTTCTGATGTTGAATTCTGCCACGAACCCTTTCTTTATAAATATGTTTACCTAACCTAACCTAACCTTACCGTGAATGGTGTTTGGGGCTATGCGTGAATGTTTTGTGGGGCTTTTTCGGTTAAGAAGGTTGGAAACACTGAATTCCACAACGCTACTCAAGCTGTGCCCGCCATATTGTGTGTTACGGAAGCAAAAAAGGAAGAACAATAATGTTAATGTCAAAAAATGAAGTTATTTTCGTGAGAAAAGCAAAATCCCACCTTAAAGAATGTTTCGCAATGCACAATAGGTAAGTACGAATGTTTAAAATGACGAAATAAACGAGTGAGAGGTGTTGTCCCGAGATCAAACAGGTACCCTAATTAATAACTCAGCTAAATCACTTAACGTGAACCCCACTGAGTTCATATCTTCCGAAAGGATAGTTCATACTCAATGTATTAATCTCGATGTTGTCAGGAATGCATGAACTGAGGATAGTTTACAATCAACAGTCAGGTTAGCCGAGTGGTCTAAGGCGCCAGATTTAAGCTCTGGTTCTCGATTGGGAGCGTGGGTTCGAACCCCACACCTGACAGCCAAATTTTTCATGACCTTTACAAATCCTAATCAGTGATTATGTCTGCGCATAAACGACGATAGTGTCGCCCATACACGCAGACAATGTCAATAAATGTCTTACAAAGGACGTTTAGCAGTAACATAGAAATATCCTTCATGTCTTTTGTTTAATAAAGTAGCTATAAGTACTTGAGATCATATGTACAGCCGTGTCAAAAAAAAAACAACTCGTGAACTAAAATGGACAGTCATTTGTTTACTTCTTTCGCACATTGTGCGCAAGGGGGGAGGGGGTCCAGGGGTGCTTGGGCACCTCCTATTGTGTCCCAGAAAAATAAAAATAATGTAAAAACTACCTTTATAATAATGATGAAAATATTTATTTTTCAAAAAAGTAAAATGTCATTTCATTTGAGATGTTCGGCTCTCTGTCTCTCTCTCTCTCAAAAACAATGTGATATTGTTTACTATAATAATTAGTACTGACGTAGTAGAGAAGTATATTTTTAACTTTATAAATGGCCCAGAACTCCTCCACAAATGGGCCCGCACTTATTCCTTCCCGAGCACAGCCTCGATTGCTAATGCAACCTTCTTCAACTCACAAGGCTTGTATGTTTATTTACGTTCATACATAACAATAACATTGCAGTATCAATCAAAACCCAACTCATAAGGAAAATAAATTCAAACGGATTTAAGGAGGAGATCTGTGCAATTTGTAGTCATAATAATAGTGGTTTAATAAGGGCAAACAGTAAAACTGACAAGTTCGTTTTGACGATTTGTATATAAAGTGATAATGAATACTCAGAGACTATAATGTTAAAATTTCATCTTCATATATGTAATAGTTTATGTGAAAAAGGAACATGAAGTTAGAACAATTAGGCTACGTTTGTCCAGATAATTGAAATTCCCCTTAAGGCACCCACAGATAAATTATTCTGCGCATACCTATGCTCTCGCAGACGAAAATGGTCCCTTTAGCTTGTGCCGGAGTATACAATGTCTAATAAAAGGTCAAAATTTGCATCCTGTTTGTGTGCTATCCTCAAACAACGTTTTAAGAGATAGGAGAGATGTGAAATAAGATATTTTTATTTGCTTTATTTCACTTCCCATTTTGTGCCACTTTTGGCTAATTTGCGAAGATGGGGATGAGTGATGTTATGATGAAATTGATGAATGGACACTCACAAACATCCATGCCCAGGACAGGATTTGAACCCGGGACCCCTGGCGTCGTAGCGCTAACCAATCCGCCAGGGGGCCGGCGAGAGAAAAAGAAGTAATGAATCCGGATAGAGATTTTCGGTTTGCTTTATGCGCCGGGATGCTGTCTTCCCTTTCTGTCAACTGAGGATAAAGTAGCGATGTCTAATCTAAGATTAGATGTCAGAAATAAGGTGCCAGAAATATTTGTATTTGGGAGGACACCTTTTCCAGCATCCTTGCGACAAGTTACGTGCTTATTTCAATTGTAATTGTAACTGTAATTGTGAAAAGTGGAAACATTACAATGCAAGCTGTTTCTGTTACGGACTTCCTGTAACGCAATTTGCTGGGACCTGTTGCATGAAGGGGCCGCCGAGCGGCCGATGCTCTCGCGGTAAACGACTGAAATAACCTCCCTTTAGATAGAAACGGGAGGGAAATCATGGAAAAACAAAATGATCAGAAGAGAGAGATTGAGCATAGAGTTACTAAGACAGAAAAAATGGTCTAAAGTCAGAAAGAAGATACAAGAAAGGAAAAACAGAATAGAAAACAGCTGTAAATAAAAGAGATAATAAAAATTAAAAATAATAAAAATACAGTTTTTTAATTGGTAGGGTCAAGTAAGCTCTTTGACCCTCCCTATATGCGCCCATGATCGATACAATGTCTAAATCATCAATCATGAGCATAATATGTACACATTATATACACCTTAATTATCTCTCAGTTCATGTGAAATTAGTATAACTCCTTAGCACGCAATGCTAAGTGGACGTTTCGTTGTCTAGCACTTTTAAAACTATACTTATTCTAATACTGCGTTTCTAAAGAGAACCTCCCTTCTTCTCTCTCACCTACTTCAGCTGAACAAATTTATTTTTGTCGGTGGGCGGGATCGAACATACGACAGGCCTGTGATTTTACTAGTTTAGGATTTCATTTTCAGTTCATTTTCTTTATTTACCGTCGCTTTTATACCTATTTTGACTAATCCTGATGATCAGCATTTATTTATTTATTTATTTCCCTTCAACAGAGACAGGTCTCCAATTACAGAAGGTAGTATCATGATGTTACATTTACATGTACAACGTGTACACACACACACCTAGACACTACATTGTCTATATACACACACAAACACATCTTGGTGACAGAATAGGTATACCACTTAACTTAACAATCCTTATAATAAATCCATTATTTAGGAATAATACCCCTTTAAAATATTCATAAATATGGCCTGTGTCATACCGAAATCCAGATCTACCAAATGGTTTGGTAATAGATGCACAATCACAAAGAACACCTATGCCCAGGCTGGGGTCCGAACCCGAGACCCCTTGCGTCGTAGTGCACTGTGTTCAGCACTGTGTTGTATATATAGTCATTAAATATGTGTCAATTAATAAATAATCAAATTATTTCATACTAGCTGATTACCAGGTGTTGCCCGGGTGTTTAATGAATTCTAACTATAGAGTAAAATGTAACTAATTTTATTTACAGGTATTTAAAAGTATAAGTACAGTATACAAATTATAAAGTAATATCTTTTACAAATTCACTATAATATAAACTTAACAACAATTTATGAACAGCATTTTTAGTTCCACCTCCAAGAGCAAAAATAAACATAAATTGGACGGCATTGAGAGTGTCACTATTCATCTTAGCGACCCCGAAAACTATTGATTCCACACTAATATCGGACGTTTTACATGTCACCACTTGTCACCCTCATCCCTAGGAGTGCCAGAGGTGTCTTGGAGTTGAACGGCATTGGGAGTTTCCCTATTCATCTTATCGAACCCGAAAACTATGGATTCCACACTGATATCGGTCGTTTTCGATTATTTTTGCATGTCACCCCTTCCCACCCACACCCCTAGGGGTGCCAGAGGTGTCTTGGAGTTGAACGGCATTGGGAGTGTTACTATTCATTTTAGCGACCCCGAAAACTATGGATTCCACACTAATATCGGTCGTTTTATATGTCACCCCATTCCCACCCCCACCCCTAAGGGCGCCAGAGGTGTATTGGAGTTGAACGGCATTGGGAGTTTCCCTATTCATCTTATCGACCCCGAAAACTATGGATTCCACACTGATATCGGTCGTTTTCGATTATTTTTGCATGCCACCCCCTTCCCACCCACACCCCTAGGGGTGCCAGAGGTGTCTTGGAGTTGAACGGCATTGGGAGTGTTACTATTCATTTTAGCGACCCCGAAAACTATGGATTCCACACTAATATCGGTCGTTTTATATGTCACCCCATTCCCACCCCCACCCCTAGGGGTGCCAGAGGTGTATTGGAGTTGAACGGCATTGGGAGTGTCACTATTCATCTTAGCGACCCCGAAAACTATTGATTCCACACTAATATCTGTCGTTTTCGATTATTTTTACATGTCACCCCCTTCCCACGCCCACCCCTAGGGGCGCCAGTGGTGTCTTGGAGTTGAACGGCGTTGGGAGTGTCACTATTCATTTCAGCGACCCAGAAAACTATTGATTCCACACTAACATCGGTCGTGTTCGATTATTTTTACATGTCATCCCCTTCCCACCCCCACCCCTAGGGGTGCCAGGGGTATATTGGAGTTGAATGGCATTGGAAGTGTCACTATTCATCCTAGCGACCCAGAAAACTATGGGTTCCACACTAATGTCGGATTTTTTACATGTCACCTCCTTCCCACCACCACCCCTAGGGGTGCCAGGGGTGGCTTGTAGTTGAACGGTATTTGGAGTGTCCATATTCATCTTATCGACGCCGAAAACTATGGATTCCATACTAATATCGGTCTTTTTCGATTATTTTTACATGTCACGCCCTCCCACCCCCTAGGGGTGCCAGGGGTGTCTTACCCCAACAGTATTTCTTTCGAGATTGCAAGTGATACGTGTTGCAAGTTTGGTTGAAATCGCTCCAGGCGTTCGAGAGTTCTGCTGGAACAAACACACATCCATTTTTATATAGAGAGAGATATAAAATATGCAATATATGATATGGACTGTCCTTCATTTAAAATTCGATTGCAAATTGAAGATTTTAATATAATACTAATGCTATGAGCATGAGCAGTATGTGCGTGACTAAGTAAAAGAGGAAGCGCAAAAATTAAGAGACATTAAGATGATAATAATTCCATACATAAAATTCACATCTAAATACTATTACGTGTTTTATGTTTATACTTTGCGGTAGCTGACGACAGGTGGTGAGAAATGGCAAGGAAGTAACAAGTCAGACTAATTTCTGGGTTCAGCATCCTGAGAGATGAGGCCTCCTTGCTGTCCGTTCTTTGTGTACGTTTTTGATATTATTCCAGTAAAAAATATTCGACTCCCAAACTAATTGTTTATGTTTGTTATTACAACAAAAACCCTTGTTGGTGGGGGAATTTCCCCTTCTCCCCCTCCCTGAATTTCACACCCTGATCTTCATTCATATTGATGCATTTCTCGCGAGCATAGTAGAATACTTGGTTAGCGCATAGGATTGAATCCAATTAACAATCAATATTAGCGTAGTACTACTGTCACTAATATTGAGTTAGTATAACTCCTGGCCATTTGTATTGTATTTTGGTTATTTTCAGTTAGTTCTTTCTCTCTCTCTAGGTTAATAATGGCGATGGGAATGATTTACTAATTAATGATGAGAAAAGACAAAAAATATTCGTTCTTTACCAGGATTTGACCTAGGATACCTGGTATCGAAGCACATTGCGCTAACCACTACCCACGAAGGCTTGAGTTGTTATTTGGCTTTATGGCAAAGGTCACCACATAAATAAGTTGTAATTACGTTTGAGTTCAATATTTCCTGCCCTATCTACCACGTCACTGTGTTACAAAATATATGATTATGCCTATTATTAAACTTATTAAAAGCAAGTTATGCCGATGATCTCTTATCAGATTTGCCCTGCATTACATAAAGCAACAGAAAAATGTGAAGATAAGTGTCAGATGATGATGCGTCAATATGCATGAAGATAAACTCATGGCGCTATCGGATTAAAGTCCTCATTGGATAACAAACTGCCTTAAGCATAGTTTCCGACTCACCTAATTTGTTATTATATCTAGGGGATTTTGTCATGCCTTTATGGACATATAAATTGTGTAAGCTTTCATAACCAAGCAATACGGGGCTATTCTAAAAAGAATGTTCGAATTTGAGAAGATATAAAAGGTGCAAAAGGTGCCATGTGTGTCCAAACACACACGTAATTTGCTTGGTATCATCGGACAGGAAACAAGATTTTGAGATACTCTTCGCCCACCACTATGGCAATAGTAATGCTCTGCCTTCCTCAAGAGACCTTCCCATTCTTTTTTCTTTTGTAGCCCTGTATATCTAGCTATAATTGTAGTTTGGTCCATCAATTTGTTAACAGCTACGCTTCCTAGATATAACTAAAGTTTCACCAACAAAGAAAACATCTTAAATGAACTAGAAACGCATGTCTAATATTAAATTCCTAAAAAAAAAAAGTACATACTGATAACAGCTTCGGTCTGTATTTCTGGTAACTAGATTTCAATACGAAAAATATTAACTACTTTGAAAAGTAGTATAGAAGTGAAAATTCATGCACTTGAAATGAGAAGAAATCTTAAAATAGCTTTAAATTTATTTTCACAATATTTTTATTGCTGTCTCATATGCACTTCCTAGTGCTAAAATTGATTTCATTTATGCTGCCGAAGTATTGAATTTAAAAATAATACTTTTGCATTTTAGTGTAAACTTGTTGAGATATATTTATTGATCTAAGAAATATAAATGTTCAGTAGAACTAGTAACGAAAAGAATCATCTACTTGGTTGCACCAGATTTACTTTCGAAATATGCCCTACGTACAGCAAGTTGCAGGCAAATTGTCCACCACTACTTTCATTTTCAGAAGTTGTTCTTCGCTTCATTGCCGTTTATTTTCCAATCCTAAAATCTGGCATTAAAAAATATGAATACACATGGGGATGAACAATTTACCTATTACCGAGTGTCGGTGATTGCGTTCTAAAACGAAGGGGAGAACTAGTACTGTGGAATCCACTAGTATTGTACGGCAAATTGTCCATGGCTATTTTCATTATTTTTTCTCTAACATCCTATATGTTTTTAAATGATGGATTTTATGTATGCTGGTGCAGAAGTTGTCAACAGCTTGTTTTGAGATTTCTTTTAATTTTTGAAGCTCTTATTGGGTCAAATAAAGCGCACGAACATGGTGATGGACAATTTGCACGGTAATACTAATGGATTCCACTGTACATAAGGTTAGCATAGTGTGGGGACAAAGTGGCAAAAAGTGTGCGATTACATATACTTTCCGCTCTGAGTACTATACCAGCTGAGAGATGATTGTGCTCACGTATGCAAGAAAGAATATGCATGTTAATTTCATTATTAAAAAGCGCAATTCAATTTGTAACTTGAATAAATAACAATGATTTTATGTGTGCAAAATTTCACTACAAGGCCTCAACTTCTACAACGCTCTCTCATCCATACGATTTGGAAATTTCGCAGCCTACCTTTAAATCCAGACATTTTCTTTCCTAGAAACTGTTTCCGAGCGTCACTAACAATGTATACGTGCCTCGCCGATGGCGTAGTAGTAACGTCGCCGCCTTGTAATCAAGGTCCCGGGGTTTGATACCAGGTGGAGACACACGATGATTCGGAACCTACTTTAAACTGTAGGTCTGGTCCCGACATAAAAGGGACTTAAAATCAAGGAAGTGCATTTTTTCTGTGACACATTGTTTTGTTCACCTTTCACAGTTTCAGCCTTACTGAAACTTTTAGACAATAAAGTAGTATCCCTACCCTATGTCTATGTTTTGATCTTTTACAGTATCATGGGATGACCAAAATATCTGAGTAGAGATATCCGGATAATCCAAAATGTCTGGATACTCGTTGAGCAATAACTAAATAACTTTTATGTGTGTGAAATCCACAAGAAAATTATCCTAACTAACTCTCTAGCCTTCTTAAACCCGAAGGTTCATGGCTGCAGCAACACAGGCCTTCCATCTGTCCCTATCTTGAGCAAGATGTATATACTCTTTTCCATCCCTACCGATTTCCTTTAGGTCTATCTCAACGTTGTCCCTCCACTTAGTCTATCCTTCCTATAGGTCTCTTACCATCAGGTTTCCCAACAAGAATCCTGTAAACTCCTCTTTCCTCTCCCATTCGTGCCACATGGCCTGCCCACCTAAGTCTTCTTGATTTAATCAATAATCTAATAATATCTGGACATGAATACAAATTATGTAGTTCTAAATTATGTAACCTTCTCCACTCACCTATCTACTCATCCCTTTTAGGTATAAATATTTTCCTAAGGATCTTATTTTCAAATACTCTCAATTTATGTTCCTCTTTCAATGTAAGGGACCATGGACGTCCGCAGGATTTTTTCCAGGGAGGGGCAAGGAAGGTATTTTTTCCCCAGGGGGGCAAACAAGGCACATTTTCCCCAAAAATAGTGTTGTTCCCTAAAAAAACATTGCTTAAATTTGAATTTATGGTGTTCATGCAATAATTAACACATATTATTGTGGCTAAAATGAAATTATATGTGTGAAATACATAATTTTTGGTAAACTTTCATTTTCCAGGGGGGCGACGGCCCCCCCTTGCCCCCCTTCCGGATGCCCATGTAAGGGACCAAGTTTTAGACCCATATATTACTACAGGCAAAATTACTGTTTTGTATATTTTAACTTTTAGTTTCTTAGATATTAAACGAGAAGACAAAAGTTTATGAAGAGAGAAGTAACATACATTTCCTGAATTAAGCCTACTTTTTATTTCCTCTTTAATATCATTTTCATTTGTTAATATTACTCCTAAGTATTTGAATTTAGAAACTGGTTCAAACGAGTTGCTATCAATAATTAGATTTTGATTATTACCTAACACTTGGTTTCGGCCTGTAAGCATATATTTAGTTTAGAAAATTATCCTATATCTTCATAATTTTTTACATGGACTTTGCAGTGTTTTTCTTCTAGTCTCAGTAATTTCTCAGCAGACAATAAATCTATTCACTGCCACCATCGAATCACATACGAGGGCCTCACCGATGGCGCAGTGGTAGCGCCGTCGCCTTGTAATCAAGGGGTTCCGGGTTCGATACCCGGTGGAGGCACATAGTGGTTCGGATCCCACTTTAAACTGTAGGTCCAGTCCCGATTAGCCTCACTGTGCATAAAGTGGACTTAAATCAAAATTTTAAAAAATCACATACCACACCAAAACTACTTGAGACAAACGAAATCAGGGACCAAACTGTCAATATGAGCCAATTTCAATCATGCTGTATAAACAAACATTAGTCAATTCTTTTCTTATGTAACATATCCGTTAAGCATACTGTGGAAGATAGAAAGAAATTTTGCACAATAGTTCAGTAATAAATCTGCAATATGTGTTGGCAACAATGATCTCAACTTCACAAATTAAGGTTGGACTTTGATATTTTCGATTATCAGAATTTTCACGTGATGACTGTATGCGTCACATCCTGAAGTTGCAGGTCATCATCAAGTCCTGGACCCATTCTGTTAATGATAACGGGGGAAATATCCCAGTGATAAAATTACCTTTGTCTTGCCAAAGTGCAATGGATTTTGCTATGCAGTATTGACCAGTGGCGTCTTAAAAGGGAATGGGAGCCATCCTTGTTGAGTCTCTTCCCTGAAATGGGGTATGCTGTAACACCCCTCTCCTCCAGACATTATGGATACCATGGGTCGCCCTTTTTTGACAACACTAGAGTAACCTTGCATTCTGACGCCACCGGAGAATGCTTTTATTGTTAGGCGAAATGCCTAACTTGTTAGGTTATGCTAGCTAGGTTTAGTTCTCTTAGCATAAATGAAAAAATCCGTGTATTTATGCTAATAGAACCAAACCTAACAGACCTAACCTAGGCATTCCTCGTCTGACGTCAGAACGCAAGGTTGCTCTAGTAATGTGCGATAAGGGAGACCCGGATATCGTTACTTGCTGAATTACAAGTTGCTATTTCGTAAAGTGCTACTCATACAGTAAGAAGGTGCTAAGATATCTAATTGTCGCACGTTAACTACATGATCTCATGGTGCTTATGCACATATAAGCTAATCGGGATTGGGCCTACAGTTTAAAGTGGGATTCAAACCACTATGTGTCTCCACCGGGTGTAGAACCTTTGTGTAGAATTTTCTTCAAAACTCTGCCGAAAAAATATTTTGGAGGGAACTAACTCGCAGTAATATTAGGATATATATATTGGTAGAAAAGCTTCACATAAATGCCTAGAAATTATATTGCGTTTCTTAGGAGAGGAGTGGAGCCAAATCCTAAATATTGTAAAAATGCTGCTTTAAATTTAAAGCTTTTGAGGTGAGATAATTAAGACGTACCTTGGAATAGTTTTGTTCTATTTGAGGTAAAACCACAGGTCTATCATAGGTCAGATCCCCACCGGGAAAAATATACCTATTCGTTTATCTGAAGACGATTGATTGATTGATTTAGTTTATTTTACTTCGCGTTTTGTGCCTCTTGGCTAATTTGCGAAGATGGGGATGAGTGATGAAATTGACGAATGGACATTCACAAACAACCAAGCCCGAGCGAGATTCGAACCTGGGACTCTTGGCGTCGCAGCGCGATGTGCTAACCACTTTTTTTTAACAAAAAAATGATAATAATTGTAGCGACCCCCCCCCCCCTAATACGATCAATGTCTGTTGTCTTCAATGACAGCGGTGTTACTCCAATGTGACAACAAAGTTATACATATAACGTAACATGGCAGATGCGGAGGATTAAGGGGTTCTGAAAAACCCCTTCAAACCTTTTTCCCCGCGCCACCCATGCATGAGAGCAAGAAAAGTTTGGTCGAAAGCAGAAATAAATATATATGACATTTTGTGTTGTATACAATTTCATTGTTTCAGCTCCGAATCATATAATCTCAGGAAGAAGATGCAAATGATTATATTCTTTAGGCGTCAGAAAGTGCTTGCGCATTAAACTGAAGCGCAAACTTGTCCAATCTATCAAAATGTCGCTTTTGTGCAACTGCTACAACAGATACGGAGACATCGAGCAATGTGGACATGTTTGGCCGAAACAAAGAACTTTGTACAATACTACTGCAACAACACTGATCACAAATGCCCTCCGAAATCCGGATTTTATTCGAAATACGGATTTTATCCGAAATCCGGATTCTCCGTTTTTACTATCCGGATTCCAGATTTTAGAAAATCCGGATTTGGGCATCCCTAGTATAGGGGTAACGTCGTCGCCTTGCAATGGAAGGCTGCCGGCTCCGATACAGGCTTGAGGCGGTTTGGATCTCAATTGAAACTGTAGGTCCAGTCCGAATTAGCCTGTTTGTGCATAAAGTGGACTTATAAACAAACAAACTCACACAACAAAGAGAAAAGAGATCATCCATACCGTTCCGAGAGAAGGTCGTTATACCGCCACTGATGCATAAAATAATATGAAATAAACAAGAACCTTGCATGAACTTTCGGTTCTCACAATTAACTGCAATGTGAGATAAGCAGCATTTCGATTAACTGTACAATTACAACCTTTACCTACTTCCGCTTTTGTCGATTCACTTCTCGTTCTGAACAAGTGAAACAGTGTCATTGAAGTCATTATGCTATTCCTTTGAAAGAAAACTGCTGAGCACTGATCATTGAACACCACGAATTCTTGCTGTTATTGACATGGCCATTCAAAGCTAATTTCGTATTCGCAGAGCAGCGGTAACATGACAGGATTAAAGTTCCTCATTCACGTGATGGCCCCGAGCAGGGGAGTTATGCGCATGCTCAGTTATTCTGCAGGACCTCAGCTGACGCCATGGTTGCCAGCAGCTCTATATCTTTTGTTAGAAACTGCAGCTTGAAGTCCGTAGGAATATTTTATATTTTCACGGGTATCTCCTGTCAAGTATTCGTGACAGAATACGTTTTACTGAAACTGAAGATATACAATATTGGATTATTTCAAGATTAAAATGTTCCTCCCGGTTATAAATGTTGCGGTTTGCTTGTAATTTTTATAAGTACAAATGTTTTTTTACATGAGACGCTTTACTGACATTTTTCACATTACAAGAGCCTCCCCAGGTGGAGGAGTGGTTAGAGCAGCGCGCTACGTCGTCAGGGGTCTCTGGTTCGAATCCCAGCGTAGGCATGGGTGCAGTGGCGTATATAACGCCCCCGCAACCCCCGGTGCGGGTGGGGGGGGGGGGCGCACGAGCTTCAGGGGCGCAGTAAGAATGAAAGACCGATAGTTCACAAAAGTTTTCCTTTCGACGAAAAATAAATTTTCAACCGAAGATATTATATTTTTATGCTCCTCCAACTGCAAACAGAAAATGTTAATCACTAGAAAAGTAGAAAGTGGATTACCAGATCAGAAGAAAACCTTCATTAGCTGAATAGTTTACGTCACCGAAGAGTAGACGACAGGCAACAAAATGCTCTGAAAACGCTGAGTTTCACCGCTCCCCGCCCCTACTTAAAATTTCTACCAAACTGGAAAAAAAAACTTCTTCAACGAACAGCAGAAATTGGCTTTCTCGACCCATTGGATTGTTTTAAAGTAAAGGTTTTCTACCGTGCTTTATATATTCTAGTAAATCAGGTAAACTATTTCAGGATATGAAGCAAATCAAAGAAAGCTTCACCATTTTAAGCTCCACAGCCCTAACGGAACACATCGAGAGGCAGTTACTGTAATCCGCTACTAATTTCTATAGCTAAAGAAATTATTTGCTTTCGGAATATAGTGTCAACCGAAATCAAAAGAAGAAACATGTCGAACATCAGCGAAGTCGACATCAGCGAAGTTGCAGAATTCCTCTTGATAGAAAACGAAATTCTGGCTAATAGCATTCCTGACGTATCAATCCTGTGTTTGACCTGTGACGTCTTCATCAGCTGAGAGGTCGTTTTCCAAGCTAAAATTGATGCAAAATTACTTCAGAAGCACAATGACAAGAGTGAGATCGAGTGAACTGGCGCTGTTAACCATCGAAAACGATCAAGCTCGAAAACTAGACTTGACCAAATTAGCACACAAGAAATTGTTTCCATGAAAAATCGCATTGGGCATTTAACAATATTGTAGCTTTTGCAGTAAATGTATCTTCATACGTAAATATAATATATAATGTTTTTACAGTTTGTCTCTTGTCTTAAACTTTCGTATTAGTTTTTACATTGATTCAAATTACATGTATGTATTTTCATATTTGTGTATACCTAATGTAAATGTAGGCGTGATTTAATATTTTAGAAAATAAATTCATATTTTTTTAAACGAGAAGGGGCGCCTTGTAATCAAGGGGTCCCGGGTACGATACCCAGTGGAGGCACATAGTGGTTCGGATCCCACTTTAAACTGTAGGTCCAGTCCCGATTAGCATAAAGTGAACCTAAGACACCAACTCATGTGATATATCTCGCGGAATCGCATTTGTGTATATTAGTGGTGTGTCCAGGACGCAGGGGGTGGGATCATAACATTGCTGGGCGATATATCGTCCAGACGATATATTGCAATATTGAAAAAAATATAGTCTAGGTGACAACTAGACGATATATCGTCACGATATTTTGGCGATATATATCGTGTCGGCGATATATTGTCACGATATTTGGCGATATATATCATGTTTGCTATATATAGTCACGATATTTTAGCGTATATATCGTGTCAGAGAAATATCTTCACGATATTTGGCGATATATGACGTCTATCGCCGATATCATGATACGGAAAAAAATCGTATCGTCTGTGACGATATTTTCTTGGCAATATATCGGAATATCAAATTTCCGATATCGTCCATCCTAGTCATAACTTCCCTTAAGTCCATCGTTCCTAAAAGCAATGATAAACCAAGGAAACTTAGTAAATATAGGACCACTAAAAAAATAGAAGGCGTGAAGTGTTCCTTTACGATGATGTCCATCCTTGTAAAGATCCTGTGCTTTATCGTGGGAGTACATACATGGGCGTCCGGAAGGGGGAAGGGGGGCCGTGCCCCCCCCCTGGAAAACGAAAGTCAACAACAAATTACATATTTCACACATATAATTTAATTTCAGCCACAATAATGTGTGTTAATTATTGCACGAACATGATAAATTCAAATTTAAGCAATGTTTTTTTGAGGGATGAACACTATTATTGGGAAAAATATGCCATCTTGGCCCCCTCTGGAAAAAATACCTTCCTTGCCCCTCCCTGGAAAAAATCCTGCGGACGTCCATAAGTACATATATGTATTTCGAACGATCAAAGTTTAAAATATTCCGAAATCAAGCATTCCATCTTGCCAATGGAATGTTTCGAGTTTTCAGTGTGTATATTTGGTTATTGAATAGAGACTCACGTAAAGTTATTGTTTTTACGACATCTCGAGTAAGAACTCCGAATTAACTTGGCGGACCGATAAAATGTTAGCGATGACTGGCAACCCTGTTAGCAAGGCAGCTGCTGCTTTCACTATCTGTCAGGTGACTACTATAGTTGTGATAAGATGAAAGTGTGTGCTGCTGCTGTGAGATGCTGGAGGATTCAGATGCAAATAGTGTTCGTGTTTCGAGTGTGATATTTCGATGCGTTGTGAATGTGAAAATATAATCTTCAAGTGATTACGCGTATTTATCCAGTGATTTGTGGTAGTGCTTCCAAAGCAAGATGCCTGCTATAATTTCCAAGTATTTGGACAAAACATATCATGTTCGCAAAGAACATTTAACCAGGAGTGCTGTAGTTTTGGCTGTGATTCTATATGGATTAAAGATAAGCCACCCATATATTCAGCAGCTATACAAACAAACTAGTAACTTGAAAAAGATTTCAAAACTAGATGCTGAAGTGGTTAACGGCAATAACAATCCAGTGATCAGCACAAGGGGGAAATCAACACTTCCGAAAGATGATTCGGTTGTGGAAAACTCAGAAACTCCAAGTAAAAAACGATCACCCGGTGTAAATAGAGAGTTTTTTCTACAACTTCAAAAGTTAGCGAAAGTTATGATTCCAGGCTTGTGGACTGTAGAAGTTGGTCTTCTTTCACTACATACGCTATCTCTAGTTACGAGAACATTTTTATCTATATACGTTGCTTCTCTTGAAGGACAAATTGTCAAATACATTGTTAGAAAAGACGTATCAAATTTCTCATTAATGCTTTTGAAATGGTTTGGAGTTGCAATTCCAGCTACATTCATTAATTCTATGATCCGTTTCTTGGAGAATAAACTTGCACTGGCGTTTAGAACGAGATTAGTTAATCACGCTTATAAACTTTATTTTAAGAACCAGACATATTATCGTGTATCAAATTTGGATGGGAGGATTGAAAATGCAGACCACTGCCTTACTGACGATATCACTGCATTCACAGCTTCGGTAGCTCATCTGTACTCTCACATAACTAAGCCACTACTTGATTGTGCTTTGATTGGATTATCATTGGCAAGAACAACAAGAAAGATGGGTGCCAATATTATTCCAGGTAAGTTCTGTACTATATTCTGTGTTTGTCAGCAATTGTGAACACATGTCTTTAGACTTGGAGATCAGTTAACGTGTAAGAAATAGAACTTGTAGGAAATAGACTCACAAGGTTTCATATATACACCTGAACTATGCACTTGGAAATCTGTTACTAAAACACATAGGAGAGAGTTACGAGATATAGTGTGCATACACCATTATCCATACACAATACTTTGTTTTCTTGAATCGACATTTCCTACTTTCAATGCCTAGGCAGATAAATGAAGGTGATATGATCCAAATGAAGTAGACAGATTTTATCATTGTTGACAGTTCTTTGTGTGTGATCTACTGTTTATTTTTAATAGAATTTATATAGAAGCATGCAAGCATATACATCACTACTTTGAATTATTGACGGAAGACATTTGTATGATTCATCAGTACATTGGCATTGTGGCCGAGTTATTCGGAGCATATGCTGTATAACACATCAATAACTTAGATACACATTTTTAATGGATTATTGTGGGCACATCTTCCTTTTTTCCCCTGCTAAGAATGCCCATTCACCAATATCATATATATTTTTAATGGAATATTGACCCGGTGACTAAGTGTACCCCCTCCAAAATTACATTGGATTTTTTTTATCTACGGATTTCATTATTTTATGTACCCTAAAATTGGTTCCATGGTGTGTAAACCAGAAATAACCAAAATATTTGGTCCGTAAATGTGGGCCTGCATAAGAGAAAAAATTCTTATATTCTGGAATACTTTCACCTTTTTTAAATATTTGTAATGGTTATATGCATGCTCAAAAGATGAAGAAAACAGACATGTGCAAATGCTAATACCACCAGACCAAGCACCCATAACATAACAGTAAATAGAAAAGCGCGACAGTGATACAACTGTGCAGTGTTGCAACCCAGTGGGAGGGATTTTCAAACCCTGGTAATGTCACAATGTTAGAGTTTTGCATATTATTATTATTACTTTTGGATATGTCTCCTACAGAATATATATTTATATATATAGCCTTCTGCTGAAGAAAGTAAATGCTGTTATCAACATCATTCCCATAAAATCAACCAACGATCACTCCTTCTGTTGTAATTTATATCATTTCACTACATTGTATTAATCTCAATGTTGAGAATGAGATTATATATATATATGATGATACAACCTCATACTGTCTCCATTCCTTAAATTGAATTCAAACTCAGAATAGCAGGCTTTATACTACTTACCATGGACTATGACACATGTCTATATTTTTTTTCTTATTTTGCATTGCTTTTCTGTCATTTTGATAATGAGGGTGAATGATGATGAGACACACACCCATGCCTCACCCAGGACTTGAACCTGGTTACATTCAATGTCAAGAATAAATCTATCACTCAAAACTCTTTGGAACCAAGGCTGCTGACACACGTGCTATTGTTACATACATCAAAGAGACCTCTAACATTCCTGGTATGGTATGAACCAGTGGCGTACGCAAGGGGGGGGGTTACCGGGTTTAAACCCCCCCCTTGAGCTTTTGAAATATTATGGAAAATGCTGTAAAAAAATTAAAAATGGCTAATTTGTCACAGTCAAAGATCTGCGACAGTAATAATAATAATAATAATAATAATTTGAATTATTATTTCCATGCAGCATGAAGAAAAGCACAACATTCCAAACACAATCTAAGCAGCCGCAAAGTTCAATTTTGCAATTTTTTTTGCAAAAACTCGCGCAGTGACTTTCGCGAGAATTGTGAAAATTCCTTGCTTCGTCCTTATTGTAAACGTTCTTCCCGGTACTGATTTCACATCCCCTTGTGAACTCTCAAGTGATGCTGAGTCTATATCCACATCATTAAATAATGTTGAAGAAGTGCTTTGTGAATCACCTAGAAGTGATAAATGTGTTGGAATGTCTATATACTTACTTTTCAAGGAAAACATAGACTCAGTGGAATTTAGCAACATGTATTCTCGTGCTTCATCATCCTGGGCGAGTTCCATATGTAAAGATAATGTAAATTCCCCCGTGCATATAGCACTGTGCCATGAAGGCACACGTAGTGGTGTGGTGGGCCCCAAAGATTCTCGATCTCGAACTATTTTGCAGGTGATGTGATCAGCACCATGCTCCGGCAGCCTTCATCCCCCAGGGTTTTTCTCTCAGGTACCCATTGCTATGAGGCTGGGTGCGGAGACAAGGATGGATAAATTCCAACCAATTCCGGGAATCGAACCCGGATATCCCACGAAGTTGTCAGACTAGACCAGCGTGGCTCCTTGAATGAGTTTCATATTTCGATTATTTCAATAAATTTAATATATTTGCTTGTTTTTATGGATTTTCTTCACACTTAAAATGTCTCACTTATCATATACAAATAACCGTTGACTAGAGAATTATTTTGTAACAAAGAAACAAAAGAAATGTAATTTTGTTCTATTTCTTTCATAAATAGTAGCTGCATTAGTAGTAATTAAACTAATTAATTAATTAATTATAAGAATTATTAATTAATTTATTATTATTATTAATTAAAGTATAATAAAACAATGGTAATGTGAATTTGTAGAAAGTTTTCGAAATAACACCCCCCTTGATGAAATCCTGCGTACGCTACTGGTATGAACCATTGCTTAATTGTACTACTTTACAACACAGTGTGGAAAATTGATTCAGGTGTACCATGGCCAACTATCTCGTCACTTAAAACTGTTGTAAGGAAGCGTTTGTTTACTCCAGTTTATTAAATTTAGATGCACGAAGTGCTTATGTACAGTGCTGCAATCGTGCCAGGGTGCACTGGGTGCTGCCCCTGTACTATAATATGTAACCATGGTGCAAAATTCCTCTCAAAATGACAGTAAATATTTGAAAATTTGCTCTACCTAACATTAATTTGTTATGTGCCCATGAATGTCCCAAGGATTTTTTTCCAGGGGAGGCAAGCAATGTGTTTTTTTTTTTCTTCAGTTTGAAGTCATCATATTCCTGCAATACCCTTTCAATAATTAACGTATATGCTATATATAGTATATATTACTGTGACTGAAATGAAATTATGGGCCCAAGTTCCTTTTGTTTTATTGCGATTTCATCATGCTACAAATGCAATTTTAACATGGTTCGATTTTGATTTATGTCTGTTAACACTTACTGTGGAGTTTTAGCTATTACTTAAGATTTTGTTCAATATATGCTTTCGTAGTTAGGCAGACCAGGTTTGGTTCTCTTAGCATTAAAATGAAGTCCTTAAATGCATTCTACTAAGGTTCCAATTTACTTCTACATTAATTCCCACTAGTCTACATTGCTAACAGTTGCTTGTCAATGGAAAATAAATTGTCCATGAGAAGCACACATGCTTGCATGAGGTAATTTTTTTTTCAACATTAATAACTTTTTTTTTCGAAATCCAAACAGTGCTCATTACTTTAAGGAAGGTTCAAATTTCGTGTGACAATGATTGCCAAAATTCTACGATTATTAGTCTTTCTGCTAGGAGAATTTGAAAAAAAATCATAAAACAATCAGAACTGTTACCAAATTATGTGTGTGAGATGTAATTTTAGATTGACTTCCATTTTCCAAATGGGTGCATGACCTCCCCCTGCCCCCTTCTTCCAGAGGTCTATATGTATGTGTATTTAAAGAAGACCTAACAGCACAATCACTCCATTGTTGTATAACAATACGATAATAAATATTTATTGGAGACAAGACAAAACTATGCAACTGCACTGCCCTCGGCTTATCAATATAGAGTAGAAAATAATAAAGAAATGAAGTAAGGGAAAGAATGTGGCATAATAAGAGAAAGAATTAAGGTGTACAGTTATTTGTTCCCTTCGCTTGTAGATGAAAATGTTCTCCTTTGTCAACTTGGGATGTCAATACTACAGTATGTAATACACCCGCCACAAAATAACTTCTGACCTCACTAACGTTTTCCAGCAGACTCGGGTGCATTTCTTTAAGTTCTGACGCTATCGGTCAAGGGTTTTTCTTTACTTCTCTCATTAGGAGAGCGTCTGTAGATTTGGTTGTTTTTCTTTGCCTCCCACCACCGAACTTGTGCTTTGGAATGACAGTCGGAGGCAGTCCTCTGTTGGCTACCGGTACCTTCATTATGATTGATTTTGCATGACCTGTTTTTTTATATATCGTCTTTATCGGGACGTTTTCACTTTGCCATGCAACAATGCTTTTTCCACACTACTACAGTACTTTCCCGGCATATCACAAATACACCTGTACAGTAGTCAATACAGTTTGAAAATATCCAACACAAAGTGCACCGCACGAAAACACAGCAATTTATCACACACACTACAGCAGAAAGTCACCCTTCCTGTGTCAACTAACAATACGAAATGAAATGAACTCTCTTATCAGCAGTAATACACTGTTGTCAGATACGTTCATTCAGAAACAATTCCATGTTCGAAACAAAGCAACACTAGATACAAGGCTACAAAGTGATAGACCTCTTACTATGGCAGATTTCACATGAGGTTCGAAGTCATTTTGCTTCAGGTGTATGTTCATTCATGGTGACTAGCGGATGTTAGATGACAGAAAACTTAAATTATGAGTTAATTAAAAAGTGTCTAACTGTGAAATAAACAGCTTCAATATTACTCATAAAAATTTTGGTGCTTATTAGGACTGTCAGTGTAATTGAATCTGTTCGATTAAAATGTTTTGTGAGGTGGAGGGAACATACTTGCTCAGCGAATCCTGTTTGGGCAAAATCTGTACACTATTTGGTGAGGTAGACTTTTTCATCTATGATTGACAGGTCATTAGGATGAAGTAGTGTTTCTTGCCTTCTTGCATAACTCCACCACCTGAAGGGATGATATACGTCGATAAAAAATTGTGTGTGTTGCTCTTCATAGTGTATGGAATTATTAGAAAGAAATTACTACATTGTATATATGTAAAAAAAATAAAAATAACAGTGCTATTAGTTTGCTTTGCTCCAAATTATAAACACTATTTAAAATTATTAATATTTGATTAATTAAGAAAATCCATCTGGTTTAGTTGATCAACAACACTAGAGCTTATATGTATAACAGTTCATTAATACCAGAGTGCAATATAAAAATATCCAATTTATATATATTTTTAGAAATAATGGTTTGATGCTTGGTGCTTATCATTAGGTTATGTTGCCAAGTCTTGTGTTGATTTTCATCTTCAAAACTTATCACTTTTTTGTTTTTGTTTGGCTATTTCTGTTATGGCATACAAAGAGAAAGGAATAAAGTAAAATGAACAGAAAGGAAATATATGTGCTTATATAATAATAACCCATGGCGGAACAGCAATTGAGGGCCAAGGCCTACCTACGGACTACCCACCCTCACTCCCACCTGCCAAGATGGGTGATAATCCAACCAGTTACAGCATGACATGTGGTCAGCAGAACCAACCCCCAGTTGTTGTAGGTTTTAATGATCGGGCTACACTACTCATTCGTAACTCCCAATTTCCTCATTATGGTGATTGACCACCGGTCCCATGCACTGGCTGAAATCTCAGGAGAAGAAGTTGTTACGCTTCCTCCAGGAGACTTTAACCAGCAAACTTTCCATGCCCGAACCCAACGCCTGATGCCTTAGACCGCACGGCCAAGGTGCAGGACAATGTGTAAAGTTAACACTTCAGTTCCAGTTATATTTGGGCATAATTTTTATTGAAAGTGTTACGTTTGTTGTGTGAAAGTTATCTTCCCTTCTATGAACATAAATTAGACAGAGGAACAAACAGATGAATTTACTATTATTAGCAATCGGGCTGAGCTCTCATGCAATAGACCTGCAATGACCTTTTTGTGGTACTACTATCAAATCATCTAGCCAGGAGCGCTACTGACATGATACCTTTTACCTGTGGATTGTTCACCCAATTTTGATAAAGTCACACTACAATGGTTATTAGTGTGAGAGCAGTATAAAACCTACAGTGCAAATAATACGCCTTGTGTTTACGCTGTGGTGATTAATATTATTACTAGGCATTTACTTTAGTTAAAAGGAACCAAAAAAGATGATACTGCTATTCCATCTACCTGCAGAAGCCTTTTTTCCCTCAAATGATGATGATGATTTGATTCTCAACATCCCAATGTTCTCTTATTACTTATGTGGCCAGTTTGGAACTTACAGAGTTGTCTCCTTGATTACATGATGTCATGAAAGTACTGTGTGTTAGCAGATGAGAATTATTTATTAATGATATAATTACGGGAGCAAGTCCCATAGGTCCACCCATCGTTAGGAGGAAATTGTTTATGATGATACCTAGTGAAAATTTTTTACTTAAACTTGAATTATGAAATTTACCATTCATTCTTATTATTATTACAAAGAGATAGCAAGAAAAGCAAGATGCAATTCAACAGTGCCACAGATATTGCAGCAATCAAAATAATATTTTTCTTGCCCAAAATTTAAAAAAAATATTCCCAATATGTGTCACCTTATTATCTTATGGCACACATATGATACCCAAGGTATCTGTCTATTATTCTTTGCAAGAATCTGTATCACTACACTCTTCATTATAGCACATTAATCCACTTGCCCAGGCAGAGGCTTAAACCGGAAACCTTTGGTGGTGAGATTCTGATTGCACCACTCACACTTGGAGCTATCCATCTTCTCTACAGCTGTGAGAGCACTTCCACAAAAAAAAAAAAAAAAAAATGGACCTAATTTACCCAGAAAGCCAGATGATCATTACACAGTAATTCTGCATAAACATGTACAAAAATTGTGAAGAACAGATTTGAGGGGAAGAGTAGCAATTATATTCAATAATAAAATAAATATAATGCTGGAAGTTCAGTAAAAAATATTATTGAAGTCCACATTTATCCGAATGCAATTTTTAAAAAAATTAAAGTTGTCTTATATAAGTCTACTTAAGCAATAATTTTTCACTTCAAGTGAAACTGATGTAAATATGAGGGTACATATCTGAGTGTTGTTACATTCAGAAGTCTGCATTGTCAAATCATTCACCTTAGTCAAGACTTTTGTGCCTTCTTTCTTGAAAGCTACGTTAGTGGCTGATTGCATAGGGTTTCCCTGTATTTTTCATGGATATGCACCAATTTTTAGACTTATATGCAGCATCCAGGAGATATTAAATGTCTTAAATTTTGAGTATCACATAACTTGCTTTAGGAATATACATCTTTCAGTTGGAAGAATAAATAATCACAGGGGCATTATTTATCTCCTGAGGGAATTTATTGCTTACTGCAGATAAAGCAGAGTATAGTATCTATAGAAGATATTTTACTGTAGTTTTGTCATAGATTCTGAACATTATTTTGTATTTTGAATTGCACTTTGCAACTACAAAGATTTTAGCTGTTCAGAGTTTTATATTACAACAAACCTGAAATCTTGCACACCGCAGCACATCTTTCCACTTCATCCTTTTCAGCTCAATTGATGCCGCTCCACGTGTTAGATGGTTCTAGAAGTGTCCCACATGGAGTGCTATCATTGGTTGCGGGCTCCAGGATCAGATAGATGCACCCACAATGGGTCATGTGCTTTATTTATTTCTAACATAATATGTTGTACATCATAATTACAATGTGTATACACCGCATGAGCTAAGTACAGTAATATGTACTCATGACATACATATCTTTCTAAATTATACATGACAGCCTGATTGTCTATATTTAAAATGACATTAATATTCATAACATATTAATAGAACACCTAATCACCTTTTCTTAGAGAACGGTAAGCTAAGCGGCTGCTGTAGCTTTTCATATGCCCAGTTGATATATTGCATCATTTAAAAATATGGCATAAGCAACACAGTTGGATAAGTTTAGTGCAATTTGTGCCCAGAAAATGTAACCCGTGAGAGCCTGTCTCACTTGTGTAAATTGTGAAGCCTTAAAGCACATTCATAGTGTTAATGTGTTACTGACAACAATTTTGGGGAATTTTATAGTGAACAATTGATTTAAAAAGATTATTATTGAACTGAAAATATATTAACTGTGAACAACTTATAATCTTACATTTGAGACAGGGTGCCCTACTTTTTGCTTATAGTGATCCTGTTGAGGATTGGATTCATCAATTAATATGAAACCTCCTAAAGTTTGAGTTCCAGTCAACACATGAGCCTGCTTTTGTTTTAGTTCTTTCATCTGATCATCATGCATTCTCATTCTCATTGCCCTAAAGAGAAAGAAAAGTCTTGTTGAACAGTAAGAACACTAAGACAACAACAATATTTTTTCAACTCATTGTTAAGAGCAAGTTAACCAAGGAAAAAGTATCTTCAGTTATAGAATACATTTTTTTTAAAAAAAATGCTCCTCTTGAAAATGTGCCAGTATTGAGTGGTCTTTGAATTAAACGTGACAAATTGCTATGGTTTTTCATAGTAATGCATATCGATTGGAATGCAAGAATTAACAGTATATGCCAGTGGTTCCCAGGGGCGCCACGAAATGTTCCATTATTTTCACTGAAATTATATGATTGTTCCAAATATGTGCTGCCTTAGAACTTTTTACACATAAATGTTTCTAATTTGAAATATGTGTTAATTTTTTTTAACTTAAGGCAAGCAACCTAACCACACTAACTGAGCGTGGCAAGTGTTAGATGGGCCTACATTCTGACTGAGCACCGTGGAAAATTCTTGAAACACTAAGTGCGCCATGAAACGAAAGAGTTTGGGATCCCCTGGTATAACTATTGGATACCAATTCTTTACCCAAATAAAATTTGGTGTTTTATCAAATAAACTTTTATTTCAACATAAATTATTCTCTTTCATCAGTCCGCTCAAGAGCTGATAACTGATGAATAATTATTTCAGGTTCTGATCATTAGAGTTAGATTGTATCCATAACACCTGTGGCTGTTCTGAATTTATAGCTTTGGAGCGAGTATGAACTTCAGAAGCGTCCAATCAACAAGGGAGCCGCTGACGTCATCTCAAACTGGGCACCTATCGCTAACCCCCTTGCTCAAGTGCTAGACTGTTGATAGGCTCGCTAGCTAGTCTCCTGGAGATTATTATTTTGGTTTGGTTTGAGTTGATGTTTAAGTCCACTTTGTGCACAGTAAGGCTAATCGGGACTGGACCTACAGTTTAAAGTGGAATCCGAACCACTATGTGCTTCCACCGGGTATCGGGGATTATTATTAATTGACAAGTAGTATTGAGTAGTATCACAGACAAATTAGTCTGTGGTAGTATATCGCAGTTCTGCTGCGGCTTCAACTTGTCAATCTGCGTTTAGCCTATCAAATATAGGCTTGCCAACTCTGCCGGAATCGAATTCACTCTCCCGTACAAACTTTATCTCCCGGCATTTGCCGAGCGAAGAGATTTGTTATTGAGCCGGGCTTTGCTTAATGCGGACAGGCAAAAAAAAAAAAAAAAAAAAAAAAAAAAAAAAAAAAAAAAAAAAAAAAAAGAAGCAATGCAAGGTTTTAAATGTGGCTAGAAGAATCGCATTCGTCATATTGCTCCGTAATGGCTAAGAATACATACATCCAACGTCCATGGGAGAACGTATGCACGTACTGCATTGTCATATTGCTTTACATTTTACTGTACTGTACCCTTTAAATGCACCATAATAAACGTGTCTTGTTGCTATAAACGGAGTTTTAATGCACTTTCTACTGTTCTTTTAGGTTATTTTAGTTAATCCGGACTTTCGTTAAACCGGTCAACTTAACCCCCCCATTAGTCCGGATTAACGAGGTTTTACTGTAATTAAACTTCACAATATTCTTTAGAAGACTTACGATTCATTGTTTAAGTGGGAGGAGTGAGAAACAGAAAGTTTAAACACACTGTTGCGCCAAGAGCTGAAGAAAACGAAAACAAAGGCATGTTGCGTCAAAGTCTCGAGACTTCTTTATTTCCCAACGCCCAATCCGCTTCATTATGTAGATTTAGTTCCCAGTAAGTTACAGTGGGATTTAAGCACGTTTCAGTTGTCGGAGTCAAGAGGGGAAAAAATATTTATTGGGTTGATGCATAAGTTCGTAGCGTTTGTGTTTGGTATGGCAACACTGCGATGTTAGGAGTTTGTTTATCGTTTAATGTTCAACAATTGGAGTGACGTTGTTGTGCTTGTGAATACGCATTGAATTTTACAGATTTGAAGAAAGACTGTGTTATTTATGGGCTAAAGAACAATACGTGTCCAGTGGGCGGGGGGAACATTTCCGACATATTCTGTCTGAGTTTAACATAGGGACAAAGGCCAAGGTCAAGAAGATGATTTTGTCATTACAAAGAGGGCATTTTTGACTTGAGCGTTTCTCCACGTTCAGGAAGACCATCGGGCTTTAATGAAGACTGTTTAAACGCTTTAATCCACAAAGATCCACATCAGTCGACTCGGCAATTAGCAATGTGATGAACTGTGAGCATTCAACCATCGTGCGACATTTGCATTCCATGGGTAAGGTTCAGGATACCGCACGCTTTAAATTAAAACAACCAAATCAGCGGGTAAGCCAGGAAGGCAGCGTCAAGTGCTGCGACACAATAATGTACGTCCACACTCCGCTAGCATGACAAAAGTTGCTATCCAGGAGCTTGGTTGGGTAGTTATTCCACATCCTCCTTACTCCCCCGATCTTGCGCTCTCGGGTTGCTATTTTTTTCAGCTCCCAATCCATCAGTCTTCAAGGAAGCTCCTTTGGTGACGAAAATGCTCTTCATTTTTCACAGTTTACCTTTTATTTTTATCGAGGAAGGAAAAGAAAGCAGAGTGGAAAATAAAACAGAATTCTCTCAGTTCCTTTGTTTTTTTAGTGTACTTTGCAGAACAATCTATCTGATAGACGGAAAATCATTGCAAGATAAGATATCTTAAAGTTCATTAGTTAAATTTGAGTTTACAATTTAAAATTTTTCGTACTTTAGTGTATCCCCTAACATTTGTAACTTGTGTTTTTGGTAGATGTATTTCGAGTCTGAATATGTGAAATGGCAAAAGTAATTTCCGCACGTTATATTAAATGTGTTTACAATTTTTGCATACATTGGAAACACACAGACCTTTTATATATTGTTAATATATTTTGTGTGTATGTGTGTGGGTGGTGAGAGGCAGTAATACCACTGAGGCTTCGCAGGTGGAAGGATTTCTCTGAATCCATCGCTTCAGGGCAATGGTTCCAGTGAAGTCAGGCTTGACAGCTGTTGAAATTTAGCAGTGCCATCTCTTGTTCTGTTTGATTGAAGAAGTGAAAGCAAAAATGCGAGTGGTGCTCTCAGCGCCTCTTAGCTGATTATTACAAAACTTCTTGCGAATGGCGATTCCCAGTGGGAGGTCCGTGCACCGGTTTTCATGCCTTAGATGAAGATCTGCTTATATATATATCTCTTTATCTGTGGTAATACGTAATAGAGAAAACATGTTCTTGTACCCTTGAATTTTTGGTAAGTTCACCTTGAAAACCGGGAATTATACTTGAATTTTATCATGGTTCTAGATTGGCTACCCTGTATGCTGGCCTTCCACATAGAAAATGTCACAGAATGATTTTACATCGTATTTCTAAAGGTTCAAATTTCGTTTCCACTCAAAGCGTCTTTCTCTTTCCTTTTCACGGAAAGCGTTGGTCGGTCTCGGCTTAATATTTACATCAGCTTCTTATATAATATGTAGACCTACTTGTCAGGTTTCGTGCGTGTCTATAGTGCATGCTTTTTTTTTTGTCTCAACAATGTTTAGAACACGCTCTTCTTGTGTGTTATATAAAAATGAATTGACCCAATTGATGGAGGAATAATGGGAACGTTCTTATAGAAATTCCTATCAGTATGTCTAACGGTGAAAGTTATAACTAATTTACAAGTGCATGTCGGGATTTTTTGCTTTCTTTTGGGCAAGTTTATGAATGCAGCGTTCCACCAGAATTGATATGCACCAACCTCCGTGGCGTAATGGTTAATACATCGCGCTGCGATGCCAGGGGTTCCGGATTCGAATTATGTCCTGTGCATGAGTGTTCTTTGCGAGTGTTATTCTGTTCAATTTCCAGTTTTTCTTTAAAGCATCAGTGATAACCACTGAAGACAGCATGGTTTCAATACACCGAACACTGTTCCGAGACCACCACTCAGTTATACATAGTGGGTGGTAGATATCAATATGTATTCAGAGTAAATTATCCCCATTCACAAAACTTCTAAAAACAGTGTGTTTCAAAAGTCGAGCAACCTGCCTTCGATCGCTTATAACATGGAGACTAGGAGAGATATTCACACCGGGTTTTCTGCATTATATATATATATATATATATATATATATATATATATATATATATATATATATATATATATATATATATATATATATATATATATATATATATATATATATATATATATATATATGCATTATAAAGCTAGGGATGGTGGAAAAATCCAGATTTCCGAAAATTTACTATCCGGATTTCTGAGGGAAACAGATTTCGTCACTACGGTATACTACACGATTAACTAAGATTGATTGACAACATAATCGCTGTACGAAGTCAGAGGTCTGAGGTTCGAATACTGGATAAGGCGTGGACGTTTGTGTTCGAAGCTTCATCTATTTTACCAATGCAGTTGAGTGATTAGTGAAGTGTGCTACAAGTCGGGGGGCCGTAGTGTCGAAAACTGGATAAGGTTACAGGGTGGTTACTCACCTGGAATTCCGGGAATTATGCGTAAATTTTTTTCCGCAGATGTGAAAAATTGCAACTTTTATTAATCTAAATTCCATTGAATTTATACATATTTAAAAATGTTCTGAGGCAATTTTTACACAGTTTAGTTTTTATTTTTATCGAGGAAGGAAAATATTGCTGCGTGGAAAATAACACAGAATCCTCTCAATAATTTTATTTTGTTAATGTCCTTTACAGAACATTCTATCTGACAGATGGAAGATAAAGTATCTAGAAGTTCATATGGTAAATTTGAGTAGTTTGTAATTCTTATACAATTAACAATTCGTTCAGAGCCGTAGCTACGGGGCGGTGGGAGTCGGCCATGGGCACCGAATGATCTAAATGAAAAAAAAAAGTTGTTAAAGAGAGAATTGCACAGAGGAGCAATTGCCCCCCTCGATTTCAAATTTTATGCAAATAATACATTTCATAAAATTTTCTTGCTCGCTTCGCTCGCCGAACTCCCTGGTTTTCTCACTCTCGTCAAGTTCATAGCCGTAGCTAGGGGCAGTCGACCATGGACGCCGAGCGATGAAAAAAAAAGTGTACAAGAGAAAATGCCACGGCGCCCCGTGAAATTATTTGCGCCCTATTAAATCAATATTGTTTTCAGTTGCAAAATTTGGATTAAAAAATTTTCTTGCTCGTTTCGCTCGCATTCCAATTATTTTCTGTAATGTATTTAAGTAACATATGTTGTATTGAATAAACTTGGAATACGTACACAATTTAGTGTTACCATGTTGTATATGTATTTTCTTATGCAAAATGGAGCGACATAAAATAAGTGTAAAACATATCTTGCACATGAAAGCTATTCATGTTATGTACAAAAATAATTATCTTCGGAATGCATTTATCATTCATTTTCTGCTGTTCAAAAATACAGTTTGTGTGCTTGTTTTCAATTATTAGCTAATGTGAAATTGAACTTCTACCCCATTTTGCGTAATTTATGAGGATAATCACGTCTTTGATTACTACTACTAATAGTAATAATAATAATAATAATGTCATTATTATTGTTATTATTATTATTATTGGTACGTTTATCCTGATACTTGCCCCCCCCCCCCCGACAAAGAATCGTGGTTGCGCCTCTTCTTTACGATGCCGTGAAATCCCACGAAGGCACTTATTAGACGTCATTCACCATTAGTAAACCATTTCGCTTCCCTCTACGAAGGACGACGGTGGGAAAGTATAATTGGTTAGATTTGTATGCTCCCATGTTTTGCTTCAAGGTAAACTACAATGGAAGGTAAGGAATTGGAAGCCCTTATGTTTCAAAACAACCAACAAACAAGGATATAATATTCATGGCCAGAACACTCACCCGTGACTCACCTATAGTGTCCGCAGGCTCTCTTGGACAGTGTGCAATTAACATTTGTTTCTTTGTTTTGAAAGCGTGCTGAGAATTTAGCTTTCCTGGATCCAACCAACTGGCTGGAAAGTTGTTTTTTTTTTCATCCGGAATGTAATGTGAAAAGAAATTGCCCATCATTTCCTTTGCTTCTGCCACAAAAAAAATTGTGGCCGATTGGAAAGGAGATATATAGGGTGTCCGAAAGATCACGCAACTGAGACTTCGAACGTACGCAACTTTGGTACAGTCACGGACAGTTCTGGGTTGTTATGAATGCATTGACTTTCAATGGAATCATTACAACCCAGCAGTGTCCATGACTACAAAAAGCTATAGAGACATGAACCTTGAACTGGGTGTTAATGTTGTCTATGTGGATATTTTTAAAACATTTAACACGAAAATGTTTATCATGAACGTTCAGTGTGAGGAAAAAGGCACTAAGGTGTAAAAAAGTTTTTGTACAAGGTAAACAGAGACGTGGATATAAAGCAGCTGTTGAGTCGCTTGCAACAATTTTCGATGTGTATTGATGGTCCCTGAGGGTATTTATCGAATTGATAAAATAACCATAAATTTACGCATTTTATGGGGTTAATTATGACATGTCGATAAAAAGTTTTTTTTTCGGTTTCGAGGTGTGCTGGCAACATTGGTCGTGTCAGAGGTGCGCCCGACATTTGGCTATGATATGCAATCAATGCTCAGATGAAAAGAGTTGACATTTATCTTACAAAACACAAACTTGGCTAAATATACACCTACAGCCAGTGCAAAGTGTCATGTCTCAATCAGTCAATCAATCACTTTTTGTACAAAAGTTACGTACGTTCAAATCTCGGTTGCGTGACTTTTCGGACATCCTGTATATTAACAATTGCGGCCATGTAAAGTTGATAGCATGATATTAGTGGTCTAATTTTCCATTCTTGATTTCCTTATGCCTTTATTACTGTTTCTCTATACTATACCTTTTCCATCCTTTCTTCTCTGCTCGTGTTAGGTCCCCCCTCCCCTCCCCTCCGCTCTCTCGGTAGCTCACCAGATTATACAATGGGCCTGATCAAAGCAAACTATTGTAGGTGGCAGCACCCCTGTTTTGTCCCCACGCTTTTGATGGGCAATTGTTCTCCCATTTAAATACATGGGAAATTTGATCCTGAACGTGCTGCTATTACATTAAATTCCAAGTTTAATTTTATCTTAACCTCAGAAATTATGTCTGAACATGACAGTGGAATAATCAGTGCTGTAAAAGTAAGATTTTTGAAAAGCCGATGGTCAACAACAGAAAAGATATCGGAACTCAAAAAGGCCTTAAAATTTGCACAGCACTTGTTTACGTCACTTGCAATTTTTACAATTTAAGTGCTTTATTGTTGTGAATCCGGTAAAGAATAATACATAATAGTTCCGCGCGGCTGTCCTTTTATTTTTATAGTTGTTATTAATAACTGACTTTTTTCTTTTACATGATATCATGCTTTTCCACATGGCTAGTAAATATGGCGCTCTGTTTTATATTTCACATCGTGAAGAATAGTTATTACAAAAATTATTTTATATTATGTTTCATGTCTAGCAACCTCTAGGGCTTTCTTATTTACAGGAATTCTAGTTTTAAAATTGTTGTTACCAAAAAAATGGACGAAAATACGAGGGGAAAATGTCTGCTTAATACAATGAATGAACACATACTTTAATATTAAGTTACCGGATAGGGCATAGTGTCATACTGTATCATGCGCTTACGCACTTAATACATTTTTTTCTTTATAATTTTGGGAGTTTCTCCGACTCCTACTCCCGCCGTTGAATTGCACATGCTCGCAACCAGATAAAAACCTAAAGCGTAGTGTAAAAATTAATTGTTTTATTATTATCGGCTCATGGCAGAGACGACCCAAATGGGGTTGAGTTTAGTGCTCTTTGTGCATAAACATACTATATTTAGCCCGTTTGAGCTACCCTGCCCTTGCGCTTTAATAGCTATATTAATTCTTAGGTTCAGGAAAATGTAATTTTCGGAAACTTATGACTTGCTACATAATCTTAAAGCTTTACTAAACTCATTTTTATTATCAATTTACACGAGAAATCCTTACCTTAGTTGAAAATAACGTTTGAATAGCCATCCCATCGCGCTTCAATGTAAAGCTTAGGGCAACCAAATGACGAACGAAATTCGTTAGGGACACAACAGGGGTGGCGCGGCCACCGGAAAAGTTTGGCAGTGAACAGCATCATTCTCCGAATCTTCCTCTTTTTTATATATATTTCTTGTCTATTTCTTCCCCATGCTTGTCTTTCTCCCCATTTCTCTAATATCATTATTGCTTTTGTGTCTATATGGTGTAGTTGTAACGTAATGGCCCTGTAATCAAGGAGTTCCGGTCGAACCCTGTGGAGGCACCGGTTAAACTATAGGTCCAGTCCCGATTAACCTTCCTGTGCACCTTAAAAACGACAGTTCAAACAAACAATATTGTAAGTGGTCAACAACGCTGTGTACACCTCTCATTCTAGCCACAACACCGAGAAGCCTTCCGATGACGTAGCGGTAACGTTGTCGTCTCTTAATCGAGGGGTCCTGGGTTCGATACCCGGCGGAAGCACATAGTGGGTCGAATCCCACTTTAAACTGTAGGCCCAGTCTCGATTAGCCTTTCTGTGCCTAAAGTGCACCTACAATCTCAACCCACAGCACCGAGAGTTGACGAATGCGCATGCAAAAATAACAACGGTATATTTAACATTAACAGTCAGATTGTTAAATTTTAACGTTTAGAATACTGTAAATTCTGCGGTGATTTCTAATATAGGTTCTGCTTGTGTGAACACGTTCTCAGTATTTTTACTCATACGAAATTCAATCCGAAAACCTGAGAATAAGTATGTTCTTATTGTTATTCATACGACCCAATAATTATCACAATATATGAAATCGCATTAAGTGTGAACGAACTTTCTTCAATTAAAATAAAGATTCATCCCATGAAAGGTTGCCTCTTCCGACATAATACGATAATGCCCGGACATTGACGTCTCCTTTCTCTAGCCTTTCACTTTTTGTCCCCAAGGTCACGACTGCATTACTCACGAAGTGTTATTATATGCTAGCGCTGTGCATCAAATTAGCCGAGTGCGCAATACATTTAATTGCAAATGATGTAGCGAGTCGAACTTCGACTTTGCAAATTGCAGGCATCATTATGTGCAAATTGCCATTACCCAGTATAATGATAGGCGGTATTGTGCTTAAGCCGACAGACGCAGATTGAATTTGTAATAAGTTCACCAGGTGTCAATGAATTATATAATCCCCGATAGGTGAAAAAAGGGGAAACTACTTTGCCACACGTAACTCGTAAACTTTCTCGTATTGCCGTCTTTACATGCTTGTCACGTGAGAGCTAATAGAGAATATTCTTTTATACGTATGTATACAGTGTAGTATTTTGGAGGAAAATCTCGTGACTGCCAAGGATCGAAATGGAAATTACAACGCGACACATCCCCTATATGTACCTTCATGGCACGTTGCTATATGCACATCTTTTTACCTTCCGAACCTTTACTTTCGTTAACATAATGTCGTATTTTTATCTCTGACTACTACAGCAATGAGATTAACGGTAGTGAAATGACGTGATGCGTTAAAATTAATAATTAATATTAAAATTTTACACAAACATCAACATATTGCAAAATACATTTCACAAGAGGCTTGTGGAATCTTCTCTTTCAAAGTTCGAATCCCGACCTCGGCATTGATGTTTCATTAATTTCATCATCACTCATCCCCATTTTCGCAATTAGCCAAAAGTGGCAGAAATGCGAAGTTAAATAAAGAAAATCAAATCTAATCAAAATCTTTCAAAGTTAAGTGAACGGTAGTTAGCTCGTCCAAATGGGGGACATTTTTGAATTAAATATGCATATCCGCAATACTTTTATCTTAATAATACTTATTAAAAATATCAATTTGTGCAAGTAAAATATCAATATTGCTACTTTGCTCGTGATTGAGGATTGTTTATTTATTTATTGTTTGATACTTGGAATTTTACTGTTGGGTTAATTGGTGAAAGGACAGAAAAGCACTGAATAAATAACATTCAAGGGGGGGCAACTACTGGATATGGTGTGCCGCTTGCAGTTCTTTGTACTTATCTTCAGCTTAGGCAAAATGGGCGCCGTCATACTCTACTAAACTCGATCGCCGCAACAACACATTTCAGTGTGTAAGGGAATCTTATGTGAATGCTATAATATGTACTATTAAAGAGTATTAACAATTTAGTTCGCACTGAAAAGAAAAATGAGGTGAAATATCTTTTTAAAAAGTAAGTAAATAACCTGTCCATTTCGAGCCCTGGTGACTAGGTTTGCCGTAGAAAGAGCTTCTTTTGAAAATCAATTTGAGTTTTGGTCTTTGAAATGATCTTGTCTGATTGGTGCATTTTTATTGCATCACACGGAACAGCAACTCATGAAAAGTACCCTTTTATGCATTGGTGTGTACCGATAGTGTGTCATAAGGAGTTTATGTTCTTTAATGTGTTACTGGAGCCAACATATTTGTGTCAGTTGACGCATTTTCGATTTTCTGTGCAGAGGAAAATGTTTAGCAGTGTCAATAAAATTGTGTTTTTAATTTTCGTCTGTAATGTGACAGTTTTTATAATGGTCAGGAAAGTTAAGACTTTTTGTATTGGTGACTTCTATTTGTAATTGTTTTGGTTAGTGTTACAGCATTTTGGGTGGGGGCATACATGATGACTTCCCTGTAAAATGATTGACAGATTTTTTTTCAGTTCAGTTAAGATAAACCATTCTTTATGTATTTTATCCTAACCCAGCAATAACTATGACTGTTAAGAAACTCTTTCTTTTGGCCGATCTCCGTGGCTGTTGATGCCAGATAATAATTTAACAAAATAAAATCCCAGTTTCACTTTTAAAATCTAAATTTGTTTTACATTTGATTTTTGTTATTTAGCGTCGCTTTTCTGCCACGTTTGGCTAATCGCAACGATGAGGAGTGCTATTGATGAAATTGGTCAAGGGATACAAACAAAGAGCACCTATGTGCGGGCTGGGATTCGAGCCCGGCACCCCTGGCGTCGTAGCGCACTGTGATAACCACTCTGCCTCAGAGGTCGGTCCATTAGGGGAAGAAAATGGAGTGAAATAATATTTTCCCCAAGAAGATTTAAATGGGGGCCACAATCAACTTAGTCCTTCTTAAGAAAGAGCCTAGTGGCAAGGTAGTTCGGGTTTTTTCCACAGCAAGGCGTCAGATGATCTCTTAATCTTGAACCGGTTTTTCTGGTCGCTCTGCTACAGAAACGGTAATACCTTCACCAGATGGATTTAGCCTAAATGTACTACTTTGTGCAAGATGTAGAGTGGTTCTGCTGTACTTTGTAGATAAGCAGTTGTTCATTGGCCCGTTCATAGCCGAATCAACTGTTCAGAAATTGTGAAGAAGATTTGCTCTTTCGATGAAAAATCACTATTCAGACATTAAAAATATACTTTAGATATAGTGTGCTTGAATTTTTCAAAATTGAGAAGTCTCTCGTACTTGTGACAACTAACTCACTCACTAACCCTCTAACCTTCTTAAACCCGAAGGTTTATGGCTGCAGCAACACAAACCTTCCATCTGTTCCTATCCTGGGCAAGATCAATCCAATGTTTTCCATCATTACCGATTTCCTTTAGGTCCATCTCAATGTTATCGTACTTGTGACAATACTTTAATAATTCAACATAACCAGATGTTTGGTACTTGAAACTAAGAACTCCATCACTATCAGCGACTAGGCTCCTGAAAGAATTGAGAATATCCTAAAGGATACCTTTGCATTTCATCCGAAGCAACTGATTTAGTATTCGATACGACTTAAAGAACGAAACAGAGTAGTATTTACTAAGAAAACCTTAAAAATGTGAAAATACTGAAAAAAGAACAATAATCACCAAAGTTGTTAAATATATAAAATAAAAACAATGTTTTCTGGTTCTAACTGAAGGGAAATGGACAACACGTGTGTAGCATCGTCTTCAAAGGTCCTGAACAAATATCAACTTACGAATCTTGTTCATGGTGAATACACTGGCCATGGGTGAAAAATGGTCAGTTTTTGTTTGTGGCGACTGAAATTTGTGATATTTTTTTTTGTGGGGACTGAAATTTGTGATTTTTTTGTGGTTATTGTTTGACGACTTTCCAGTAAGATGACAAGAGTTTTTTCAGTTCATTGAATCACAAGATAGTATTTATATCATTTTTCCTAACTTAGTAATATTTATTGTTTTATCGACAAAGTAGTACAGTTTTCATGATAGTTGGTTCTCCATAATTGCTATATATATATATAGGTTAAAGCTAGATTATCTTCTCTGGTTCCTACCTTATTCATCACTTTGTTACCAAGTCACCTTTGTGTACTGTTTGTAAATTTTTTATTACAAATGGAAACATATATCACAATAATGAACATATTGTGTTATCTTCATGTAATTTATAGCTTGATGTTGAATAAAGAAAGAGTGTGCCACAACTTTATGTGGCGATGTTGGATACCAGGTAATATTTTTTTGTTAGTAGAATCCCTGTTTCACTTTTGAGATGCCAATTTAACGATAGGCTGCAATGAAATTTCTCAGTATTTCGTCAGGTTTTTTTTTAGGGAGGAGGTTAATTTGGCAGTTAAATCAGTAATTTGCACCCCTTGTAGGTTTCTACCTCCGACTGGTTCGTGAGTTCATCGAAAAGAGTCTAAGTTTGAAGTCCATACTGGTATTATGGTTTATTGGTCGGGATTAGACTACAATTTGCAATGAGAGTTCTAACTACGAAAATATGCTCCGATTGGAATCAAATCCACAAAACTACACCGTTAACCACCACACCATCTTGTAGGCCATAGTAGTGCATCGAGCTCAATAGTTCAGCTTATGTGTGTAAGGGGTGGCCCTTTTCGAAGACACCCAAATGTCAACCTCACTTCCACGTAGTACACCCTGAACGGCATTTTGCAGACTAACGAGGCTCTGGCGTCTGGACCCATGGCCAGATTTGTTAAAGGTCCAGGAACCAATATATTCTAATCGGTTCTATTGAGTTCCGCAAAACGACCGGAATCTTTTTTTTTTTTTTTCGCACAATTTAAAATAGGTCCAAGTTGTCTATTGTTTCATGTCAATGTGGAACTTGGACCGGATTGAAATTGATCCGGAATAAAGGTTCTTGGACCGTATTTAAATTCATCCGGAAAGAAATGTTCCTGGACCGAATTGAAATACTTTACACATAAAAATGTTCTCTACGATCTAGTACCCAACCAATACACCATAATACCAGTATGGACTTCAAACTTCGACTCACGAACCAGTCGGAGGTGGAAACCAGTCAAGGGGTGCAAATTACTGATTTAACTGCCAAATTAACCTCCTCTCAAAAAAACAAAAAAAAAAAAAAAAACTGACGAAATACTGACAAATTTCATTGCAGCCTATCGTTAAATTGCCATCTCAAAAGTGAAACAGGGATTCTACTAACGAAAAAATATTACCTGGCATCCAACATCACCACACAAAGTTGTGGCACACTCTTTCTTTATTCAACATCAAGCTATAAATTACATCTAGTACCCGTTTACACTTGCTGATTTTCTCTCCCGGGCGGAATTTATTTAAAAATCCTGGACATTTAAAAACCCTGCCCATGGCCACCTCTATGGGAATTTGTTGTCTGTTGTCCATATTTGTTTGTGTTTGTTTTGATATTATCACCATGCATCCTCATCTTCGCAATTGGCCAACATTGGCAGAAACGCGAAGTAAAATAAACCAAATCATTTATGTTGAATAACTGCTTCATTAGTTTCATCAAATTCAATAACTCGTTGAGAATAATTTGCATATCCAAACGAGATGTCTAGCAAAAAAGAAGCAGCACATCTCCGAGTTGGAACTTCTTGCTGTGGTTCTCTTCAACCTAGCCCTTTCTCATTGTAATTACCTGAAGCAATTGTCTTATCTTTTTCTGTGCTGGAAATGATGCAAGAAGCAAGATGTTACAAAACTCCATGTCCCACCAAAGGAGGGGTAACCATAAAAGCAAGTGAATCCTGTAATTTTGTTTTTATGGCGTATGCACTTGAGATCAGTTATTACTCAACACTTGTCTCAGCTATGCATTAAAATTATCATTAACTACACAGCCAACTGCAAGGTTAAGGTTAGTTTCACAGCTGAAACGTGGGTCAAGATAATTTAAGAAAACGTACCTGACTAGTAGACTTGAGGTTTCTCCTTCCCACTTCCAACCCCTTTGAAGGTCACTGAAGCAGTCCACAGGATGTCTGCATTCGTCACTTGATACCTCTCCTCATAAGTAGCCAAGGTTTCTCTTGTGAAAAAGAAAACTACATAAGGTAGTGGTGATTCCCAACCAAGAGATAACCCAGTCAAGCAAAAATCCGTTGCAATGAACTTCAGGAAAATTGTCCAACTCGGTAGAATCCACAGACAGGATCACTTATATCAACATATTTCGTTCATGTATTGTGCGACGAAATATCAGTAACCGACTCAGTGTTTCCTCCAAAGGTCAGGCTACGGTTCGGTTTCAAGTCTCAACGCTAGTTGAGTTTAATCGTGATTACGAGGATGAATGATAATTACACGAAATATATGATAGAACAAATGCAATATGCCTTACTCAGAATTCTGACGAAACCCTGGCTTCGTAGCGCTACCATACAGGCTGGTTCAGTCGTGCAAGCATTGATCTCGAGGTTAGTTTCTCCCAGAGTGCTTAAAAAATATATATATATTTTCCCAACATTAATATGAAAGGCAAAGAAAGGGTACCTGTCACGTACTTTACATTTTCTAAATCTATACTCTGTCCCGGGAATCTCTGAAGCGAGCGACTCGTGAGGGTTCGACCAATGAACGCGTGAGAGAGAACTGGATTGCGTGTGTGGGGGGGGGAAGGGGGCGGCTGCAGCTACCAGCTGTTTACATCAACGTGTCCTGCTTTGCTCCGCCCACTCGCTTCCTCCCCCCTTGTCTACCGTTATGCGCGACTTTACTCCAGAGATTCCCGATATAAAATCGAATTGTTGTTCTTAAGTTATTTTATGCATAGCTAGGTTAATCGAGACTGGACCTACAGTTTAAAGTGGGATCCTAACCACTGTCCAGTGTGTGTCCACTCGGTATCCCTTTATTTATTACTAGAGCCCGGAAGTTTGGCAAAATGCCTCTTTTTATCTACTGCATATATTGATAAAACTTTTCCGGATATACGTTTCTTATGTTGTTTCGAATATTTTGGAAGCCTTTTCATTTTGCCTATTTTGCCTATTTGGGACCCCACTGCCTATTTTTAATTATAATGCCTTTTTTTGCCTTTTTCAATGAAATTTGACATTTTTTTTAAAAAAATGTGTATATAAATTATTTTTCTCCCAAAAAACGTTGTTGGCATTTATTTTTTTCCGTTTATTATGTGAATAATTTTCGCCTTATTTAAGTAATATTGAACTCACGCATGTTTCAACATTGCTGAAGGAGAAAAGTGTGAGAAAAAAGTATTTCATGCTGAGTCAGGATATTGCCTTTCGGTTAACATTTCTTGTGCATGATTGACTGCTGAAGTGGACAGGTCGATTTCGAACACAAAGAAAATATTTCTGAAATCTCCCTCTCGAACACGAAAATTTCAGGAAGTTGCGATTGAGCTTAGTTTACCTCAGCAACCAGTCTTGACGAGATAGGGAACCTGGATATCAGCAGCTATATGTATATTATGCTAACAACCTTCAAAAAATGAGTGAGGTGATCGATGCTCTTCCAGAAAATGAAGCGGCTTCAATTCGTGAAGTGAAAAAACTCCTGTGCTATTCAAGTTTACTTTTGCCAGAGACAATTACAATTATAGCATTCATGAAAATCTTCGAGGAATCTATGCAGCAGATGATGGAAGTGCCAGGAGAAAAGGGGTGAGCTGTTGCGGAAAAGTGCTAACGGGTAGTGAGTGCAAATGAGGACTTGAAACAATTGAAAACAATTTGTGATATTCTAAAAGGTGAAAATGCTGTTACCAAAATGAGTCCAGCTACATTAGCTTGTTATATGTATGCTCCAATAACTTCTGTCGAAGTAGAAAGATCATTTTCTATTATGAAAAACATTCTCTCTGACAGACGACTATCAATGAATGTTTAGAACTTAAAAAGCACCTTGTAGTTATGTGCAATCAAGACGGAGAAAATTGAAATGCTCTTCCCAATTTAGATTTTAACATTTTGCCAGAAATTATAGATAAAAGTAAGCGACTTCTAAATGTGCCTTTTTTCGGTTTATTTTGCCTTTTTTTCATTTTTAGTGCCTATTTACCACATTATAAATGCCTTTTTGCCTGCCTATTTTAACGTAAATAAATGCCTGAACTTCCGGGCTCTATTTATTACAAAGCTACGACGTTATCACTAAGCCATCGGGTTAACAATTTCAGTTATAACTTTTTGGCAAAGTTATTTTAGATGTTATTTATATGTGTACCACATTTCAAATATATATATAAATTCTCCATTTTGTGGCCCTTTTGGTTACATTTTCTCAGTTGGAACCCCTCGCAGCCAGAGGCTTGCGACTGTAGCTCCCTCAAGCCTCCCCTAAATCCGGACCTAGTTCGCTTGACCTATGCATCGGCACAGTTCGGTTAAGACACTGACAAAAGATTTACGTAGTTCTGGTTTTTTGAAAGTGGTAATGGAAAACTGTCTGATACCGGTACGCTAAGTTAAGTCCTTGATCTCATTCTGTCAGATGAACTTGTTTCGCAGTTGTACAATTTTCTACTTCGAAAGCAAAAGTTTCTTTTCCACAGCGGGCCACCTCACTTACCTATTTTATTTACAAAGTAATAATTAGGGCTCGGCAGTTGGTGAAAAAAATCAGAATTTTTTTTTAACCTATAGAAAACAATGCTAAAACTGATAGCAGTCATTTTTCCTTCAGTTAGAACCAGAAATCATTGTTTTCATTTGTAATTTCTCGTCCTTTTTGTCTTTTAGATAATTTTTCAGTATTTTTTGCCATTTTTGTTGTATTTTTCATCAGTTTTCTTTTCCTCCTTCCCTGTTCTTTCCTGAATTTGCCATTAAACTAAAATACGATCAATGCAAGAACACAATATTATTTTTAACTGAAATGTTTGGCAATGGATCAAATAACTAATTGTGGTAAATCAATTTTTTCTCCAGCAAACTTAAATACTTTGCGTGAAGCCTACTTTGAGGTTCCTTGCTATAGAAAACTTAACATGCAATGCTAATTTGGATATTATCCAGTGTCTAGTGCTTTAAACTATTCTTATTCTAACACACTAAGAGCATCTCTTCTCTCGTCTTCAGGTGAAATTTCTCTTGCCGGTGGTGGGAATCGAACCTACGACAGACTTGTGACTATAGTCAATAAAGCACCAGACAATTGATAATGTTCCAATTAAAATTGCATGCTAATGTAGAACCATTGCTACTAATATTCAGAGAACTATAGAAAACTTCCATTAGCACTTAATTGTTTTTTTTTTTATCTGTGCTTCAGTAGTTTAAATCAACTATACCCTCTTGTGATTTATGAAAAAATTAAGCTTTCATTTTATTTATTTATTGATTTGGTGTTTTAAGTCCACTTTATACACAGTAAGGCTAATCGGGACTGGACCTACAATTTAAAGTGGGATCCGAACCACTTGTACCTCCACCGGGTATCGAACTCGGGACCCCTTGATTACAAGGCGACGACGCTACCACTGCGCCATCGGGGAAGCCTTAGCTTTCATTTTAAGAGCGAGCATTATTTGTAGGTAATTTTTTTAGATTTTTTAGTTTTTCAACTTTCGAGCCCTAGTAATAATAATAGTAGAGAAAACTTGGACGGATGTTGGGTTGTTCGGTGGAATTAATCTTGAATTGCACACATAAAATTAAAATTTAAATGTAATACAATTACTTTATTTTTCTTCGTACAAAGGGCCTTCTGATGGCATAGTGATAACGCTGTCGCCTTGTAATAAAGGAGTCCGGGGTTCGATTCCCGATAGATGCACATTACACAGTAGTTGGGATCCTATTTCAAACTGTACGTTCAGTCTATCAGAGCATAAAGTGGACTTTAAACAAACTGATCATTCCAATCAGCTTCGTTTATTTCTGAATTTGTTTCTCCGCAGATAACCTTACTAACTGTTTCAAAACTGCTGGTTAACATATTTACCTCTAACCTATAAAGACATGTTGCATGTAGTATATAGCGTAATTAAAACTAATACAAGCATAATTTTTCACTAAGATACATAGATATGTACGATCGATCTAGACGTCATAAGATTTTAAATTTTCCCTTTGCACTTTATACTAATAAGGTCATCTCAAAGATATTGGCAGTTATGATTTTTGTTGTTGTTTATTTTACTTCGCTTTTTGTGCCACTTTTGACTAATTTGCGAAGATGGGGATGAGTGATGACATGATGAAATTGATGAATGGACACTCACAAACATCCATGCCCAGGCCAGGATTCGAACCCGGGACCCCTGGTATCGTAGCGCGATGTGCTAACCACTCCGTCACGGGGGCCGGCGGCAGTTATGAAAACGGGAGTCTACTTATTCAATATATATATAAGTTCAATACCCGGTGGAAGCACATAGTGGTTCGAATTTGACTTTAAACTGTAGATCAAGTCCCGATTAGTCTTACTGTGCATAAAGTGGTCTTGAAAGTCCAACCCAATCAATGAAAATTAAAAATTATTTCTTTTTTTGGCAAAAACTGTGTTTCTATGTTTCTGTATGGTAACTCGGTAGTCGTGCGCTTTGAGTGTTCTTTGTGAATGTCCTTTCATCAACTTAGTGCAATCATCACTTATCCTTATCACCTCAGCACCTATGGACACAACTCCAATTTTCTAACTAAAGGTATCTGAAATATCCGCGTGCGAGTGTAATATTTCTCCACTGGGTTAACTCCCCCAGTTTTAAGTCTGAACTTAATTTCAGGGAAACTGTTAACCAGGAAATATAACATTCCTATGAAGTGACCGATAAGTAATAACTATCAAGTCACTAAATGTATTAAGTTTGACACTTTTTCTAAAGTTGGTTTATTTACTATTTAAAACTCGCTAAGGCTGACGCATTATCAATCTATTAACGCGTACCTACTCTCTAAATGCTCATAAGTAGGAAGTTGATGACCTAAAAAATCTCAGAAATGACCTATAAAATGATCTAAATATAATGTTTGCTCTTAAAATGAAAGCTTGATTTTTTTCATAAATTACAATAGAGTAGTTGAATAATTCGTTAGAATCCGTTGTTTCATGGTTTATAAAGTACAATTAGGTGCTTTAGTTTTCTTTATTTTTACTTCAAGGGTACATTAAATACACAGCATTTTTTTTTCTGTATAAGCCATTGACCTCTATTCAGAGTGGGCTTATTCAGATTAAAGCGATAATAGTGGCCAAAAAGGGAACTCCAAGTAGGCTTCACCCAAAGTATTTTCAGTTTCCTGGAGGAAAAATAAATTTACTACAAATAATTAATCCTATAGCGCAACAGCCCAATATTGGACCACGGCTTACCTACCGACTGCTGGCCTCCCTCCCACGCGAGCCACCAAGGGGGCGTGGAGATCTGCAGCCAGTTTGAAATTTCCTTTGCCCTTGTGTTTCCTATTTTCACCTTTTTAACGTGTCTTTTTTTAGGCGCCGCGTGTTGTTGCGTGATAGGCCTTGATAATTTAGCTAGGTCGGTCGATTGTGACTCCTCCATTGCAAGGTAACGCGGTTCTTTCTATGTACAGTCGGTAGACTTCCGTTTCGTTGTTATATTTATAAACTGTGGCCTTCACTTGCGAGCCGAGCATTTCTGTTAGTAACGTCTAATTGGCGGGCGGCTCGTCTCGAATCTTTGCAACAGGGTGGATAAAAATCATTGTTGATATTTTTTTATTTAAATAGGATTTTTTCATTTAATATTTTTTGTATATTTAAAAGAAAACGCTTAAAATGGCTTCTATGGTTTTTGGTACCAAGCATATAGATATGTTATTTTCATATAGAAATACTTTTTCTGGTAAACGGCCGTGTAAAATATTTGAACAGTTTGATTAAAGCAAATAAAAAAATACACAAATATTCGTTTTTCTGATACTGTATATATGAACCTACTATGGAAATGTTTGTTGACTGTGTTAATGAAACTATAATACTTTCAGTAAGTTTTCTTCCAGTGAAAATAAAACATTCTGGATGTACTATATAATTGTAACAAAATATTTTTATAACTCCATTAAGCCTTGTTTCCATGATTATGAAAAACTAAATATGCTGACCAAGGCAGTAATTTATTTGTACTTTTGTACTTGATACAGAGTCTGAAGAAGACCTTGCTAGAAGGTTGAAACGTTACGTTAGTTTATGTTTTTAATAAAATAAATTACTGCCTTGGTCAGCATATTTAGTTTTTCAAAATATTTTTTTATAGTCTTGTAGTTGTATTTGGGTAATTTTTGTAATGATAGTTTCCAAATTAATAGCTCTCATGTTTATTTACAGTTTATTGATAATGACACTATTTACGGTTTTACATGATTAGTATTTTATATGTTATTCTATATCAAATGTTTGCTCTTTTTGCCTATAAAATTTATTGAATTTTAAATCAAGGGAAATTTAAATGTGTTTACAGTTTACATATTACATTTCCTTTCATATGATCTTCACCCCATCAGTACATATATTTTGATTACTTTCTTTTTCTTCCTTAGAGCCTAATAAACACCCTTAAATGATTACGAGATTAATATACTTTCACCAAAAGTGATTCTGATATCTACAAAATCCTTAGGTACATTATTCTATAAATTCTTTCTTTAAAGTTATTTAAATCTTGATTTGTACAGTAGTATAAGCGATATGTACAGTCACCACCAATAAAAATGGGACACCTATATCCTGAAATACTCGCTTCCCAGCAAGTCCTTATGTGTGTTGCCTAAATCTACAGTAGTAGTTGCTGTTGAAAATTGCTTCTAGAATCCACTTATCGCCGTAGAGTTAGTCAACACACTTAACGCCTTGGAGGGAAGAGAGTATTTTAGAATATACTTAGGTGTCCCATTTTTATTGGTGGTGACTGTACAGTGTGTTCCGGGCTGTATCGCTGCTTTGAAATAAATAGGGGTGGGCGTAGATAAGCATAAACAATATTTTATATGCAGTTACTTCTTCAGGAGTTAGGAGGGCGGAAATTCACAAGTGATTCCGATACAAACATTCACAGGTCGTTAAGGGCAGTAACTTTTCTTAACAATGTTTTTTTTTTTTTTTGTTTGACACTCTATTTCGACCTTACGAAAACCGGAATTTTAACCTGAACATTTGCAACCATGCTACACAGACTCAAAGTTTCCACTTGCCGTACTTTGTACAAAGTATCTACAAAAGAACTGCAGAGTTTTCGCGCGAAATTTGCCACATGAGAAAGAAAGAAACACCAATATATTATATTTTCAAAGATAGAGGATGGAGTAGTTGTAACGTCGTTGCCTTGTAAACAAGGGGTCCCGGATTCGATATCCTATAGAGGCACATTGCACAGTGGTTTGGATCCCACTCTAAACTGTAGGTCCAGTCCTGATTATCCTATCTGTGCATAAAGATAATTTAAAACTACAAAAAAATTACAAAGATAGAAACAACAAAAACTTTAGATAGCATGAGATAGCATACATTGATTTTTTTCATTTAGTAAATTCAGTATACGCCAAAGGTTGTTCCCACGTGCGCCCCATCATGTCAGGATTTACAGTCATTATGTCTACCATTATCCCTTCTTGTAGATCACGAATGTCACGAATCTTCTCACCGTATACACTTAGTTCTTAACACATCCTCGTATAAAAACAAGTCGGGGGTGTAGTGTCAGGAGTTCGTGTTAGGAAATTCCAAGTCTAACGCTGCACGAATAGCATTTAATGATTAATATTTCCGCTTCAGAAGTGCAAACTATAGTGCGCGTCAAATCTCCTGCATATGGCGATAGCCAATAGCAGCGCACTGCAGCGGTGCCATGTCGAAATCTCACACGGAAAAGAGACAGCGTGGTTGAGCGAAACGCCTTGTCACGGAGAGCACGGAACATTAGATAATATAACATATAATAAACTTAATGGGAGAAAAGAACATACCTGATTATGCCAGAGGGACTGCATATTTGTTTCAATATTCTCAAGGTGGAAGTTGTACAGCCTTTGTAAGATATTTTGTCCCGTGAAGAGTACGTTATCTTTTTGGCAGTAGAAAATTCGCCACAATCGTAAATTTCAAAGACGGTTCTACGAACTACGTCTTTTTCAAAGTCATCTAAGTTTGTCGTTCTTTTTTGGTACGTTAATGTGCTTTCTAGGTGATTGAAACATTTGAGCAGGCCCCGATCCACATTGTTTTGCCCCCGAACATATCCGAGAAACGGTAGCTTGATTCACACCACACGCTTGAGCTGTTAGAGCCTGGCACTTCTTAAAGTCGATTTTACTGCTCTCTTCTTCACTCGAACATTTTTTTTTAAAAAAAATTGTACACCTAAAAAATCACCTGTCGTGCCTGGCTTCGTACAACACTGCATTGTTCTCTCTTCTCTCGCTATCACTACCACTTGGTTTACTCAACGACATGCTGCACACACACACACACACACACACACACACACTAAAGACGTGGGAAAAACGAACGGTGACGGTATCCTCTTCGTCTCTTCTTTCTCCTTCTACCATCACTGGGAACGAACCTGCTCTGTTCCCTTCGCTAATCGCAAAGTTTCGGAATGCGACAGGAACGAAGGGAGAACAAAAACGATACAATGCAAATACGTTTATAATAACATTGCTTCTACAGAGGGAACGGTATAAGCTACAATCACGCTTGTTTTTCGGACATACTCGCAAACTCATTATCTTTCCATCTGTTGAACTACTGACACTTGAAATAATATATTTATATCCGAGCGCCAGGTACACGATTTAGTGGCGAGGTGAAACAGATTCTGAACTAGGCAACGCCGCACGTCTGTGATTCGCTGGTGCTGTTCAGCAGTTCAAGGCCATATGCAGGAGATTTGACGCGCACTCTAGTCGCGCATTCACACCATGGTTGTTAAAGATCCAGGAATTTAAAGTAAATTGAATTCCGGTCCGTAGAGAAATTCAGCAATCGTAAATGGGTTCTGGACCGTAAAGAACCTTTTCATCTGTAAAGTATTTCAGTTCGGTCCAGGAACCCTTTTCCCGGATCAATTTAAATACGGTCCAGGAACCTTTTTTCAATGAAACAATACGCAATTTGGACCTAATTTAAATTGAGCAAGTCAAAAGGTTCCGGTCCTGCATCGGAACCCAATAAAACCCATGGGTTTCTGGACCTTTAACAACCCTGATTAACACATGAACAAAACTATTTGAATTCCCAAACATGTTTGAGACACAGTATACTAAACACAGGGCCCAGTTTTATCGAAATAATTTAAAACAAGAAACCACTACTGAACACTATCATCGCCAGAGAAGTTCGTTCGTGTGGGCTCAAGGGCGGACAACATAATTTCAGGTGACCGATTCGGTGGTCACGTCAGGGATACGGAGATTCCATTTCTCTTTTTCACACTTTCTTCCTATATTTCCCTATCACTTTATTTCTGTTTCTTTATAATTTATTTTCTTTTTCTGTCTTTTGTTCTTTCTCCCGTTTTCTCTCTGTTTTTCTGTCTATTCTCTTCTCTCATCCATACTTCCTTTTTTCCTGTATTTCTCGATCCCATTCTATGTTTATTTATCTCTATTTTTCATCATCTATTCATTCTTTTTCTCTCTCTTTCATACTTTTTCTCTGCATTTCACGATCTCTTTCTTTCTGTATTTTTATATCTTATTTTTCATAATTTATTCATTTATTTTCTTTTTTCCACTTTTATTCTTTTCTTCCATTTCCTTCTCTTCCCTCCTTCATACTTATCTTCCTCACAATCGTAACGAGGCGTTAAAGCGCTTGTGGCCACCACATGCACCTTCCATATAGGGTGACCATAATATTTTGACCCCAAACCGGGACTTTGCAGGGAGATGTTTACACCCACAGTGCCGACGAAATTGGGCCTGATGCTGCAACGCAAATTGGGCGTTAATATAGCAAAAGAAAACTGTTCATCTTTCGGAAAATTCTCGTCTGTTTTCATCTGCGCCTATTTCAGGAATGGGCCTAATGCTGCATCATCAATAGCACCCACCTTAATTCGCCTGGCACCCCCATCCCTTTTGAAAAATCGGTTAAGCCTAATTATAAAATTATTGTTTTAATTAACGTATTATAATTATTTATTAAAGAATGGATCACATAAATGATACATCATAAACAATAATTGAACTATGATCTTCCATCGTCAAAAGGTATTAATTACTTTAATCTCGGTGTGACTTACATTGTGTTTCTGCTCCCTTATGAACAACCTTTGATGTTACTCCTACTCTGAAGTTTAGTAATATCAGAAGCATTTATAAGAATAACCAATCTTCTTGAGAGGAGCTTTATTCTTCACCAACCGTTTATAATCTCCCAGAAAACCGTACCCCAGATATCAGACACACAACGCGAGATTTGTATTTTGGCTTTGTGTCAAGACGCAGGAACTTTAAATTCTTGTTGCAATTCCGTATTGAAACTGCATGTACGCTTCTTGGCCATGCTTTACACTGCTCTACAAATAACGGAACACACACAAAACAATATTTTTTTTTAGCATGAAATGTGTGTGCAATTTAGACTTGGTTTTCGAGATAACTCCAACACTTTTATAAAACTGGACAAATGGTGGCTTTTTAATAATATCGGCGGGACGACCGGGACACGTCTCAAACGGGACTGTCCCGGTCAAAACCAAGGGTCAAAACGGGACGTATGCTCACCCTGCTCCCATGTTTTCCATTGTTGTAAGGACTCCCGTATGTGGCCATGTTGTGGTCATTCGTCTCGTCAAGATTGTGAGGCAGGTAAGGTTCGACTTGGCTTAAGTTTGGCCGCAACTGTATCGCTGTAAGTGTATCTTATTTCTTGCCAATCCTGATTGCAAATCAAATGCAGCACAAGAGTAGCATTAAACGCTGGTTTCCGAGGTTCACATGAAAGTATGGACCTTTTTTTGTGCTCGTTCTGTCGGCTCCATTCATGTTGCCCGAAGCGCGTGTTGCAACGAGCGAGGCACGATCTCTGGCTTGTTTCCACGCTTTCTCTTTACCTGTCGGTGATTTTCCTTTATCAGCGTTTCGGAACCATTACTCCAGCAAGGAAGCAAAGCGCGTCTGACTCTCTGACGGACCTTTTCACCTTTCCGCGGGAATGGTCAGCACGAGAGACAGGTGGGGTTCGCGGAACACCAGCCGTGGTAGCGGCTTTGTGAACTTTCGCTGTCTGTGCGACAGTGTTGCCACGCGAAGGGTAAAAGGGACATTTTATATCGAAATTGCAGGCAAATTTATATATTTCCGACTCGTGTAGCCAACTCTTCTGTATTTTCCGGGGTCTCCCGTATTAAGGACCTCGCGCACTCACACGCGGGGAAACACGGCAACAGAACTTCTGTCGTCTGCTTCTATTGAAATCTAATGGTGTAACGCTTACTACAGGGGAACGTGTGGAACCGAAGCACGAAATTTCCGGCTAGAAGTTATCTTGAGGGTTATGGCCCACTGAAACGCCGGAAGCGAAACTGTTCCGTTCTGTTGCCACGCTTCCGGCGTCTTTAAAGGTAGTTTTTTTGGATTCTCCCGTATTGACATTCTATTTCTCCCGTATATTTCATAAACAACCAAGAACGCTTAATTTCAACTCATTCCGAGTTCAGCGAGCCATACAAGTGACGTCATATTTTGCAATAGTTGATTTGTGCTTAGTTCTGCAGCAGCAGGGGACAGAACTAAGAAACATTCAAATTTGTAAATTTTTATTCTCTATGGTGATTTGTATATTATAAAACATTTAAATTAATTCTTTGTTTAATATTATCCATCCAATAAACATTTGCTGGAGTGATGCCACGCCGCTAAAAGTGCGCAAAATTTGTCGCGACTAAATGTCCCTTAGAACTCCCGTAAATTCAATGCCGAAAGTTGGAAATCTCCCGTAAATTCATGGCCGAGAGTTTGTCACCCTAATTAGATTCAAGATGTGCACTAAAAATATTTTTCCCTCTTAGTCGCCAAATTTATTTCTCTAAGATTAATATATGTATAAATTTGTTATTAACATTTTTAGCCACCTCTGTGGCGGAGTGGTTAACACAGCGTGCTAGGTTACCGGGGTTCCCGACCTGGGCATTCTTTGTGAGTGTCCCTTCATTTCATTATATTTTCGCGATTAGTCAAAAGTGGCAGAAGAACTAAGTAAAATAAACCAAATCTATCATTCAACATTTTAAATATGAGGTCTTATGAGTCACGGGTTCGATTCTCTGTAGAAGCACTTTTCAAGGTCTGCGTCCAATTAGCATATGAGCATAAAGTGAATTTTAATTTAACTATTTAACATGAAAATTTTCCTATTTCGAATGTTTTTCACAGTGCATTAATGTGATATCAAATCATTAATCCTAACTTTTATTTCCTCCTTTTTTCATTAAATCAACGATAGGGCTTCCCCGATGGCGTAGTGATAACGTCGTCGCCTTGTAATCAAGAAGCCCCGGGTTCGATACAGGTGGAGGCACATTGCACAGTGGTTCGGATCCCACTTTAAAGTGTAGGCCCAGTCCCGATTAGCCTATCTGCGCATAAAGTGGACTTAAAATAACAATTCAATCATTGCTAGTAGTTTTTTAAATTTATGGTTTATATTAATCACTGGAAATAATAATAATTGAGGAAGTTTTGTGATGGAGAATTCAATTTTTGCTTTTTTCTCAGATGATTGGGAGAATTTGCATGGAAAGGAATATTTTGTACCCAGGAAAGGGAAATTGTGGTCACTGATTGTGGTAACACTGCCGCGTTGATTTTATTGGGAATATGAAAGTTTTCCCGTTGTAGGTGTCTTCACGGGAAGAAAACAAGCGAGGAAGGCGGAAACCAATCCGGCTTCAGCTCGAAACAAAGAAACCTGTTTGCAGTGACACAATTCGGATTCTTGACCCCTCTCGATGTAGATTTCCGTAACACGAAATCGAAAGTCTAGCGTGCAGGGAGCCTCACAACACAATTCCGATTTCGCTTCCAGCGATGTGGCGTATCTTTAGAATTCTCCATAAAGTAGAGGCGGTCTCCGTAGCGGTGTGGTTAGCTCAGCAAGGTTCCGGCTCTGTCGCGACGATGAAGATGAATGATCTAATATATCCCTTTCATACCATCGACATTCATCCTCTTGTCGCGATCTGCCAGAGGCGGAAAAAGAGCGATGTAAAAATTAGAAAAATCATTGAAATACAAATGATACTGATAAGGGAATAGCTGTGTCCAGTTCGGGATTCGAACCCAGGACATCGGTGGCGAGTTCTGGGGTCGACCACCGAGCCGGACCTTTCATAATATGATCTAGCATTGTAAGTCAAAAACGTTGTGTCAATATGTGTTTTAACCCCACTGCATTGTCTTATAGGCTAATTGGCATCCGAGCACCAATATGTCTAACCCGGTAATCGAACCCGGGATACCGTGATTACTAGGGCTAGAATTTTTATGATCTAAAAATCGCCAAAGTATGCAAATAAAATATGACCTAAAATTTTACAAAATATGCACTAAATTTGAAAAATATGCCCTTATAACTGAACTGTTTTCAAACATCAATATCTAATGCTGAAATATTTTCACATACGTACTATTTTTAGTACACTTTATGGGCCCTGAGTTGGAGTGCACAATGAATACTTCTGTAAATTTTCAATTAAAAATGAAAAGATTTTGCTGCAGTACAAGAAAAAAAACGCCAAGTGAACATGGGAGTAAGAACGAATCCACTTCGAAAATGACCGTATATTTCTTGAGAAAGCAAAAATATGCTGAATATGACCGAACATCCATGAAAATATGCTCTATCACGTAGAAATGGCCAGATATGCCCTTAAAAAAGCTCCTTAATTCAATTAGTTTCTTCACAATATGAATTTCTATATATTTTGGGAACACATCACCCTTAACAAAGAAAATATGCTAAATCATGAAAATCCCAACCCTAGTGATTAAAATGTCAGTGTTACAACTGCATCATCAAGGAGTCAATTTACGTCTTATGCTTGTAACGATTATAATTTTTCATGTATAAGGCAGGGTGAAGAAAATTTATGTTATATTGTTCCGGGCCTTCCCAATGACGTAGTGGTAACGTTACTCCTTGCAAGAAGGGAGGGGGGATTTATTTGCCACTAGCTGTAGCCCAGGGCCTGCGAAAGTCAAGGAGGGTCGCACAAAAATGAAACGTTGAAACAGAAGTGACAAGACAAATAAAAAAAACGTCCTTTTACTTGCTTATTTCATGAAAGAGGATAGAAGGAAGGAGTTTCTAGCGTTTAAATAACTTCTTACATCATAACCCCAAAGTACTGTATATAGAGGAATCATAACCCTATTTTCAGAAAACACGAATGTAAACAATTGTTCCTCGATTGAAGAAATAAATGTAAACATTTTGAACGCCAACAATTGAAAGTCAACTGAAGGCTTATTGAGTGTTGAAATTAACATCCTTGTTTCTCAGTTCGCAGCCACTGTGGCTACCGTAATGTATTAGCAGTGCTCCGTGGTATTTGTGTTGTGTAGTGAAATGCATAGTGCAAGTAGCCTTTATAAACTAAAACGAAGTTTAATAAATAATGTATATTTTAAAGCTTACAAGTGTTATTAATACAGAGCATGCAATTAGTGGAAGTGAAGTACTTTGATAACAACCATTGGCGTACGCAGAGGGGGCTTATGGGTAGGCTTACCATACGTCCGGGATTAGCCCGGACAGTCCTGGTTTCTTAGTGCTGTCCGGGATTGCAAAATGTCCGGGGTTTTGAAAATCTGAACATGAAAATAGCTACCGGTATTGAATATTCGCGACCAGAATTTAAAACAAACAAGCCATTTCTGAAAAAGTCATGTCTAGTGAAAAGTGCAACTGAGTCAACTAACAGATAATGCTACCTAGAACAGAGAGGTTTCCTAAACATCAGAAAATGTGTTATTCAATTAAACATTTAAAAATTAATTGATTGATTTTAGAAAATAATGTTAATATTTTTCTTGTACAATTTATAGTTTAATGTTCCAATAAAGTATTAAGGCTTTTAAGTAATTTCAATTTATTTTTGTTAAAAAAAGTGAAATTCAGCAGTAACGAGTTGATCGCCAATATGTCCTGGGTTGGACCCCAAAAAAATAAGGTAAGCCTACTTATGGGGCTACAACGCCTCCCGACATTTTGAGAAAATCCAAGAACTAAAAAAAAAAATCAAAATGTGTAAATTCAAACCCCCTATAAAGTGATCCCCGATTACCATTTTTGTCTCTCAGTACAATTTTAATAGACTGAAAAAGCTCCAAATATATTAAATATTTTATTATATACCCCCCCCCCAACTAAGATATGTACTATCCACCTTTACAATTCCAGCTCCTCCCGAAAAAAAATCATGCGTACCTCAGTGATAACAGCACTGTTAATAATAATAATAATAATAATAATGTCGGCAAGGCCTCCTGTCGCCTTGTTATCAAGAGATATCTGGTACGAATCCGGTGGAGGCGCATAGTGGTTTGGATCCCGCTGTAAACTGTACGTCAAATCCAAAATAGTCTGTCTGTGCATAACAGTGGACTTAAAATAAAACTCTTAACTGCTCCATATTGAATGAAGTGAAATGAATTTAATATATATAACTGTTGAGCACAATTTCGGGAATATCCATACTCCAAGAGATTTGACAACCCAAATGGAGAAGCACCGTTCTTTCAAATGCTTGTATATGTCGTTCTCGAAATTAAAACATTGGGGGAGTTGGCAAATTACAGTCGAAAAGACGAAAAAAGAAAGCTGTTACGCAACGCAACCATATTCCAATCTTTGGTATGTGCGTACGCGTGTTCGAGTTTGTAAACATTGTTAGCGTTCTTTGTGAACAGAGCAGTGACATTTGAGTTAGCAATTAAACCACAACGTGACAATTGCTTTTCTGACGGGCTCCCAACTTTTGGCATTTGCTTTTTTCTCTCCAGTTAGCTAACATCGGCTGCCGTTGAAGTGCCACGAATTGAAACGACGTGTTTATCTTTACGAGCAGCCACGTAATTGTTGTCTTTCTCACCATTTTATAGGACGAGCTCTCTCTGGTGCTTTTGTAACAAATGTGCTCATGTTGCATCATGTGAAAGCAGCGATAGTAAGGTTCTTGAGCCGAGCTGGTCGTGTAGCGTCGATATTTAAGTACAAATTAGCACTGTACGTAACTTTTTCTGTGGATACTTTCGCGTGAATTTGCCGAAATGACTCTGCAAACAATCATGCTTGACTTGTTTCAAAATGGAACATTACCAGCGCTGTATTCCCAAAATTTTCACAGGGTATACGCCAAGTTGCGTGATACTTTAAGTGGAGACCATATTTCCATTAACTTTGGATTGTTTCCCTTAAAATGCATGAAATAGATTAACTACCAAAACAATGTCAATCATGCTTCAATACTAATGATTAGAGAAAGGATTTTAAGGTGCAAAATTATGATCGGGAAAGGGGAAAAAAGGTTTTCAAAAAGGTCTCTTTTTCTGCGCCTTCTGTATATAATGCGCGCGGACCGCACAGAGAACGGTGGTTTTCCCGAATAGGTTTTGTTGAAGTTTGTGTTTTCTCTCGCAGGTTTTGCAACATTGTCTTGGGAATTGTTGGGGCTGCAATGATTATATTATTCTGCTCTACAATGAGACTTTATGGAGCTGCTAAAGAAGAGTGAAGATCATTTATTTTTCTGTCCATCTTTTTTTAACAAAACATGAAAGAAAAGGAAGGGAAAAGGTGCTGAAGCATCCGTATGAAAACGGCTATATTTTTGGGAAGGTGCTGCACATTAAAATACGTTTCTTAATAATGATTGATATAGAAAGGACATATTTCAATAGAGAAGGCATTTTTAAAACAAAAGAAAAACATGAAGCACGTATTTTAATGATTTCATTTAAACACTAAGGCTACAATAGTATTTTATAGGCTACGGTACAGCATATTATTGTATTCTAGTAAATGTTACTGGTAATTGCATGTAGTTTCCGAGCTATGTTTTTTTTTTGTAATGGTACCGGGACTTTATGAACACCCTGTATAATATAATCTACTTCTACAAACTGTAACTATCGGGCCTCCCTGGTGGCGTAGTGATCGCCTTGTAATCAAGGGGTCCCAGGTTCGATACCCGGTGGAGGCACATAGTGTTTCTGATCCCAGTTTAAACTGTAGGCCCAGCTCCGATGGCCTAAAACAATCTCAACTGTAAGTATTTGCACCTGTCAGGCAAATTTTCAGAGGGTGCAATGCTTATTGATGACTTCCTAAAAAATTGAGGGGAACACCCCATTCGTACGCCATTGACTGTACTAGACATATAAATTAACATAGGGATCATTTTATCCTTCCTAAGCAATATAATAATCATATTTAACATTGTAGTACAAATATTTCCATTCGAATTTTACATGCAACCTTGTTCATAATACAATTATCGCTTATGCTTTGAAATGTTATCAGTATAACGGTGACAATACGTTTGCCTATTGTGAAACTGACAATGAATATTCAATTCAATTCATGGTCTTTATTCTTGGGCGAGGTTCAGCAAATGCTGATCTACCACCTAACCCAACAAAGAAAAATGTAGCAAGTACCTAGGTACATTATTATACATGAAGATTATAAGACACTACATAAGCAAAATAACATAAAAGAACTATAAAAAAAACTACTACTACACAAAGAAAATCACAAAAGGAAAAGAGATGACAAAATATATACAGTGCGTGTGTGCCAATAAGATAATAATATCAGCTTTATTATCAAGAAATACGTGCATTTAACAATATTTGAAGTACTTGTAAATGTTCTTTCCTGGATTTTCCTTACTCACATCTAACGCACCCTTCATCGTTACATAATGATGTAATTTTACTTCATTAAATCGTTTGGATTTGTGTTTTGATGAAGTACGTAGTACCGTTCTTCCTTTTAATAGTTCCAAGAACAAAGATTGTCTGCCCATGAGGTCATCTTTTAGAAACAACCTTTTTACACACATTTAGGACAATTATTGCTATTAATGTTAATTGTTGTTATTACTATTATTATTACATTTGTTTTAAACTTGTGTTCATCGTCATTAGCTTGATTCATATTTTCACCACGTAATTAAGCACTGGTAGGGGCAATTGAAAGGGGAAAATTAGATTCTTAATCAAAACCTTAAGTTTCTTATAGTATACGAGTAGTCATGATTTGAGCTTAGAATGAAGCTCTCGTGTCTAACGAACAAATCGAGGAGCATTTTATTTTACCATCAACTGGACTAAGCCGCCTAAATGCACGGCCATGAAAGTAGGCGGCTGGGCAGAATTGCGCTGGTGCCACATATGGGAAAAGCAAAGCGAGAGCGGGACAAAAGTCGCTGGTTCCGCGCACTGCGTGGCAACGTCGACCGGGCTGCGTTGCCTAGTTGGAGCGTCAGACCGACCTCTCTCCGGGGCATACAGTTGTCATCTCTGACCTTTCGAGCAAACACTGTCAGTTTGTATCACATGGTAGACAAAGACCAACTCTACGACGATATCTTTCATTCTCTTGAACCTCCGAGCACACAGGGTTGTGCCCCGACGTGGCAACAGCGCGAACTTCTGTCACCCGCCTAATTTCATGGCTGTGCGTTTAGTTCGAGGGTTCGTGTGGCATGTGACCCTCACTCGCTTTCGACAGAAAAGACAAAAATAGAATTTGGTCGGTCGGGCTTTAATCATCATTCGACCTTGCAGTTGCGATTAGTCTAAAGAGAGAAAAATCAACTTAAACTCAGAAAATATGTTTAAAAACATTAAATATGAGCAAACAACTCCATCATACCCCAATTCATCACGCTACTTTCTGTTGGTTGTGGCCGTTTTCAGTTAGGTTAATCCCGCCTGGACCTACAGTTTCCACCAGGGATTGAGCCCGGAACCCTTTATTGTTTCGTCTTGACAGTACGGTAATCGGAGCCGCAATTACACAGGAAAGTGGGATCTACAACCCAATATGAAATTCAGTCCCTAATCATTACCTTTGGAAAAGAAAATGTGCTACCAGTTATGCAGCTCTGTTAATAGTTCTTCTTAGTAGGAAGTTGATATTTCGCTCTTTAAACTGGCCTGGAAATGGAAAGGTAAATTACTTTTACAAGTAACTCACGAAGTGAATTTTCTCCAGTCACGATTTCAGGAATTCGTAACAAGTCTCTGCATAAAAATATTTTTAAAAAATGTTAGGCATTTCCTAAAGCCACTTGCCTTTTGAATATAATTTTAATTTGTTACATGAATTATAGAGTTCGAACAAGGACAAGACATTGATTGTATGCCTTTTCGACACAGAGAGAGAACCACGCATGTATTAAATACGGGAAGAAGGTCATTTGCAGCACAACAGCTTATTTTTGTAACCAAGACTCGATATGCTCTTTTTTTCGGACATGTCCTGTACTTTTAGTCTTTTATTTCCAGTGTGCAGGAGGAATTTTGAAAAAAATATGCACAATTTGCATTATATAAATATACCATTCAGTTGGAAGAACAGAAAAACTTAGAAATATTGACTCCCCGGGAGAGGCGCCGACAGATTTTCTGGTGTGAGTGGGCCTCTACATGGTTTTCAAAGATTTGAGTGAACCTTGTCTTAAAAAAATATATATTTGCATTGTTACTGTGTCATCCAAACAAGAATTGCTATCCAATAATAGAAAGTTTAAATATTGGACTTAAAATTATAGAAATTCAAATGTTGCATCAAAAATGTGTTACATTTTAGGTTAAGACCTCCATGATGCAGGGGTCAATACAGTGGGATGCATAAATATTGCTCGGCAAATTGTCCATTACTATTGATAGATTTTTCTCTTGCACTCTGAGTGTTTTTAAGGATTGAGTTTTTACTATGCTGTTGCAGAGATTATCAACAGCCTGTTTGCCGTTCTGTTTCAATTATTGAAGCTCTCATTACGTAAAGCAAGGAGAATAAACATAGTGGTGGACAATTTGCTTGTGGATACTTATGAATCCCACTGTACAATGCGTAACGAAACCAGAAATCCTGGGTTCGAATTTTGTAAGGTTTTTAAATCGTATTCATATTATCTTTATACTTTCATTTTATATTTGTCCAAAAATTGCGAATCATATTTTGACAGGGTGGGCCATGACCCACCCTTCACTTCAGCCCTGCTCCTCGGAGAAATATACTTGACAACACACGTACGTGAGTATAAGTTTGGGAATTTTGTTCTCAAGAATTCGTTAACAATTCTATTTTCGGTCTGGAAATATATCACATTCACATTTTCTGCTAATATTTCTCAGTAATAAACCGGTATATTATGTACTGTGATGTCGCTGGCTTTTCCATCCATACGAATGCACCCACACGCCACGGCTTATACGGGAAAGATCGTAGGTTAGATTTGAAAACCAAAATATAAATGAGTTGAAATTATTAGTCTCAAAACGTGATTTCTCTGTTAGCTTTCCGAACTGGAAGAAAAGCACATTCTCGAATTGCTAAATTCAGAGCGCCACGTTTAAATCTCGATGCTGGTGGTGCAGGAAAATTCAATTTTGAAACTATTTATGCTCGAATGTCAACAAAAACATTTGTTCAACTTCCGCTTGGCGCTATGGCAGGAAGTGAAACTCGTCACATTACGTAAGAGTGTTGTTTATAAAGTCATGCTATTTCATGATAACCGGTTAACCTTGTAAGGAAGGAATTGCTTGAACCTAACCAAAATTTGAATAGAGCTAGAACGAATACCCAGCTACACACGTCCATGTGAGTTTTCTTTTTAGATGCGATATTTGCACAGCATGTAACAAATTCTTTTGTATCATTTTTCGTTCTGTAGTTCCTGATTTGTAACCATACTTAGAGTAACGGGTATTTGCTTCTGAAGTAATAACCACAATAATAAAATATTCTGAGGTACCCATGTATTGTATCCTACCCTTGTCTATAGATTTTCGGCTTTTATGCTTTAATCCTCCTACATGGTATCGTATTTCAACCGTATACAGTAGTTTCAGGGATAAACTTATAACTTGAATCCTACAAATATTCCGCGGTTGTTATCCCTACAGTATGAATTGCTTGTATGTGTTTGCAGTGGCGGCTGGCAGCGAGTATGATGGGTAGTGCCAACGTGATCCAGAAATCGAAAAATTTTCGCTAGCATATGTCATAGAAATCTAATGAAAGAGGTAATTTTAATGGAACTTTGTTTACTAAAATTGCAGGCAAAAATTCAGAGTTCCTAGGATTGGTTTATTTTACTTCGCATTTGTACTGCTTTTGGCTAATCGCGAAGATAAGGATGAGTGAACACTCACAAAGAACACCCATGCCCAGACCGGGATTCGAACCCGTGATCCCTGGCGTCGCAGCATGCTGTGCACGGAGGTCAGCCAGAGTTTCTAGGAAATAAATGCGACTATTAAAATTTCGACGCCTGTCACCTTTACCACTTTTTTTTTTTTTTTTTTAATAGAATTGATGTTTAAATCTGGTGTGGGACGGCCAAGTTGTTTCTTTTGCTTTAGTATCGTATAGTACCTTCGAAAACGGTGTAATAATGCTCTACTCTCACTCATCTTCACTCACTACCCTTCCTTTCACACACCATCGGACACTTTCACTTCACTAAAAAGAAAACACTGAAGAATTAGATACCGAGTGGAACACTATTCTCGCCTTGCTTTGTTCATAATTTGCAATTCCAGCACGGCACACGGTACATCAAAAATCGGTGTTATGTATCTGCTAAATGAACTGTGGATCTACTATTTTTAAACTTCAACACAAGAAATTGTACCGTGCGTCCATTTCGATCTGCAGCCGAGAGATCGGGAGAAGCGTGGCGGGCGGCGCTGGCGGAGATGTCGACATTTGCGGCCTGTAATGCTCGCTTATTTTTACGGACATATCCAGACATTTATATAAATATTGCAAAACGAGCACTAACCTGGGTTATAATTCATCATCTGTAATTCATCCAAGTTCTGCAATTATATACACAAAAAAAATACGCTTTAGAAGTGACGATAAGAGTCACAGATAATAAAACATTTTAATCATAGTTTTGACCAGCAACGTCCTGCCTAAGTTTATATCCTTGAAAGAGTTTTGTGTCGATGGGGATCGTTTGGAGGTTTCGAATGTGCAACACTGTATCAAGATTACGCTGCCGACGAAACCATTAAAAGTCAATGGTTTTCGTGAACTTCCTCGATGAAATTGGGGCAGCGTTAGAAAGTTATCCAAACAAACCTCTACTCCGTGTTTCACAGGAGATGGGAGTGTCAAAATCATCAGCACATACAGCCACTAAGCTACTAAAATTAAAACCATACTCTTATAACACAGGTTAGTGCTCGTTTTGCAATATTTATATAAATGTCTGCATATGTCCATAAAAATAAGCGGGCATTTCAGGCCGCAAATGTCGGCATCTCCGCCAGCGCCGCCCGCCACGCTTCTCCCGATCTCTCGGCTGCAGATCGAAATGGACGCACGGTATTATATTTCCAAGTGAAATTCTTATACTGATAGATTTCCCGTGTGATTTTTTACAAATATTAAAGTAAAAAATCTCCTGATGATGTAAATTCCCTTTTGATATTTAGACAATTCTTTTTACAGAAAATTTCTTCAATATTGTCAACGTCAGTTGCAACACGTGAGTGTCTGTGTGCGTGAGAGCAAGGGATATGTCTTTCCCTAAGGAAGAAATCGATAACAAAAAGTCTGGTGGCTCTTTTAGACGCATCTATCTAAATGGTTATATACATTTGGGAAGATATTAAATTTCTTGTCCCCAAGCAGGCAGGAAAGTATCTTTCTCGCGAATTACTTCTCCAACGAGTATTAAAATCGGTCAGGATTAGTCACTTCTCTATGAAGATTGCAACTATGTCAACACAATGCGAAAGCTCTCGCGTCGTGCCAGCCGAAAATGCGCACGGTTGGTTGTCCTATGGCTACCACCTCCTTGCTCGTTCCCTGCGGAGACTTTTTCATGCCTCCGCGCATGCCTCTGCGCACAGGCCACACTGTGCTAGCCCAGAGCAAGTGAGAGAACAGCTGGGGATGCGACCAAGGAATTGAGGCGTAATTGTCCGTAAATGTATTAATTTAACTATATTTCGGCAAAGCAAATGCTTTTTCTGAGGGTAGAACCATGGCACGGCGGCTCTCCCCTTAGAGCTGCCGCTGTGTGTTTGCATATGTATTCTTATGGTTGACATATTCCGATGTTGTACAGACATCTTCGATAAACGTATGTGTAGTTTTTAGAACATGGGCGTAAAACAGCTTTTCCAAAATATGGGAGCGAATATTGTGACAAACACACTGACTGAAATCTATCTTCTTCTTTACATAACATAAAAATGGATGTATGTGTGTGTGTGTGTGGAGGGGGGGGGGTGTGTAGGGTGTATATACGTATGTTTGTTCCGGCATAACTCTCGAACGCCTGGATTAATTTCAACCAAACTTGGTACATGTATCACTTGCAATCTGGAAATAATTATTTTGGGGTAAGACACCCCTGGAACCCCTAGGGGTGGGAAGGGGTGACTTGTTAGAAAAATTAAAGAACGACCGATGTTAAATTCCGCACACAGACATCCGTGACTATGCAATCCCCTCACAACGATAGTGTTTCTCGGGTTGTCTAACATTCAGGCTGTGTTGCGAAAACGACCGATATTAATGTGGAATCCATAGTTTTCGTGACACTCCCAGTGAGGTTTAACTTCAAGTTCATCACCTATCGGCATGGGGGGTGAGAGGGGGTGAAAAATGAAATGCCACAAATTACCTAGATTAGTGACGAATCCATAGTTTTCGGAGTCTCTAAGCTAATTGGTGACATTCGCGATGAAATAAAATTAGTTACATTTTACACTACAGTTAGAATTCATTATTTTCCTGGCTAATAGAAGATTGGGATAAATAAATACCCGGGGAACGTCGGGTAATCAGCTAGTATGGTTATAAAAATGACTGTTAATAATGGAAATACTGACCACCAAAATGTAAGGGGAATCAAGTGGGAAGTGGGGAGGGAAGTATAACAACTTTTCTCCTGAGATTTCGGCCTGTGTATAGGACCGGTTGCAACCCACCATCTTGTGAAAATGGAGAAGCTTCGAATGAGTAGCGTAATCCGGTCACGGAAACTTACAACAATGACTAAGGGAGTTCGTCGTGCTGACCACACTTCACCCCGTAACTGATTGGGTTATTCCCACCTTTGGCAGGTAGAAGTGAGATGGGCAGGTAGACCCTGGCCCTCACGGACTGTTGCGTCACGGGTTATTTGCTAACCAGGTGAGTGTGCAATGTATTTAGTCTTAGAAAAATAAAATGCGTGTAGAGATATTTACAAAACTACCACGTAATGAATTACATGTTTATATCCATAAAAATTATAGCAAAGTGAAGAATTTTGCATTAAATTACAAGGTATTTATAAACATACCGGTAATTTTACAGATACACCGGTATGTTTATATCGGCAACACCGATAGAGTACCGTATCAGTCCTATACCTAATAAATACTCAAAATATTGTATCGATATTTTCCAGTTGACACAACACCAGCAAAGCCAAATACGATATCATCGTCATGTTGTTTACAGCAGGAAGTATATCATCATGAATGCCCTTGCAAACAAGGATATGCGACCTTTAACCTCTAAACGATAAAAATGGTTATGCAAAGATAACTTCGTTGACGCATCACTGGTCACGCGATATGTCACGGGACCTATGAAAATGATTACTTCGTGAAGAGGTTATTAGAATTAACTGAAAGGCGCGCAAATTTTCTTTCTGCAAGGCAGCGTGCATTTATGTAGGACGCAATAGCAAGCAGTTGCAACTGTTAATGCGAAGAAAGGATCTATTTAATGGCCATTTCAAGGTGATAAACACTAACAGCTGCAGAGCTTCACACACTGATTTGTTCTGTGGCTTATATCGTCAACAAACTGAACGATGATGGAGTGTTTAAACGAATGCATGCTATGATTAAAATCTTTACCAATGCACCATCGTGGTTTATACGCTTTTGGAACCAGTAGCGGCGATTGGGTACCAAAACTGGGGGAGAGGGACAAGGAAAGTTTATACCTTTTCTTGGTAGACAAGGCTTAGCATTAAGAGCTAATATGTGTTTAAGAGGTCATAGTGCGGGGCAAGAGTAGCAAAAAGTCAGTGGCGAAGCGTGACATTTTTACGTAGTCATCGCAAGATTTGCCAAATGTCAGGGTCGATCTTTCAACAGAGAGGGGGCGGGGCACAATATTTCTCTGCGATAAACGCCAAGGTCACTACCAATTCAATGTAAAAGCTCATACTTTTACGACTTTACGACTATACAAAAGACACATAATTCTATCCCATACGACGAGAATTATTAAATTATGATGGAAACTGAAATGCAAACGCATCAATTGTCGCGTTTAAAGGTAAGAAGAACCTTTATGGTTCGCCGCCAAGTGCTGTTTTGATAATGAAAAGCAGATTCATATCGTTCGATGTGTGCTTTTCCTCTTAACAAGTGGAAATAGCAGCCATCGAGTGGTGTGCTCAGGATTTTCGTGTACTTTTTAGTAGTCATTCCTCAAGTCCTTATTTAGCCATCTTTTCCTGCCTTTTCTTTCTTCTTTTTTTATTCAAAGAATATTGAGCCTAAATAGAATTATGATTCTCACCACCCCTCCTTGAGCACGCCACTGGACACTCGGAAGAATCTTGATGACTCCAGACAAACCCTGCCGTGGCCAGTGGCGTGCCCAGGGGGGGGGTTGGTGGGGGTTAAAACCCCCCCCCATTGGTTTCGTCATTTAAAAAAATTCAAAGCAGAAATACATTTTATTTCATAAATCGCCAATATTGTAAAATGTTTACATTTGGCAATGAGAAATGTATTTGCTTCTTCAATTACTTTTGATAATATTGGAGTTGAGTTACAGCAATGCACAAGCATTCATTCATTCCTTAGTCACTGAAAAGGGAGTAGAATTTCCTTCTCAGTATGGTCAAGAAAAGAGCCGCAACCCTTGGAATGCGAACTGAAGGAATCCCTCCTCCCACCCACGATGACCCTCTTAGGAGAATGACCCTCCCTTTCCTGTTATGACAGTGCTGCTAACTTCCCTTTTCTTTCTTTCCCCTTCTTATACCATTTATGCCAGCAGAGCAAAGTTCTGTGAGATTTGAATCACTACAATTAGTAGGCAAAGTAAGTCAAAATCTTATTTCGCACCTGGATGCATATTTATTTCAAAATATCAATAATTATAATAATAATAATAATTGTTGCAGGCAGTAGCGAGGCATGGTTTTATGAAGGAGGCAAGCGATGTTTTGTACAATAGCATGCCGGGAGGGAGGGAGGGATGCGTTATATAGCGCAACTGGCCCAGTCAGTTTCATAAACAAAATAAAAGCAATTAATATGCCAAAATATTATACGTTTTACTCTTGTGCTCTTTACAAATTAGATATTTTTTTCTCAACCAATTTCCAGCCTTCAGTTTATTGAATTTTCTTGTAACATGTGTGAAAGATCTCACTTGAATTTGTGCGTAAAGAATTTAGCAGTTGCCAACACTACTGACACTACTGGTTGCTGTCAACACTGGTGACGTAATTTGAGCTGGACCAAGTTGGATGCATGTTTCAGACATTCGACCGCCCGGTATCTTTGTCCCAAGTCCTGGTGTTCTCTGGGGTTGTAGCGAGTTGCAGTCTGCAAGGTAGCAAGTTGAAGTGGTTGTGTTGTGTGTTACGTTTCTGCGTGTGTAATAGATTTTTGACGTGGAACTAAAGATGGATAGAGAAAAGAGGAGAAATACGTATTAGATTATTTCCAAAAGAAACAAAAAATGGAAGTTGAAGCTTCACCTTCCACAAATAGAACGTCAGAAAAGGTCGATTTAAGTTCAGAGGAATTCCATCCGAATTGCGAGAGTGAAACGTGCGAACTTTCAGACTCTTGATATTCAACAAGAAGGCATAACAGAAGATATTGCAAACCTTGTTGCAACATTATGTCAAGGAACTGTCGAGGTAAGTGACGTTCATTATTTGATAGCAGATATATCCATAGACGGATTTAGAATTGTTTTTCTGGGAGGGCACAGCATGTGCTGTAAGCATACAATCTTGTGTGTGCAGGGGAGGGGGGTGCCCGCGTGTGTATGTCTGGAAGACGTGTGTAGGATGTCACCCTATATCACCAATAAACTTTCGCAGGGCGAGAGAACATGAAGATGAACAAGTTCCCTCAATGATTTCAGGGGCCTCACCGATGGTGGTGTAATCAAAGAGGTCCTGGGTTTGATCCCCTGTGAAGGTGCATTGCACAGTGGTACGTATCCCGATTTAAACTTTAAGTCCAGTCCCGATTAACGTATCTGAATATAAAATGGACTTTACAAACATTTACTTTTTGTTTTGTTCACGAACCCTCCAAAAACGATATTACCTATCTTATAGATCCACCAAGGCATTTGAAACCCTGGCGTCGGAGCAGTGGCACTAGTGTCGCTAGTTAAAGCCACGGGGAAGCCTGTGGTTCACGTATTTTCCGAGGTCCCAGAAAGCTTGGTGCTACTATACAGTGTATATGTATGCAACCACATTATAAAATCAGTTTTATTATTTTGTAGGAAAGGGATAAAATTTGTATTACGACACGGGATAGACTAGATAGGCATCCTATTAACTGTAAATATTCCTTACAAATCTTCTGAATATTTCTCTTATACAAACGCAACAAATACAATAAGTAATATACGTGTGCAGTAATAAATTCATTTTCTGAAAGCATCTTTTCTGGCATCAGTGGTCGAAGTAGGTGATGCTGCCTCCAGTTAAGAAAGTTTCACAAATCATACCCCCAATTAGAATAATTTTCATATTGAGCATCCTCCACCTACTGTATTGTCTCCATGTTGATCCATACAAGGATGTACCCCATCGTATTTCCAAAATCGATCAAATATCCCCTCCCTTTTCGGCTACGAATTTCTATTTCGAGCACTGTCTGGCAAGATTTTGTCGGGCTCAGTGACAGATCCTGTGGTGCGGTACTGGGCTTCGGAGGGGAAGGGGGGAGTGGCCCCTTCAACAGTTGGTTTCGCAGTTCCATAACGTTAACATTATACACAATTCCTCTTCATAGACCTAATATGAAAATGAATATGACACATTAATGACACTGTAGTAGAAAATGTTAATTACTGAAGGGGTTCGTATTTGTTTATCGACTGTCAAACAAATGTTTTGACCAATAATATAATAATACAATGCCAAAAATGTACACAATATTTAGCAAATCCATCTCCACAACAAGTACAATGTTGATTGAATTGATGTTTTAAATCCACTTTATGCACAGTAAGGCTAATAGGGACTGGGCCTAAAGTTTAAAGTGAGATCCGAACCACTATTAGCCTCCACCGGGTGGGTATTGAACCTGGAACACCTTGATTACAAGGCGACGACGCTAACACTGAAATGAAACTGTGGTATCGTCATCTTGCAGCAATGCAAACACGTCCAGTAAATGCTCTTGAAGCAATTGATATATGCAGTGAAGTAATATTTCCCTGGGTAAACACACGTTTGCGCATATTATGTACAATCCCGGTAACAACAACATCAAATGATAAATCATTCTCAACTTTGAGACGTTGAAGACCTATCTTCGAAATACCATTTGCGAAGAAAGATTAAATGGGTTAGCTGCTCTGAACATTCACCGGGATATAAAAGTTACTTGTGATGACATATTGTCAGAACTCGCACAGATACCTCGATGCCTAAATTTCAGAATTTAAATTGTTGAACTATGGTACCTTATTTATTACTGTCTTTAAGACATCAAGTAGTCTTAATCTCTTTAATGTTGTTACAATGTTGAGTGTACATATTTTTTGTTTAAAAATTATATTTGAGCAATTAAATATAAAATAATAATTTGGAAATATTCAAGCAGGTGCTTTTATATGATGCAATAAAAACATGAAGCATCCATAGCAAATACATTGATTGCGTTCATTGGGGTAAAATCCAAGTATATTAATTATCTAATTTATTACAAGAAATTTGACCTGTGAACTGGAAAATGTATTGGATTCATAACCCCCCCGTTACGAAAATCCTGGGCACGCGCCTGGCCGTGGCTGTAAACATGGGGATTGGGGCTGAAAAAAGGGCCTGTCATGAGTGGGATAAAGTACAGGTCGTTGGACCAACCCTGCCTGTTCGGAAGCGTTCGGCTGTTCTCGGCACCAGCAGAGACCAGAGAGATTCGCGATGAGCTGGGCCGACGAACACCATTGACTTCAATAGGAAAATTGGCGGGAGAGTTCGGCGCAAGGGGTTGTACTGGGGTCTCATTTCGATGCGCTAAGATTAGCGAATCTCCTGCGTATTTCGAGCTGTTTCATGCTGTCGCTTGGCTTATTTCGCACAAATATGCGAGTATTCTGACTTATTATTTTTACTGCTTCTACAATAGTTTTATTATTTTGCTTGGTCATCGCCACATCTCCCGATGACCGGACGCCTCGGCTCTGCAAAAAGTGGTGGGGGGGGGGGGACAAATGCCTACCTAACCACCGCCACTGAGTTTGACTATTAATTATTCTGTCTCGCTGTACACATGTCAACTAGGAATGTAAAGTACAATACAGATAGATTGTTTTCTTGAAAACAATTTTGACCGATGCTGGTGTGCTGTATGGTGTCGTGCCCTGCCGACCGTTCGCATGACCGACTTTCGTGCCTTAGGCTACGAGACAGCAGTTTTTTTTCCTGTGTGTATTACGAGAAAGGGACGTAGCATCTCAGTGCGCTTTCGAAACACTATAACAGAGTGTTCCACAGATAAGGGTATGTACCCTTATCTGTGATGATACTAAACGCTGTGAATGAACCATTAGAAAAAAATTGCCGATAATATATGCAATATATATATATATGACTGGGAATTCTGCGTGAATTTTCTTCGTAAACGTGAAAAAATGCGACTCAGTATAGTTGAAGTCCTGATTCGAACGTCAGGTCGGCATCTTTGACAAAGCTCGAGAGGAAGCTGTCCGGGCGCGTACCTGGTTTCGAGCCAGTACATGTTTTTTTTTCTGAAAAGCGCTGTCGTCACCTTTACCTGCAGTGTTTACACATCCATTCATTCACTGCGATGTTATACTCCCAAGGTCTCCACATTGTATAAAAAGTACGCGCCCGGTCAGCTTCCTCTCGAGCTTTGCCAAAGATGCCGAACTGACGTTCGAATCAGGACTTCGACTATACTAGGAGTCGCATTTTTTCACGAGACAGCAGCAAAGATAACCGCAACCTCACGTTAAGAAATCTCTAAAGAAACTGAATTGGCAACATCTCATTTACTCCACGTGGACTTTACAAGAGCTGTCAGTCCCTAAAACAGACGGTATTGATGGAAACGATTTGAGGGAAGGATATATTGGGTTCCACGTGGACGTGACAGTTGGTTGTTTACTCCTGTAACCGAGGGAACTGATCTTTCGGAACTTTCGTTGAAGTAACGTGGCGTTCGAATCAGGACGAACTTAAACGAAATCCAACGAATTCTAGACATTCATAAGTATTGTAATTTATTGATTGATTGATTTAAAAGTGTTGGGTGTGTTGGCACGTATGGCAATTTTGCATACTTCAATGCATACGGGGAAAAATCCCCTTACCTTTAACCGTAAGGGTAAACAGTGTAGAAGGCCTGCTCTTCTCCGTCACAGTTATTTAGATTTTTTGCCTAGGAAGCAGAGAATATTGCCAAACAGATCCACGAGTTTTAGCGGAACAACAAACCAAACTTGGAAACCGGCGACATGCAAAAGCCAGAGTGGTCCATGGTAAACCCAAAATTACGCTGGCCCATGTTGTCATGATGATGAATGTAATGGAAACCGTCCTTGCTTCGATCCCGTAATAACCGCGTCAGTGGCGTGCCCAGAATTTTCGAAAAGGGCGTTATGTACGCGTTTTTTAGTAGTCAGTCCCATTATGCCACCTTTTCCTGCCTTTGACCTTTTTTTGCTTATAACACCATTAAGCCTTGTTTCCATGATTATGAAAAAATATAAATATGCTGACCAAGGCAGTAATTTATTTTATTAAAACATAAACTAAACGTAACGTTTCAACCTTCTAGCAAGGTCTTCTTCAGACTCTGTATCAAGTACAAAAGTCTTTTTTACATGTACTTTGTACTTGTACTTTTGTACTTGATACAGTCTGAAGAAGACCTTGGTAGAAGGTTGAAACGTTTCGTTTAGTTTATGTTTTTAATAAAATAAATTACTGCCTTGGTCAGCATATTTATATTTTTCCTTTTGCTTAGGAATGCTGGGCCCAAGGGTGGTTATGACACCACCAGCCCCCACTTGGGTACACCACTGAACACCGTCAATGTCAAAATACATTTTTCTTTAAATATACGTAGCTAATCTGACAGCTCTTCAGTCCCACACCATAAAGTAGATGAAAGCATTTCCTTTAACATTTTTGCTAGCATAAATGCTATGTAAAAACTTCCAAAAATCTTATAGCAGATAGTATGTACTTTACACGCAAATATTTCATGTAACTTTTCGGCTAGCTTTTACAATTACAATGTATAACATATACAGCATGAAAGGCACGTCGTGTTACACCATCTATGCTGTGTGCACGGTGTTTACATTTGAAAAAAACTAAAATATTATTCCATATATGTATGTATTTAAGCAGCGCCATTGTTTTGTACCTAATAAAGGTTTATGGGCGCTATTCACCGGATGTTTACATTTCTGTGCTTCCTTGGCGCTGGCGGGGACTGCACTTCCGGTTTTAAAAATAATAACATTGAATTCAATGGTGTAAAGGCAGTGTCTTCGGAAAAGGCAACAATATTTGTGTGGCATTTGGTTTCAATAATTGTTCTCGGGTATCCATGCATCGTTTTCAGACAGACCCGATATTGAAAGATCAGTGGATTTAGGCAGTAAGGCGAAAAGATTGGACACAAACATGTGGGACTAGGCTCTGCAGTCGGCACTTCATCAAATCAAATGAAAATGTCTCTAAAATTATAATTGTCTAACGCACATGTGTTGATTAAATTTAAAAGTTGGAACTATTTATAATCATATTATAACGCATTTGCCTTTTGGTTGTTGATAAGCGCTCTCTCCATGGGCGTTGGTAGTCAGTCGACCCCTCCTCCCCCTTTGGAAATTGGCATCTTCATTTCAAGTTGCAAAAAAGCAGGAAGTTTGTTATTTTTATTGTTAATAACAGAAATAAAGTTAACTTGGTTAGTATTCGAACAGAGTAATCAATGTAAAATATAATGGAAAATAGTTGTGCTGGATATTCACTCGGGATCGAATAGCATGATAATAATAAACAAACAACAACAATAATATAATAATTAAATTCGAATAAAATGTATTTAATTAGGTATTAGTGTATAACAATAATTTTAACCTTAGTAATTACTATTATTTCTTTTACTGTTGGGATCGAAGTATTTCAATGTTTATAATTAATGTAAGCTTCATTTCAACCTGGAGAAGTATTTTCAAAGACGAAACTGATGGTAGAAGATTAACATTGCCTTGGAAAATATTAGTTGTCCCTTATATCTGCATCCAAAGGATCCAGGAAATTGCCAATCTTTTCTAGGTACCTTTGTTTCTCTACATCACTCAAACATTTCAAGTGATCCATTTTGTATCCGATCTTTTATAAGAAAATAAGCTCGGTGACGATCTGTATTCCACTTGTTTACATTGGAAAATTCGCCAAACCGGAAGTTCTGTCCCCGCCATCAATAATCGAATTGTCTGATCGATCATTTTTTTGTTTACTCAGGAATAACCCCCATACGAAACTTTATTCCTCTCGGTTGAATAGTTATCGGCTTTTAAACATGTGAAGTGATACATTGTTTGCATCTCACGCGGCCTCCATTACATATGCACTCGTGACCTAGAGGTCGCTTCTGATTGGTTATGCTACGGAAATAGGACAAATCCTATCCTTGAGAAATGCCATGAAATATGCCATGGCATCTGAAATGTCACTTTACATGGTCATGGCGTAAATGTTAAGGAAAATGCTTTCGTCTAAAACGGGCTTAAAAGTTGCCATTGAAGCTGATCTTCGTGGAATTGGGCAACACAAATAACGCATTGAAGAAGCCACTTTTATTGCTGGTGACTGTACATTACCCGGTGAAATCTAGATAAATGGATCCCACTATGTGCAAGATGAAATTCGTGTCACAGGTAGACACGGACAAGAGTTCCACTTGACGTTTGTATGTATGAAGAGTATTTTGGGCCAACTTCTATCTGAATTATTTTCAGAACCAACCAGAATGCCGGGAGGTATTTCCCCGATTGAATCCACATTCAATTCATGGAAAAATTAAGTTTGACTTGCAGATCTTCTACTTCCCGATCTTGCGTGATACCCTGGAGAATGTTTATTGATTGTTTCGCCAGGAAAGGCTGAATTCCCATCGTATCTGCATGCGGCAGTAAAATTTTCAGCCTCTCTATGAAAGCGTACCATGTCGAGGAAATAATATTTTCTTCAATTGATTTTACGTTTGATCTTAGCAAAGCTTTCCGACTCGATAATATGCAGGTTATGTAATTCGAATTCATTGTATTCGTGTCACGTTATGGACAGTGCCATGATAAAATGGATCAATCCTAGATAAGGAAGTGTACGCTTTCTACAATGTATTTCACAATGAAAGAAAAACTCCAAATAAAAGTAAAAGTGTAATTTGAAAATTATTTCCCATCTCTCTCTCTCTTTCTCCCTCCCTATCCACTCTTCTTTTTCTCCACAACTTAAAAAATTCAGACTGTTTTAATAACTTCTTAAGAGGCCGCGGTGGCTCAGTCGGTAACGCGTCTGACTACCATGCTAAAGGTCCCGGGTTCGATCCCCGGCCGGTTCAAATCCGGGAACTTTTCTAACGGTGGAAGCGGCCCCGGCGCACACCCAGCGTCGAATAACATGGGTACCTGGGGGAAACCCTGGGGGGTAAAGGCGGTCAGGGTCGTGATGCTGATCACCTCACCCCCACTCACGACCGGATCAAGAAAGTGTGGGGCGTTACCCCCACACCCCCTATACGCCTTCATGGCGTGGTGCTATGCACAGGGGAATACTTTACCTTTTTTTTTAATAACTTCTTATGAATATTGCAAATACATTTTGGGGGTGTAAACCCAAATTTAAGGGAATGTAAGGGTAAACTTCGAGCCAAACTGACCATAAATTGGGCCTATGTCAAAAGTTTTAGGTGGTGTTGGGGTTTGTGGATAAATTACTGCAGCATGTATGGCTACAGTGCCCAGCTGTCTCAGATCAGAGATGAATTAAGGCTTGCTTTGGTTAATTTTCAAGAGGATGCAGTTAAAAAATAATTTTCTTTAAAAAGCAAATAACAGAGTTTGCGTTTTAAGTAATTAGAAAGAACTCCTCAGCACAACAGCCCTCTAAGGGCCAGGACCTACAAGAGCGGCCTTTTCATTGGGTGGCGCATGGTCATTGCATCGAGTCCAATCGCTGCTGTTTTAATTTCAAGTATCTCCTCGGGTCTACTTGCACGAAATACGAGAGCACTAACCATTTGGCTATGCAGGATCCCTTTGTGTTGTAAATAAGTTGTAATAACTTGATTGGGCATCGGTAGAGTTTTTTTTCAAGGGAGAGGGAGTCGGGCAAGTAAAAATTGCTTTCCAGGGTGGTGGGGGATTCGAGCAAGATACCCTCAAATACGGCTTCAGTTTAAAGTTTACACACTCCTGCAGCGAGCTGTTCCACCCTTACTTTTAATTATTATCAGGCCATTATAATAAATAACCAAAATTATTGTGACAGCAATGAAATATGTGTGAATATAGGTATAATTTTAGTCTTTCATTTCCCAGGGAGAGACCTCATCTGGACACCCATGGTAACTTGAGTATGGTAAAAATGTTTTGTTTTTTAAAATTATGTAGATATTATATGTGAGGTTGAATGAGGTTCTTCTTATTTTCCATCCCCTTCTGCAATTAAGCATCTGGTTCTGTCATCCACTTGCTGTACACTTTTCGGTCCAAGGCTAGTTTTTGGACTTCCGGCATTGTTTTCCCTTTCCTCTTTCCTATCTTTTCCACATACTCTTCCCATTGAACTCTTGGTTGTCCTCTCCCCCTCTTGCCTTCTGGTCTGGCCACCAGTACTTGTCTAGGCTTGCGATCCTCCTCCATTCTTGTAAGGTGTCCAAACCATTGCAGTGCCTTTCTATTGTTTCCAATAGTGTTTTTTTCTGTAACTGGTCTCTAATGTTGGAATTTCTAATCCTATCTCTTCTAGTCTTTCTTACTGCTTTTCGCAGGTATCTCATCTCCCTCTGCTGCTTGAAATCTGCCTATTCTGTTTTGGTAATAATGTCAAGCTCTCTGTTCCATACACCACTGTGGGAATGTAGATTGTCTTGTAAATCATCATCTTCGTTTGTTCACTTATTTCCTTTTTACCAATTAATTTGTTCTTGGTTTGCCTTTTGTACCCTATTATTCACTTCTTCATCCATTCTTCCATCTGACGTTATGACTGTTCCTAGGCATGTGTACTTGTTCCAGCTGCTTCTCTTTCCACTGTATATTTAGGGGTGCAGTTTCTCTTTCCTTTGTCACCACCATCACTTATTATTATTCAGTGCTAAGTTTTTGTTTTTCCCGTAATGTTTGAAAGATTTGCAAGTTTAGGACCTATCATCAGGAATAAACAGGTTGTGATATTTAACTAATGATCCATTTTCACACTGCTGTAGAAGTTATAATGAGGTAACATTCTAACCCCTGGAGGCCATGTCCCCTCCAACTAGAATTTCTGAATACACTCTTCAAAAGGATGCGGTCTATAATACTTATCGTATGTAACCATACATAACATATTCATAGTTGCCACTGGCATTTATAATTTGTCCGAAAATGACAATTTTTTTAACTATACTATGGACACACTGTGTAGTCTATCAAGGCAAGGTCTGCCCACAGGAGCATGACTATTTTTACAACACATATGTAGTCCTCCATTATTGTGAAAGCTTAAAATAGGGTATGTTGGATGATGAGTGGACGGTGATACATGCATGGTTTAAGCTGTATTGTTTAAAGTGAGGAGCTTCAGTCTACAAGAGTCCACACTGGCATCATAGGATTTCCATCTGTTTCCATAGCAAATTGTCACTTTTACTAGGTTATCGAACAAAAAAGAAAATAAATAAATTAAATAAACAAGAGCGTGAATCCTGAATCAATGCCACATGGCTACATACATACAGGATATAAAATGCCATCTTTCGAGAGATGATAGCATTGGAATGAAACCCTAATGAGCAAAATGTTACCAAGGAAAGTGGCTTGCCTTGTACTTTTGCTAAGCAAATTTGTCAGTACTCTACAGTGTATCATTATGAAATTTTTAATACACTGTATGATTGGTCACTTAATCAAGTAACAGGACTATTCCTGTAGAACTTACAATTTTCAGTATGGTGCCCATTACAGTATACTTTTTATTGTGTCATATTGACTGTAATAGTTTAATATACCGGTAGTACAGAACATGTTTAATGCAATATATTCCAGATTATCCCAAATTTGATTTATCCTAAATAGGCAGGGCCTCCCTGATACGCAGTGGTAGCATTGTTGCCTTGTAATCAAGGGGTTCCAAGTTCGATACCCAGTAAAGTGGTTGGGAATCCACTTTAGACTGTAGGTCCAGTCCTGATTAGCCTTACTGTGCATAAAGTGAACTTAAAAATATCAACTCAATCAATCAACTCAACTCACCAAAATAGGCAGGGTCCCATAAGATTCAAATAAACTAATAGGGTGTGTGTATTTTATATGTGCATGTAGCACTGTGCCATGAAGGCATATTTAGGGGATGTGTAGGTAGGGCCTCACACATTCTCGACCTTGAGCATCTTGGAGGTGATGTGATCAATACCATGCTCTGACCACCTTTACCCCCCAGGTGCCCTTTGATTTGATGCTGGGTGAGCCCCAGAGCTGGCACAAGGCTGGAAAAATCCCAACCTAAGATCACCCACCTGGAAATCGAACCCAGGTCTCCACATGACAGTCAGATGCCCTGCCGACTAGACCACCTTGGCTCTAATTCTAATTCTAAGTACATAAAGGAAAAATTTTAGTATCTTAATTATTATTAAATATAATTCAATATTTAATATAAGAACAGGTAAGATTAAATTTTGCACCAAGATTTCAACATTTGTAATTTTTTTAAACTTGTTTATTTAGAGTGATTCCTAATTCTTCTCTCTCATACAAATCAGTTGAATTAATATTATTTAAAATTATTCCATTTCAGGACCTTTGCTGGCATGTGTTGTGATCTCTCTTACTGGCCAAATATTGAAGGTAGTGTCGCCAAAGTTTGGAAAACTTGTTGCAGAAGAAGCCAACAGAAAGGGTTATTTGCGATACATCCATTCACGGATCATCACAAATGCAGAAGAAATAGCATTCTATGGAGGACAACAGGTAAGTGTACTTTCATGTTAAAACTGTAACTAGAAGTTGAGTGCTTGATGTTGGAGTGTTCATACTAATGAATTCCATTCATACTAATTTTTGTCTAAATACTAATGAAGACTTGACATCCGTTGGTGCTCCATTATGAAATTTGGCACACAAATAGTTAACTGATGTCTTCAAGACATATCTTTTCAAAAAATTGAAAGGGATTTTTTTAGTCCCCCAAAGTATTTTTTTATTTTTTTAATTTTTCTAATGACAAAATACAAATATCAGTCATCTTGCATTTCAAATAAAAGCCCATTAAAAAGACAAGAGATTGATACCAATTCAAGCTCTCTAGATCAAATTTTGATCTAAAGCTGTTAAATGATTCCAAAAGGTCAAAGTTTTTGCAAGTTTTTCCTGAAACACAATAACTAAAAAACTAAGAGCCCCAAAAGTATGAAATTTTTGTTTTTGTCAACTTCATGGGCACTACCATTGCATAAAAAATTATCATTCTGAGATGTCAAGATTCAAACCATTGGTTCATTTTACATGGAATGACCCAGAATTGAGAACACATGTCATCCTACATTCAGAATTTAAGTGGATCAAAATTAGTAGCAGGGAAAAAATCTGAGCTGCCTCATAAAGTGCTTCACTCCAAAGAAACGATTCATCTTTTTGAATGATGACAATTTACTCCAATTTACAGTCACATTCAACAAGACAAATTATTTTCTCTCAATGTTGCTACATAGAACAATTGTCTACAACAAATCATTCACAGTAATGGTCATGGAAGGGATTTTAAGGTGCAGCACCTTTCCAAAAATATAGCTGCTTTGACAACGATCGTTTGAAACATTTATTTTAGGACATGAAATCAAGTAAAATGAACACACTTTGTTGCACTGTTTTGCACCTTTTCGTGAGATTAGCAAATTTTTACCCTATCTTTGATACTTCAGTACCTTTATCCTTCCTTTACTTTCATGCTTTGTTAAAAAATTGGACATAAAAATAAACAATTTCACTCTTCTTTAGCAGCTACATACATAAGATCCTATAATCCAGTGGCGATGCTACATAAAGGGCAACTAGGGCACTGCCCCACAACAATTTTAACATAAAAAGTTCATCTGAAGAGACGATCGGTATATACGCGTAAATATTTTTTATTGTTTTTTTCCCTCAACCCCTACGTTGCTGCAACCAGCCTTACAGGGTATTCACCCTGTGCGAGGTTAATATATTTCTCCGTCCTGTTGGAGAGAGTCCAATCTCAGGGCTCTGCCCGGAGACGTAACGTCACTGACTGATCCAAACATTTACAGCATAGGCAAGGGACGGTCCCCTCACAATGGAAAAGCGCAAAATTCGTAGCCGTCTCTGGGCAGTGAACGAGCTGCCCTGCCCATTCATTTTTGCCTTGTTCACCGTTCAGTGTTTCCAACGCTTGGCAGGCAGTTCATTCGTTCTTCCAGCCTGCAGCAATAAGATAGAAAAAAATCCCTCGAATGCTTTTCTTCGCGCTTGTTCCGGCGACCTGAAAAGTTGACAACACTTTTTATTGCACAAACTAGCCCCTCGTATTTTCAAAAAGATCCTCCTTTCTTCCCATTGTAATACGGATTTGGATTTGAGTTAGTGTGTGAGTTTGCGTTGCGTTCCGTCTGTGCGTATTGGTCGCTTATGAAATAATTAGTTTTTCGCGATTTTATAGTTACTGTACGTGTTTATTTATTTGTGTAATTGTGTCTGTGTTCCAGCAACTTGACATGCAGAATATCTTCGTAAGTATAAACGAACTTTTGTGGGGTACATGGCCAATGTAAAGTGTTGTAACTGAACTTAACGCTGCATCATCTTCCTAGTTAGTCATTGATATTACTGGATACTTGGTGAATATGACATTGAATCATGTAGAAACTTTAATATCTACGCCTTTCAATTCATTGACAATGGAAGAGAAACTTCAGTGTAACATTTTCCTAATCATTCCAGTATCTACCCAAAGTTTAGTTACTGCAAGCGTATAGGGTTCCGACGTCAGTATTCGAGTTTTTTTTATTCATGTAATTTGTTCCAATGTTGCTGATTTTTCGTATTCCTACGTAGTGAGTATTTAATGCTCTTTGGAGAGATATCTTGATCAGAATGTTACATTTTATTCCAAATTGTTCGAACAATTTAGTTACTCCATATCAAGGAACTCCCCTCAAAAACCTTAAAGAGGAATATAGAGGTTAACTGCCCCCCCTCCCCACCCAAAAGAAAAATGTGCCCTGCCTTACTGAAAAGGCACGCGCCGCCCCTGCTATAATCTCATTTTATAGAGCAGAATAAGAGCTATAAAATGGTACAATATAATCATTGCAGCCCCAATAGTTCCCAAGATAATGTAGCAAAACCCGCGAGAGAAAAAACAAACTTCAACAAAACCTATTCGGCAGAACCACAGTTCTCTATGTGGTCCGCACGTATTATATACAGAAGGTGCAGAAAAAGAGAGCATTGAATAAAGGAATTTTATCAGCACCTTTAAAACATTTTCAGAACCTTTTTTACCTTTTCCGACCATAATTTTGCACCTTAAAATCCTTTCCCTAGTAATGGCATACAGTATGGAAGCATTGCCCACCTCACTTTATCAATTCACATACCACATTTAAAATAAATCTCAAGCAGTATCTGTTAGAACATCAACATGATGAAAACTAGTCAAGGAATAACCTGGGAAAACTTTAATTTCTCTTTGTCATTTTTGTTACTTTTTCTCATCATCGTCATCATCATCATCATCATCATTATTATTATTATTATTATTATTATTATTATTATTATTATTATTATATGCTACTTAATAATTCTTGTTGTATTTTCACTTTACCACAAAATAATGCCATTATTAATATTACATGTAAGTCTCTCTGTGTTTATATTATCGTCATTTGTTATTAATCTTATAATTTTTTGTGTATTATCATTCCTCTAATATTTTTCCCTCTCTCACATTTTCTTATTCACAAGGGTTGGTTGTAAGTGACACAAGATGCTTAATATTTGAATGTGTGATTAATTCTCATTGTACGTACCTGTATATCTTTTCACATGCATTATTTCTCTTCCTTGCAGGTTGAATTGAAGCACTTACAACATGCATATAGGTCGTTGGTGTCACAAATGAACAGCATCTTCTCGCAAAAATTGTGGTATGTGATGCTTGAGCAGTTCCTAATGAAATATGTTTGGAGTGGCACTGGCATGATAATGGTCTCCATGCCAATTATAATGAGCTCTAGAAGCAGCGGTGAGTAATTAAGTGGTTAATTTAAATTAATTGTAGGTCTGTAACTCCATATGTGTTGAGAAACTAATTATTTTGTAATCTTTATTAATGATACACTCATTGTTTCAATTAAACAACAAATTTGTGCTAGTGTATTGGTTGGGGACAAGGGTGTCCATCACAATGAAAAGAATAGCATAACTCATTGAAAAATTAATTAGAAATTTTACCAGTTCTTTGACGTTTAATCATAAGAAAAATCGTGTGTGTGTGTTCTTTTCACGAGTTACAAATTTTAGACTGGGATTTCTCCTCTAGAGTGAGCATTACACACACAGGTGAACAGAGGGGTGGGGGGAAATCAGACCCCTCCCCTAGACTTCATTTCATATTCCTACTCATAATTCTACAAAACAAGATTGTTTTCAGCATTTGAATCCCCCAGCCTTCTAAAAACATTTGGGTGCACCCTGACTACGTGTTGTACAGAGCCTCTTTAAGCAGTCACTACACCAGAAAATTTCATATAGATAGCCACAAGGATAGACTCAGCCTCCATATTTTCAATAGTGATACCATTAAAGAGTTATGTATAATTGCAAAAGCTTTTCATAGACACTCACTGAGTGAAGAAGATAACCCATGTTTGTATCAGATATACAATGCAAGACTGTAACTTCATAACAGGCTACTAGTTTCAAAACGAATACTACATTCGTATACTATCAATCACACCATACACAAACACATGCACCTAGTTAATAGGTGCAGTGCCATGTTCTTCCACATTACCTGGCATACTGCTGGAAAACCAACTCTCTTTTCGTACATGTAGAAATTACCAGAAAATTTGAAGTTGTCGTACTTCTGTTGTTGTTTGACTTGCATGCCTGAATTGGCGTTTTAATTTTATTATATGTAATTAACATATAATACATGTATATGGCTGGGAATACGTCGGGCTGACCACCTGGCTATTCCAATACTGGTTGAAGATGTCCACGCTTAGAGGTGACGAAGGAAAGTGTGGGAGGTAGACCGGCAGTCGGTAGGTAAGGCAAGGCCCTTCATGGACTGTTACACACAGGATTATTATTATTATTATAAAATAAATAAAAATTGTTGTGGCTAAGCCAGGTCAAATTTTTAGAGTACACCACTAAATACGTGGTATATCTAAAGCACATAGTGCTCTGCTGCAGCAATGCCTGGGGATATTCCGAAAATTATAAATGATAAAGGGGATCAATTAGCACTTCATTTGATGCCTCTCTTAATTTCAAGCAAGTTTTGTAGGAAACATTTTGTGGCATGGGCCACTCACTGTATTCAAGCCGAAATATGAATTCATTTTTTTTGCATGTTTAACTTCATTATTCATAAATAATGCTATTATTCTGGAATCAAAAAAGTGAAAATCAAAATATTAAATTCTTTTCTATTTTCTATGCCTCAGTGGCTGCTACTCTATACTTTCCAAATGTATGAATTGGTGGTAAGTAACACTTTCTTCACCTGTTACAGAATTACTACAGGGCAAGTAAAAAAAAAAATGAAACAATTTTACACAGTTATTATGGCGTAACTATTTATGATAGAAAATCAAACACGGCATGAATATAAAGAAGAACTCGGGAAGTTTTATTCCCACTTGGCATGCTTATGCAGCTTTGCTGCTGCTCTGCCAGGTGAGTGACCAGCAGAATGTGTATTACGTGTGGGAGTTACCGAAGATTGATCCAATCACATTGGTGCAAAGACATCTCCACACGAGTTTCTGTACTAATGTTTATATTCTACCCCTTCCAAAAGATCTGCCAGAGATACAGTGGCAAATTGTTAGTTTCTTCCAAACCAGTCGATGACATGGTGTCTCGTGTAAGGCAAGAGCTTGATTATCATTTGCACATTTGCTGCGTGACACATGGTTCCCTTATTGGATCTTTGAAATGTTAATCATGTGAGCAAAACTTCCAGAGTTTTTCTTTATATTGGTGCCTTGTTTGATTTTGTATCTTAACAGTTACGTCATAATAACTGTGTAAAGTTATTTCATTTTTTTTTACTTTTCCTGAATAATGAAAAATAATTTTTCTAATGTAGTACAGACCAAAAATATTTTCCTTGAAATTTACCTTGTTATTAGGAGACCTCTCCGAGTCTCATATTCTATTAACATTTTTGAAGAAACACCCACAATATGACTCATGCTATGCATTTTCATGATGGATAACAGAATTTTGGAGTTTTCATAATTTTGGGGTACCAGTTTCAAAACCACTGATCAAGCCAAAATAATTAAGTTGTTCGAGCTTAAGAGAACTATCAAACTAGTCTCACTTGACCCCTTTACTAACTGAAATGTTAATTTACTCCCCCCCCCCCAACCCCTACTGGAGCACCACATATATTTGCCCAATTTGTTTTCATGATGGTAGTTTTTGAAACTATTACATTACATACCTCCCATGTACTGTATATGTCGAAATGAAGCTTCTTGGGGAACCTTGAAAAAGTATGAAATTTATTACAAGTTCACCTCGTTTGCAATTTCATGGATTTGGGGCAACCAACCTGGGAGCAAAGATTGAGACAACCATCCGATGAAAAAAAAATACTGTTATAATACATTTAGCTGTCAAGGTTTGTGCCACTGTACAATATATCCAACCACTGAAAGCAACAACTGCCACTTTCCCTGTACCAGGAAGAAAGTCGCAACTCAATGTAGTAAAGAATGGGATGAATTTCCAATAAATTTATGATATTTTAAAAAATCCACCTCATGTCTCCTTCAATGTGCTCTGTAACTTACTTTTAATGCATCCATAAGAAAATAAAATGGGAAAAGGGGTTAAAGGTGGCTGGAGTATGGTGTTGATCACATCACCTCCACTATTCCTGAAATCAAGAATGGGTGGGGGCCCTACTTCCACACCTCGTATGTGCTTCCATTACATGGTGCAGTTTATTCAGTGTTTTGGCACCTTTCAACAAGCTATGAACGTGATGAAAAAATAATTTATTTACGCAAGAGATCAATAAAGGGAAAAATATTAATCAATTACGAATGTGTCATTTCTTTCACCATGCATGAAATTAACATCTTAAATTGATGAGAGATTTTTTTTTTTCAGAGTCCAGTGGATCCCCTGATGGTGGAGTTAGTGAAAGAACACAGTATTTTACCACAACTAGAAACTTGTTGGTATCTGGTGCTGATGCGGCGGAGAGACTTATGTCATCATACAAGGTGAGTGAAGATGTAAAAGTCTTGATGTTATCTTGTATATTAATTGTGAAAAGCTTCACTTCCAGCTGGTCCCAAGGCTCAAGCAAACATCCCTCTACTTTACAATTTCCACTTCAAGCACTGGTGATTAGAGTAAATTGCATATGTTAACTTCACTGTGTTTGCAAATGCACTGTTGTGTAGGTAGATTAGTTTGAAGACTTCTGTCCAACTAGTTTGTACAGTCACAGACACTTTTGGGTTGCAACAAACTCATTGCAAGTGAATTGGTTAGTTACAACCTAGAAGTGTTCATGACTGTACATGAATAACTGAAAAAATCCTAATCAGATTTGGCTCTTAAATGGTTGGAAATTCTTTAGCCAATAAAATTGTTCACATTAATTCATGAGTAAACAATCAAGTAGTATCTGAGGGGAGACTTGAGACAAGTGCCTGATTGGGGCATGTCTGGTTCCCACACATACAGTTCTGGACATTAAGAAACTAATGTTGTCTTCCTCCCAGTGTTGTCTTAAGTGTGAAGTGATATATGTCCACCAGTGTAGACACAGATGTTAGCAGTTCTTGTTAGGAGGGCACCCCATGGAGTCTGTCAGAGGCTTATTTCCTTTGATTCTATACAAATTATTCCTACCATTTCCTGCAGTGATTTGTGGCACTAAGGCACGAATGTGTGGCAACTCTGTTAAGGGGTTCCAGGTTCAGTTCCCAGTGGAGGCAGATAATGGTTTGGATTCCACTTTAAACTGTAGGTCTAGTCCCAATTAGCCTATCTGTGCATAAAGTGGACTTAAGTTTCAGACTTCTTGTGAACATTAATAAAAGAAACTTTCCCCCTAACAAGATCAACATATTCCCCATATTGGAATGTGTAAGCAAGTTCTCACGTAAATATATTTAATGGACCCCTACAAAGTAAGCATGTTACTGCAATTGGACTTTGTTGCATGTGGTTGCATACATTACATGGTTTTTTGACCATGTTCCAAAGATAACATTTTTTTTGTACTGACCATCATTGTTGGCAAAAGTATCTTGAACAAAATGAGAGGGCCATGACGATGTTTCATTATAACGGATTGCAGGATATAGTGATTCTAAGTAAAGTTACACCTTGTGTCAACAAAATTTATAATATTATCTATAGTTTTACTTGTATGGTATTTTTTCTTTACAAAGCTTTTCAGTTGTATCAAATATTTGTTTTCTGTTTACTCTTAACCTTTAGACTGCTGAGCGGGTTTTCGAAAGTAACCTCTCTATGGCCGCCGCCTTTGCGTGCGATTTTTAAATTTTACACTTATTTCAGAAAAACATATCTCTGAGACTATTTGAGCAATCTACTTCGGGTAACTTTTGTTTTGCAGCTAGAACATCAGGGTATGCAACCGTGCAGGAATCAAAATGCCAAAGCCAATAAGAGGGGTTAAGTGGGCCACGGCCCCCAACTTTCAATGAAAAAATCATAAAAATGGGGAGTTTTTTACATTCGATAATATAATGCACCCAGAAAAATGAATGATTTTCATTCGGTTGAGAAATTACCATTCTTTGAAAATAAGGCTAAAGTTTACCTCTCCTTTTCAAAATAGCGGGGAAAGAGGGGCAAACTCCCCATTTGTATGATTTTTTTCATTGAAAGTTGGGCGCCGCGACCCACCCAACCCCTCTTATTGTCTTTGGCATTTTGATTCCTGCACGGTTGCATGCCCTGATGTCTTAGTTGCAACACAAAAGTTACCCGACGTAGATTGGTCAAATAGTCTATGAGTTATAACATTTTTTGTCAAATAAGTGTACAAATTTAAAATTCTTGCTAGCTTCCATACACAACTTTGGAGTCGGGGAGGGGGATCCTGGGTGGGTTGGGTTTCTTCCTCCTGACATTTCAAAGTTTTATCTGAACATCTGTCAGCATTTACAACCTCACATACAAGTATGAAGGTGCTAAAAGCACATGCACCTTTTAATCAGCACGATGGGTTCCCAAGTGACCCATTGGCAACTACACCTATATTTTCTATGGGTCACATGGCCGAGTAAAGGTTAATATGTGACAGTCCATCCTTGATATTGAAAATGTAAAATACTATGTTTACATGCTGTATATTTTATGTGAAATACGTATTTCAATACTGAAGTTGCCTGTTCCACTATTGTCTGTTTGATACTAGATTGCATGTGTTCATATTTTTGCACAGAATATTTTGATTTCATTCTTTAGCAAACAATATAAAGAACATTATTAGGTAGTTATTAATGGAATAATTACATTTGTAGGAAGTTGTAGAACTGGCTGGTTATACTGCACGGGTAGGAGAGATGTTGGATGTCTTTGAGGAGGCCAGCATTGGAAAATACAGAAGAACCACCATTGCAACCACTAACAAACAGAAGAAGAGTGGGGAGAAAATTAGTCTGGAATTTAAAGATGGGCAGCCTGTTATAAAAGGTATGTGTCATCATCATATGCATTTAAATGCACATTCAGGATATGTATATATAATATGCAGTGTTACTGATGAACTTGGAAATAATATTTAAAATCTATTTTTCATCAAGGAGTGAAATTGAATCGTTTAAAGGAATCCTACATTTTGTCATTGAAAATTTACAGTTTCAAATTTGAGTCATTAAATTCATTTAAACATCAAAATAAGTGAAACTATAATGGGACAGCAGCAAGCTATTGTGATAAAGTTTATATGCCTTAGTGTAGTAAAGTTAATCTTGAATTTAACATGTTTTGCAGCGTTGCTAAACAAGGTCTTCATCAAGAATAGTTAAAATTATATGTTCTCTTTAATTTGTGAGTATTGTCTCATATGTTGTTTGATGAAATATCACTATCTCACACAGTGGCGTACGCAAGGGGGGGGTTACCGGGTTTAACCCCCCCCCCCCCCCTTGAGCTTTTGAAATATTATGGAAAATGCTGTAAAAAAATTAAAAATGGCTAATTTGTCACAGTCAAAGATCTGCGACAGTAATAATAATAATAATAATAATTTGAATTATTATTTCCATGCAGCATGAAGAAAAGCACAACATTCCAAACACAATCTAAGCGGCCGCAAAGTTCAATTTTGCAATTTTTTTTGCAAAAACTCGCGCAGTGACTTTCGCGAGAATTGTGAAAATTCCTTGCTTCGTCCTTATTGTAAACGTTCTTCCCGGTACTGATTTCACATCCCCTTGTGAACTCTCAAGTGATGCTGAGTCTATATCCACATCATTAAATAATGTTGAAGAAGTGCTTTGTGAATCACCTAGAAGTGATAAATGTGTTGGAATGTCTATAAACTTACTTTTCAACGAAAACATAGACTCAGTGGAATTTAGCAACATGTATTCTCGTGCTTCATCATCCTGGGCGAGTTCCATATGTAAAGATAATGTAAATTCCCCCGTGCATATAGCACTGTGCCATGAAGGCACACGTAGTGGTGTGGTGGGCCCCAAAGATTCTCGATCTCGAACTATTTTGCAGGTGATGTGATCAGCACCATGCTCCGGCAGCCTTCATCCCCCAGGGTTTTTCTCTCAGGTACCCATTGCTATGAGGCTGGGTGCGGAGACAAGGATGGATAAATTCCAACCAATTCCGGGAATCGAACCCGGATATCCCACGAAGTTGTCAGACTAGACCAGAGTGGCTCCTTGAATGAGTTTCATATTTCGATTATTTCAATAAATTTAATATATTTGCTTGTTTTTATGGATTTTCTTCACACTTAAAATGTCTCACTTATCATATACAAATAACCGTTGACTAGAGAATTATTTTGTAACAAAGAAACAAAAGAAATGTAATTTTGTTCTATTTCTTTCATAAATAGTAGCTGCATTAGTAGTAATTATTAGTAGTAATTAAACTAATTAATTAATTATAAGAATTATTAATTAATTTATTATTATTATTAATTAAAGTATAATAAAACAATGGTAATGTGAATTTGTAGAAAGTTTTCGAAATAACACCCCCCTTGATGAAATCCTGCGTACGCTACTGATCTCACACCATGCTAGTATCCTAACAACCAATCTTCTTTGATCTTTCCACCAGTATCCCAAGTTCATGTGAAAGGTGCACACAAAGCACCTTATAAACCGCCAAAGTAATTTCCCAGAGCGTTCACAACACGTACTGTAGTTGTTACTCTTTATTGTTTGTTTTGTTTTTGTACTGGTAATGTAGCCTTGTGACTGGTACACACATGTAGAACGATAATTTCTCCAAGGATTTTTTTGACACTTTCCTACCAACCCCTGGTACACATGACCTGCAATGTTCGTACATTGTTCAGTTCCAAAAATGTGTCATCTTCCATTTACATATTTCGAATTTTTGTACCGGTCCAGCATTTTCACGAAAAAAAATAAAAAATTGTTGGATGCCTTGTATGCTGCACACTCTTAATACCATTACAAACACTTGTACGTTCTAACAAAATTGTATTATTTTCCAATATAGTATATACCATTTGCAGCAACTGCAGGGAATCAATGGTTTATTTCATTCAAATAATGTAAAGTTTCAATACAACTTTTAATAGCCACTAACTAATTGAAACCAACTAAAGAGCAGAGACCAATGACTATAAATTTCACATACCACAATCGGCACTTTACCTCCAGTGTGTAAAAAAGCTCTTACTGTGCATATGTAACCAATAGACCAAGGTAACACCGTGAGAAAACAGCCCAGTCCAAGCAAAAGTAACACATGCAGCTTGTCATGTCTTTGGTCTGAAATCTCCCTGAGTGATACAATTAGTTTGCATCAAATTTACCAAAGAATGAGCCAAACTTGAGACCATTAACGTTACCTAAAATCTGATTCAGCTTTTCAATGCTCATGACAATTTGTGTATTTTTATCTGCAATGTGCTTAGATCTCTCTTCATAGTTTAAGAATGGCAAATGGATAAATACTGCTATTAAACTTTCCCTGTGCATTTTCATGTCATGGCGCATGAAGTTTTTGTGATCTCTATTTTGAAAATTTTAGCCTCTTATGAAGTGAAAAACTCAATGAGTACAGAAAAGTATCCTGGTTAACCTCATGTGTTCAGTACATTAACACTCAACTCATCCCATTTCTTTCAGTGAAGTTATGTTGATAGTTCGTGTAATTTATTGTTTCTTAACTGTTATTTTGTTATGAAGTTGCATACTCACTCATACCGGGTGGTCCATTTATAATGATTGTATGGAATATCGCATGCAGAATGCATCCAATCAAAAAATTGCACAGAATAAAAGTTTAATACTATTGAGGGGGTAAGTCAATGCCGCAAAAAATTTGTCGCCACCACCCACCCCTTAGGGTAAATTTGAAATTTCAAATGGAACACCCCCATTTGTTTTACGTATTTGGATTCCGTGTTGAAAGAGAAGAATTTTTTGTTTGAAAAATTTTGTAAAAAATTGCAAACTTCGAACATTTATAAACATTTGGTAGTTTCAGATTCATTTTGTTCCCTTTATATAATAACGGTTTTGGTTTCCGTTGAGAACATTGCATAAACGAATTTTATTCAAAAAATGTTTGCAAAGAATTTTGCAAAAGAAAATTGTTTGCAATTTATGTTTTTGTGTAACAATAAATAATATTAATTTGTTCGAACTCTTTGGTTTCAAGGAACAATTTCATATGAACAACAAAATTAAGTATGTTACTACAAATTAGTTATCATTTGAGGTACACAAACGAATGTTTAAAGGAGCAAATGTTCAAGATGATGACCATTCTCTTCAATGCTTTTCAAAACACACTGTCTGAAGCTCCACACTGTTCGTCCCAAAATGTCAGGAGTGATAGAGGCATAAGAATCAATAATTCGTTGCCTCATGTTTTCTGGCGTTGTTGGAACGTCGTGGTAGCACTTTTCTTTAAGTAGTCCCTAAAAGCAGAAATCAGGCGACGTGAGATCGGGTGAACGAGCTGGCCAAGAAACGGGTCCTCCACGTCCTATCCATCGACCAGGAAACTTTGTGTCCAAAATGGCTCGAGCCTGAATGGAGTAGTGAGAAGTGTTGTTCATAAGAAATTGTTCCTTGAGACCAAAGAGTTGGAACAAATTAATATTATTTATTGTTACACAAAAACATAAATTGCAAACAATTTTCTTTTGCCGAATTCTTTGCACACATTTTTGAATAAAATTCGTTTATGCAATGTCCTCAATGGAAACCAAAACCGTTATTACATAAAGGGAACAAAATGAATCTGAAACTACCAAATGTTTATAAATGTTCGAAGTTTGCAATTTTTTTACAAAATTTTTCAAACAAAAAATTCTTCTCTTTCAACACGGAATCCAAATATGTAAAATAAACGGGGGTGTTCCATTTGAACACCCTAAGGGGCAGGTGGCGTCGACAAAATTTTTGCACCATTGACTTACCCCCTCAATAGTATCAAACTTTTATTCTGTGCAATTTTTTGATTGGATGCATTCTGCATGCGATATTCCATACTATCATTATAAATGAACCACCCGGTATATTTTGTCAGTCTTCCTCCTTCCCAAATTTTTCAAGCCAGCGCCATTTAATACAGAGATGATGGTTATCATTCTTGACTTTGTTTCATGTTGAAAACAAATCCGAAATCACTGATACATATTGAAACTAGGGCTGAGCCAATACCGATGCTGATGTATCGGTATCAGCCAATACCAGTGGTATCGGTATATCAGCATCGGCCGATACCAGTGGTATCGGTATTGGAAAGTATCGGTTAGAATTCGTATACCGATACCAGCCGATACTTTTCCGGCATGTCGGCTTTTTACGGGGTTCGTAAGATTGCCGCATGACATTTTCGCGGAGTCTAATTATCCTGAAAATCATAGAAAATTCAAACTTTCTTGTTATTTTGCTCTTGTTATTTTGCACGAAAAATTATATTTATGGACTACATAACATCTATTTTAATATTGTGATGTAATTCTTGAATATTTTAAAGCAACTTTCTTGGTAAATTCATGCACGTAATTGAAGAAGAATATTTACACACCAATATTGGTCAGTATTGGAACAAATGTTAATTTTTGTAATTTTCAAGTACTGGTATCGGTGGGAATCGGTAAGAGTATTGGAACCGGTATCGGTTCAAAGTGGTATCGGCTCAGCCCTAATTGAAATTCAATATGAAATCTTAGAAGTTCCCATTTCCAGTTATATCTTTGTGCATAATCTCTTAATTAAATGATCATGCTTGGTAAAGTTTATTTGATGGCTGAGCTGAAACCATTGATTGATTGATTTGGTTTATTTTACTTCGCATCTCTGCCACTTTTGATTGATTGATTAGTTTATTTTACTTCGCATTTTGTGCCTCTTGGCTAATTTGCGAAGATGGGGATGAGTGATGAAATTGATGAATGGACATTCACAAACAATGGTGGCTTACTCCATTTGTGAAATAGAAAAATCCATACTGGATCTATGTTACCATTTTCATTATTTAATTTATTCCAGTGTTCTTCTGCAATAAACGAAGCTTCCCAGACATTCAACTCTATGTTTCCCGTCAATCTTTTTAAAACCCTTCTCTTTTTACTCAAATGCTTCTCTTCGATGATGTGAGCTGACAAACCTGTTCTTGGGTTTAGATTTATAATGTCCAAATCGTGTTCATGCCATCTTATTGCCATTTTCCTTCTGTTTGTCCTACATAGTCCTTTGAACATGAACAACTTATATTATATATTCCTGTGGTTTCCATTGTTAACCATTGTTATAACTGTATCGTTAGTCAAAATAAAAATAAATGTCTGATGAAGGGAGCGTGTGTTCTGAAACGTCACAACGAAAAACTGTTTCCTTATGCTTGTAATAACCGTAAACTACAATCCACTTCTTCCTGCCCGCATGTGTGTGACACTCTCTGGCCAGTAGTCCTGCATACAGGCACCATTGGAGCTTTGTTCAGGATGCCCCTCGTATATTAACTTTCAGAAGCTGTTATTAACAGAGTGTTCCTGTTTTAATGTTTGGTTAGCTAAATCAGGCACCTATACAATGCAATTCTATAAATTCCTTGCGTTAAATTTATAATACCTACATACCCTTTTCATCAGCAATAATGGTATAACTGCATGTTGTCAGTTTCACAGTACTTCACTTGGATATACTGTACTGAAGCAGAAATCCCAGTTGTTTGTTTTGCAGAGAAAAGAGAAGTAGGTTTATGCATCGAAAAATGAGTCCGCACTCATGGTGAGGTTCCAAACCTCAGTGGAAATATCAACATACAATACCGAGAATGGATAAAGAGACTGATAAATTACAAAATGTATTTCTTAATCAATCACTTCACTCTAATGTCATTTAGTCGTAACTTTAAAAATAATCAAGTATTTTATTTTAAACTTACTGCATATGATAAAATTCTGTAATCCTTCCCTAGCTTGTGAATTGTAATAATTTTCGAAATTCACTATTTTGCAGTTTGAATTCAAATCATAGAGAATAGAGAAATTAAGTCAATTTCATAGAAGACAATATTGGTACTTAAGGGGGAGAGAGACAATTTCCCCTAGGTCTTTCTCACTGCGGCAGCTGCCGATCACTGTTGCCAACTTCGCTCTTTTGGAGCCAGATGCACTAGTTTGGCTGTGAACTGTGTCCCCTGCCCCACTATGATTCCACCACTGACTGCGGCCTACAAAGACCAACTTTTGCCATAAGTGTACATTTTGTACAAAACTTGATATTGTTATATTGGCTGCGTCACCCCTCTTACCTCCCAGCTACTTTTATATATCGCCGTGGCTAAGATGAAGATGACAATGTTGTTATCTGGGAATCCTTTATTTTCGATTTCATATGAGCATCAGTAGATTATTGAGATTGGTGATGCCGCCAAATCTAGGCGGTGAAAACTAAGAATAAATTGCCATTACTTTAAAGCTAATGTTAATAGCAACGCTCCCCCCCCCCCAACACCTAAAATTACCCTAGGAAGCACTTTATGTAGCCTTCGTTAATCTAGCTCCTTGAAAGTCATCTTTAGCTCTATTAATAGTGAAAAACCTGCACATCAGGTTTGGCAACACTGCCAGGATGGCCGTAGGAGGCAAGGCTAGGCTTATGGGACACGTTGATCTATGTCATAGTATAGTAGGAAAAGTCGAAACTCCCATTTGATTAGCCGTAACTTGAAGTTGATTTCCCATAAGGAATACATGGGATTCTGTAAATACTTATTAATCATATTTTTCAAACATCGTGTCTAGCTTACTAATCAACTTGAAAAACAGTTTCCACTTGCAACATGGAGAGAAATTCATACTCTCTTGCATACTACAACCCTTTCTTAAATAACGGTGCCCAATCCGATGATATTGAAATAAATGCACAACTAGTGCGTAATTGTCCCTCCTCGCCTTAACAAATCCATACCTGGATCTGTATGAGTTTATTATTTCCATTTGGAAAAACATCAATTTAGTTTAGTTTGTAATTGTCAGGGAAAAATGTAAATTTTGTCCTGGAAAACCTGGAAAAGTCGGGGAATTTCATTTCTGGTTGTTTGTAGCCACCCTGGTTCTGTTTCAAGAGTACAGCCAATATATATTGCTTCCTTTTTCAGGTACTGTTAAGGAAACCGATGATGGAACAATCTCTGTATACGAAGTACCCATTGTGACTCCTAATTGTGATATAGTAGTGCCGCGGTTGACACTGAAGGTAACCCCAGGAACTCATCTGCTCATCACTGGACCAAATGGCTGTGGGAAAAGCTCTCTCTTCCGAATTCTTAGTGGGCTTTGGCCAGTCTACAGCGGAGAGTTGCAGAAACCTCCAAACTGTAGCATGTTCTATATTCCACAGAGGTCAGTAAAAATTTTAAAATGAAACTTGTGACACCATTAGGGTAGTAATCGGCACAAGTTGCAATATACCTCGAGTGATCTATTTTAAGTCAGGAGTGGGCACACTTCTCTTATGTAATGGCTGCATTGCCCACACACAGAAAACTTCAAATGTGTCAAGTTGCTCTGTCACTATCATTAAAAAAATGGTTGTCAAAGCACAGTAATGTATTCTCCCATGTTACCTAATTTACCACTGGTAAATGAACTTTTTTCATTGCCAGAAAATGTGAAGTTGTTTGGACTTATGTTTTTGTTTGACTTGCATTATTGGTGTTTTATTTATATCTAATTAATTTATAATAAATAAAAAAAAGTAAAGTGCTCCCCTTTGCTATGCACCATGCCATGAAGGCATATAGGGGGTGTGAGGTTAGGGCCCCACACTTTCTTGATCACGGCCGAAGGTGGGGGTGGTGTGATCAGCACCACACCCCTGGCTGCCTTTACCACCCAGAGTTTCCTCCAGGTACCCACTTTATACGACGCTGGGTGGGCACCGAAGCTGCTTGAACCCACCGGGGATCGAACCCAAGTCTCTAGCGTGGTAGTCAGACACCCTAACGACTGAACTACTGTGGCTTTTTATTATAATTATTATAATTTATAATAAATATACATAATAAATTAATTGTAGTGGTAAACCAGATCAAATGTTCAAAATATGCCATTGTCAAAGGGTACACTGTGAACTTGTGTGAATGTACCGTGATGTATATGCAAAACAAGCAATCTATGAAATACTTTAATAACATCATTTCCTGCACCATTGTATGAACTTATTCATTAAGTTTGTAACAGTAGATAAAATAAAATTAGATTGGCTATTGGAAATAGCTGTAGAGATGTTTCACACTGATGTGACAAGCAACATGTATCACACACCACTTGGGAAGGGTCCAATTAACAGCAATATAAGAACAACATGCCACACTTTAGTGGCATGACAGGCTGCACAAACCTGCATTTGATGAAATCAAGCATTTGTTGCTTGTCACTTAGGTGTGAAATTCCCTAAAAGAGACTAATAAAGATGATAATGTTAAAAACAGATTTGTAGTAAATATCTCTGATCAAACATAGAGGCAAATACACTGTTACTTAATTTTTAGGCAAATTTCACACCAAAGCAGCATGTGTTGTCTCTCACTTGAGTATTTCAACAAGCAAATGTAGGCATCATGCCACTAATGTGTGAAATGTTGCTGTTGATTAGTTCATTCAAAGTTGACATGTTACATGTCATGTGCAATTTCATTGTGAAATCCTCTCAAATCTATTTCCAATAGCTAATCTAACTTGAACCTTTTATGTACTGTTACCAGCTTAATGAATAACTTGATAGAAGGGTGCTGGAAATGTTTTTCAATGTACTTGCCAATCCTGTTTAGAAAAAAATGCAAATACTTTATGTTAGGTGTTCATTGTGTCTAAATAGCATTATTAGCTTTTAGAATTACATTTGAAACATCAAATTTCGTTACTAATGAATGACTCAAATATAAATAAATATTGTACTTTATAATGCTGGGACAACCAACAGAACTCCAAACAAAATATTGGTTGTATTTATCACAAGAATTATCTGAAAACAATGAAAACGCAAGTATAATAAAATGAAATAACTGAATATGACTGAGTTGTTACTTAAACCAAGACATTGTACACATAGTTGAAACACACAAAGCTTAAATCTCCATAGTCATCATTTTCCCATGCAAGCACATAGCGTTACGGACAAGTTAGCAATCACTTAGCAACATAGGTGTAACTTGGTAGGGACAAGGGGGTACCAAAATTTTTAGGTTTATTAACATTTTGCAAGTTAGGTAACTTTTGTTAACCTCATGGGACCTCAGAAACGAAGAGTAGTCTTAGTGATTTTACAAATGTAAAAGTTATTTAACAAATAATCCTGGATCCTGGTATGGAAAACTTTTCGAATCTGTCCCTTCCTCCCTCCCCCAAAATTAAGTCTTAAGGTTAAATTCTGCTCCCCAAAAGTAGGCCCAACATTGCAACTGTGCCTGCAGTTGTGGTAGCTTAAGCTTTTAATGCTCATAAAGTGCGTTAACATTGGTGTCGATAAGTCACATGGTAGACTTCGAACATTGAAAGACTGTCGTGAAAAGATTTGTTGATAGAAGTTCTTGTAAGATTCTTTTGTTATTGTTGTTTTGCAGGAAACTTTTTATTTCATCTCTTTTGTTTTATATAGGCCATATATGTCACTGGGCAGTCTCAGAGATCAAGTAATTTATCCAGACACTCTTGCCGACATGAAGAAGAAAGGCTTGCAAGACACTGACCTGGAATATTTCCTGGACATCGTCAACCTTCGACACATAGTGACAAGAGAAGGTGGCTGGGATGTCATGGCAGATTGGAAGGATGTTCTGTCGGGAGGCGAGAAGCAGAGAATGGGGATGGCTAGGCTCTTTTATCACAAGTAAGGGCCCGTTGATATGAGTGATAGGAGAAATGCAGACTCTTTGTTCTCTTGAATTATACAGGTTGCTTCAATTCTGAATGTAAATGCATGTGCATAAAAGTGAAAGTACTGGATATTTTGTTCAATAGTGTTAATTAATTTTACTTTCTGTTTGTACTGATAAAGTACCGATATAAAATTTACCGACACCAGTAACCGATATTCTACCAATCTGATATACAATTCCAAATGGTTCATTGAACTCCTTAATAAATGAGTGTTTCCAAGTTGACTGCAGTGCAAAAGAAGTTCCATATTTAGACATTTGCTTTTTTAAAAAGTAGGGCATAGAGATTTTAGGTTTATATCAAGGCAGATTGATTTCAATCAGATTGATTTAACTCTGGTAATGTCTTTCTCTCTTCTGCTATCTTCTTCCCCACCTCTCTGTTAATTACAACCATTGTAATTATAAAGATTGATTGATTGATTTGCTTTATTTTACTTTGCTTTTGTGCCACTTTTGGCTAATTTGCAAAGATGGGAATGAGTGATGATATGATGAAATTGATGAATGGACACTCACAAACATTCATGCCCAGGCTGGGATTCAAACTCGGAACCCCCTGGCATTGTAGCGTGATGTGCTATCCACTTTGCCACGGGGGCCAGCATAATCATGAAGAGCAGTGGGGAAAGTGCACATTAATTAATGGGGTGAATATATGTCATTAATGAGGTGTGTGTAGTCATCAACATTTATGGGTTGCAACAGGTAGTTACGACTCTCAAATGTCCATGATTGTACGCTCTTCACTTACAAGTAGATGGGATTTTTTTTCTCAGTATGAGTAAGTGTGTGTACGTTATTTGTACTTTTCATTTCATCCTAAAGGGAATTTTTGTATTTCTTTGCAGCATTTGGACATTAATCTTTGTATTTTTCTTTACAGACCAAAGTTTGCTCTTCTTGATGAATGCACAAGTGCTGTCAGCATAGATGTTGAAAGCAAGATATATCAAGCTACCAAAGATGCTGGAATAACACTACTGACCATCACTCACCGACCATCATTGTGGTAAGTGACTCAGTGTAACCAGTATGGCGTTTAACTACCATGCAAGAGACCTAGGTTCAATCCCTGGCAGGGGAGAACCAGGATTTTTCCACCTATGCAGTGCGGGCGTGGGGGTAAACAACAATCCTGCCTAGGGTGCCAAAATATCTAGCTATGGGGGCTGATCATGACTGTATATACATTTTTAAACGTGGTCCAAACAATTGTGCAATGCCCTTTTGCCAAGGATCAAACCTAGAACCCCATGATTAAAAGATGATTCTTGTAATTGTACTTTTTTTTATAAATAAATGTCACAAGATCATAGAAATGCAACTGCTATCATTTGAAGGGTCTACTACAAAGCAAAGAGGTCAGATTTAAATGTTGATACTTTGGTATAGAACAGTCAAAATTAAGATGACCATTGGCCAGGCACCTTCCTATGAGGGAAAGTAGGGGAGGTATCTCCTGTTACTACATTATCACAGCATATGGTATTCATTTTTTTTTTTTACTTTTTACTCTGTTTTCTTACTCTTCCATAAAATAGTTCACATTGTGAAATAAACTACAAAGAAACACAATTTATTTATTATAATTGTATACTGGTGAGCTACTCAGTGTAACATACACTACAGTCCCTTTTAACCGAATCCTGATTAACCAAATTTTCGGGTTAACCAAATCGCTGAAAAGAGCCGTTACTTGTGGGCGACTGTTTTTTACGCGGGAGCACCAACAAAGCACTTTTGTCTTTGTTTTGGTCTAACAGTTAGTTATCGAAGATTAGTCATACGGCTTTTTGTACCAGAGCATTAATGTTACTGTAATTCATGTTCTTGAGTTAAATGACTACGTATTATTGAAGCTTTTTGTTTATGCATACATGCTAAAATACATATGTACTGTATATCAAAATACTGTACGTAATAAAATGTACGTACTGTACGTGTATCAAAAAACATTTATTCCAGCTTAACCAAATTTTCTTTGAACCGAAGCACCATCGGTCCCATGAAATTCGTTTAAACTGGACTGTAGTGTATAATGAAGCTGGAGGTCCGAGATTTGAACTCTGGATAAGACATGGAAGTTTCACTGTGTTTGTCCTATTGTGCATTTCATCAGTTTGTCAGTCATCCTCATCATTGTGATTAACGCAAAGGATAGTAAAGTGATATAAAATAACTGAATGAAAAATATATTATTGTTAGGGCATATTTATGGAATAATTGTAGATCATATTTGCATATTTTGGTGATATTTAGGTTACAAAACTTATAACCTAGTTATTATGTATTCTTATTATATCACAATATAATTGAACTCACTACAGCTTACTGCTCTTGACAAAGTGAACCTGAGGAATGATAACGATTGAGGAAAGCCATGAATCTTACTTTCCATCTATAGTTTTGCCGTTGTTCTTATTATTTTCCTCTGGAAACTTATGTGATGAGCATACAAGTAATCCATGTGTGTGTTTGCAGAAGAACGTCAGTATGTTAATTCCATTTATTCTTACCTTCTGCAGGAAGTTCCACACTCACGTACTGCAGTTCGATGGAGAAGGTGGATGGCGCTTTGAACCTCTGGACACCAGCACTCGGCTGACATTGAAAGAAGAGAAACAGCAGCTTGAAGCTCAGCTGGCTGGAGTACCAAGCTCCCAAACAAGACTTAAGGTAAGTTTTTCATAATCTCCAGTATTCTGTAGGCTTGACTGAGCACTAACATGGGTTTGAATTTGTTTATTCTGAAGTACAAATATCGTATGAGCTTTGCAAAATACAGGGTGTTGTTTATTGTGTCTGTCAATATCAGTTGGTAACACTGTGCATGCAGAGGAGTCTCCAAAGCGTAGACAGCTGCAAGGCTCACAGTCAGTCTGCCACAGAGGGGTGTAAGGTGCCCAAAAGTCAACCTCACATAGTACACTTCGCAACATCTTATTTGACCGCCCTGAAAAATGTCAAAGTCCGGAATTCGTAAATTTGGCAGCATAGCGCTTCAGAGCCAACTAAGAGTAGCCAACTTTCCTACATTTCTTCTTCCTGAATGAAAACGCTCGTGATTTTTTTTCATTCTTTCACATTCCATAAAGTAAAGATACCCTAAAGCAGTAATAAAATATATGAGTAGATAAAAAAAAATGTTAAATAGAAATACGAATGTTGAAAATATTTCAAGATTCTTAGTTCTGAATTTGAAAATAGGAAAATGTATGTGCATTGTGAAACACTGAACAGGTTCTCATCCACCTGGAAAGAATTGCGGTCACATTTGAATGCAAGAAGGCAAATTTATGATGATTTTATGCGAAATGTTTAGTAAAGATACCTTGCACAACACCAAACGATTCTGCAAAGTGTGTCTTTTCCTTGGTTCTTGGCGAAAAATGGTTCGAAACTCCGGCACAATGTTGCTTCAACTGAGATTAAAGTGTTTTACTGAGCTTTCTGTTAGCAATCTCCTGGAGTAGTTGGTTAGATGACAGCACTTTCGTTTTTTTACTGTTTTCGTCAAGATCAAAACATCGTAGGTTCAAATCCCACCCTTTCCTTATTATTTTTTTCCTTTTCATTTACCGAGTACGAAGTGTTCTAATAACGTAATATAATATTATATGATATTAATGTAAATATTTATGCGATGCATGCTCAGTGGCGGCGATTGGGTTTCAAAACTGATGGGGCAAGGTGGGAGGAGGGGGGAGGGCAAGGACAGTTTCTTTCTCTTGGTAGATAATGTTTAGCATAGTGCTCCTCCACACTCCATAATCGTCGCCTGTGCGCATGCCTCAAGTAATGTTTCTACTAATGTTTTTTAATCTTTCAGTGATTGGCAGGATTTTAGGAAATACTTTTCCTTTCATTCAGCTGTTATAAGTTAACACATATTAAGAACTTACATGTCAACTTTCTGCATCCGGAAATGATGGACATAAATCGCATAAATATCAACGGAAATATCCAAGAAACGTAGATAAGCATTCTCGTCCAAAGCCGTTTACTTCCCGAAAAAGATTTTGCAAATAAGTAGGTTCGGACCCATGACCTTCCATTCCATAAGCAAACGATCCCCCCTACACCACACGGTTCACGTTATTTTATTCACTCGGTTCGGATTCCACTTTAATTTGTAGGTCCAGTCCCGATTAGCCTTACTATGCATAAAGTTGACTTAAAACACCAAATCAACCAATTCATCTCCTTTCAGAGTGGGCCTTCTATGATACTGTAGTCGGCCAGCATCCGAAAATACAGTTCTGCTTCACGTATACCAGAGTGTAATTGCATTTAATATTGTGACTAATTTTACTTTAAAACTACAGATTAAAGCGATAATAGTGTCCAGAAAAATAAACCTCAAAAATAAGTAAAAATGCAACAAAAACTGTTAAAAATACTGACAAATAAACTAAAAGCCAAAAAAAGGCCGAAAAATGCAAAAAAAAAAAAAAAAAAAAAAATATGTAAATTAGAAAGTGTTTTCTGGCTCTAACTGAAGGGAAACGGACATGATATCAGGTTTAGCATTGTTTTTAAGGGTCAGAAAAAAAGTTTATTTTTCATCAGCTTTCGGACCCTAATTAGTAATTATGACCATTGAAAAAGTTGGAGGTAGCTTATTTAAAATTTTCTTGCTGAGGGATCATATTGTCCCATATCTCCACTTCATAACAAAGAAAAACATCAAGTTCATATTTCGAAAATGACTTGGAGTTTTCCACCACGAAAATATGTTTTTCATAGTTTGAAGTTCGTTAGTATTATCTTTCAAGGTTTCCATTGTTTTAATTTCACACATATTTTATATTTCGTACGTTCCTCTCTCTTTTCATACAGTCTTTGGAAAAAAGCTGAAGTTTCTTGTCAAACGGGGTCTGGTTCAAATGACTCCTTTTCGCTCTCCTGTTCCTACTTTAAACAAACAACAAAATACTTCGTAACTAAAAGATTGCTTGTTCAAAACACGGAAGTTTTACACAATTTACAAAATATGACAAAATGCCAATAGACATGTTCATCATTTTTCCCTTTCAGCGTTTCTCGATTTTATCTGAATTCGTTTCCTCATAAAAATTGCCATGAGGAAATTATAGATATGACATTATGTGTGAATTGGTTTCTTCAAACTGGTAGCACATTTTAACATGAGCTACCTGGAGAAGAGGTAGCGTGCTTGATTGTTACGAGGGAGGTCGTAGGTTCGATTCTCCACCTAGGCAGGATTTTTTTCAGGAGTATATCGTTGGGTGTAAAGTTTATCCACCGTGCTAAGAAGTTAACATTGGTCTCTGTATTTCACGAGAGGAAAGGAAATAGTGAGAGAAAGTTATTTCGATGATAGGAGGAAGTCACATGCCACGTGGAATGCGCAGAATCAAGTTACATAGAGCTAAGTCTGTAATGGTGGTTTCGAATATTGCAAAGTTTGTTATATCTGATACTCGTACTTTCTGCTCAAAAAAGACAAACATTTTAGATACAAAGCAGTGAGGAATTAACGATCATTATGAGGTCTTGAATTTTTTGTTTGTCACTCACTATATAAATACTTATTAGTAGTTTCTTATCGAATTGGCCTTCATCGCAATAACAATTTATTTATGTTAATTAGCGACTTACTATTAGTCTTAGATGCATGGTAAGATGGTGGTGAGGGGATTGACAACAGTCATTACGAAGGAACGGACATAAAATTACCAATCTTAGCAATTTGAACTCATTAAACGCTCTCCTTCGTTACAGTACTGCACTACATCACTACTTAACATAACTGTATATCTTTTTTTAGTATATCAAAATCAAATAATCAATATTTTAGGTGTCAGTGAAGAACAAACAATACATAACTTAAATAACATTACATTTTGCATCCTGAATACATATATGTGATTTGTGAATTAATCATGATGTGTGTGTTAACACAACATATGAACAATAACTAAAAAGAAAAGTTTTAACTTTAAATCCTGGAAATCTCAAACTTCTAAGGAGAAATATGCACAGAAGGGACGTCCCTCAAGTGTGCATCGGATTCATTTTTTAAATATTCTAATATCAACGGTATCTGTTCAGCAAACAAAAAAAAAGCAAAAAATGAAAGAGGAGAGGGTGTGATTTGAACCTGCAACCTTTCACACTTGATGAAAAATAAGGACAGTAGCACCTAACCAACTGCTCTACGTTAACTTAATGACGTTATACCCTTAAAAACATGTTGACGTTTATGAAGACTCCCACCTTCCTGTGTTTCAAGCACATTTTCTCGACAAGTCGTGTAAAATATATGTTTTTGAGAACTGTTCGATATTAAGCAAGGTATTGTAAATAAAATGTCGCAAATTTGCTTCTTTCTGCACAAACTTGATGGCAATTTCCTCCAGGTGGAGAAAAACTCTATTCAGTGTTTCAAACCCCCCAAATTTCAAGTCAAGCAAGCAGAATCGTAAATATCCTTCAAGGTTCTTTTTCCAATTTATTATTTCTGTTTGATTGCTTATTATAATAGCGGTTTATAGTTTCTAAGTTCATGGAAAGTGTTAAATTGAAAACCTATCACCGCAGCGGTTTTCGTCTAGTGGAAGGACTTACTCAAAGTTGGCTACTCTCAACTGGAGCTGAAGTGCAATGTTGCTAAGTTTACGATTTCGGGACTTAGAATTCTTTCGGGGCGGTCAAATAAGATGTTGCGAAGTGTACACCCTGGACTGCATTTGACGAACGAGGCTCTGGCGACTGGCAGTATGGCCAGTATAATTCTGTGTTGTCCTGTGTTTTGTCGCTATATGTGCTGAGTTCCTCTTTACAGCCTCAGCTTTTAACCAAGGTAAGAATATTTTAGTTTTCAGACACGATTTTATTTTTGTTATGATAAGTTGCTGGACCCCACATAGTGTGACGGGTGCAAAATAGCCTTAGTGCTGACGCACCCAAATCTTAATTTCAAATTCAGTCTGTCACAGAGTGATGGCCAGTTCTAACAGTAATTGTGACAGTGGAGGCGTTCATCCCAATAGGTTCCATTTAGGTGAGAGAGCACTAGAGTGCTGCAGTGAGAGGTTTTCGATTAAGTGTCGCAGGTCCCTGTGGCGGAGTGGTTAGCACATCGTGCTACGATGCCAGGGGTCCCGGGTTCAAATCCTGGCCTGGGCATGGATGTTTGTGAGCATCCATTCATCAATTTCATCATATCATCACTCATCCCCATCTTCGCAAATTAGCCAAGAGGCAAAGTAAAATAAAGCAATCAAATCAAAATCAAATCGTTTAAGTGCCCAATAGTTTGCATGGACAACACAGGATAGTGTACGGAATTGAGAGCTCTTTGCTCGCTATGCCATCATGAGCAAAAGTAACCTCTTTCCTATTTCTATAAAAGTTATTTATTTTAATTTGAACGTGTCCATTGTATAATACAGGGTGTTTAAAAAAGAATCATCCAATTTCAAAAGGCTATATATTTTTTTATTTATCAAACCAGGAACTTCGAATTGCATTTAAAATACACAGCTATATATAAATTTTACATACAAAATGTTCGTAAGTGCTCAATGTGACCCCCTTTGGACGCTCTGCATATGTCCATACGGTAGGAGAATTCGTCCCATACAGATGCGAGCATGTCTGGAGTTACTGCTGCCACGGCCTGTTGAGTTCCCTTTGCACAGACAACCTGTGTCTTTGAACTGTTTGTGCCTACGTCGAATACTAGGAGGTTCAACCATACTGTCGCCGAAATTCAAGCTGTACTGTTCTAACAGATTCACACACTTCGAAGCGCAGTACACAGAAAGCTTTTTGTTGCGACGTCGCCATCTTGCTTGAATCTGATGAAAGCATGGGGGGGGGGGGGGCAGCATGCTACTGCTATCTGCCGGCAATCATGTGAAACTCAGGAATATCCTCTTCCTAACAGGACATTTTTCGATGTGTTTTCGGTTACTGAGTCAAAATGGATGATTCTTTTTGAAACACTGTGTACTTCTATTCTAAGACTGCACTTCGAGAGGCCACCTTTTCTCTCATTTTTTGCTGAGTATTTCTTTTTTTTTGTCATGGTGTGGATTGAACTTATGACAGACCTGTTATTTTAATAAGCATTTGGTCTGTTAACTAACTACTCGAGAACACACTGTGTTTCTGCTCCGTTGACTAACACTGGTCCCTTGACTAGAACCAAATATTTTTCCACCCCTAAACGCATCATACTGCTGGCCTAGGGTATGAAAAACAATCTGAGAACTTAAACTCGTGTTATAATCTTGGCCTCCCCGATGGTGCAGTGGTAGCGTCGTCGCCTTGTAATGAAGGGGTCCCAGGTTCGATACCCGGTTGAGGCACAAGTGGTTCGGATCCCACTTTAAACTGTAAATCCAGTCCCTATTAGCCTTACTGTGCATAAAGTGGACTTAAAACAACAAATCAATCAATAAATCCTGAGAAGCTCGGTTTCTCCCCTTTTTTTAGTTATGTGCAGCATTGCTCCATAAATTCCAGGAACAAGTATAGTCTCTTCTTTTTAAATTTATGTAATTATTATTTTTAGTAATTGATAAATTTTACACCAAATACTACTTAAGAAGACCCGTGTCTGATTGCGAACGCAAGAGAACCAGTTTTGATTCCCAGGGTGGGTGATCTAAGGTTGAAATTTTTCTGGCCTTCTCCCTGCATAAAGTGGCTCTGGGGCTCACCCAGCCTCAAATCAATGGGTTCCTGGAGGTAAAGGTGGTCGGAGCATGGTGCTGATCACATCACCTCCAAAATAGACGATATTGAAAACGGGTGGGGTCCTACCTCCACATCTCCTAAATGTGCCTTAATGGCATGGTGCTGGGGATCTTTACCTTTCATACCACTTTAGAATTTATATTATTAATGTAGAGAATCTTTGTATTTGCATGGAAATATGTGTACAATTGTATGTGATATTTTTTTTATCATTTTTTCAGGAACTATGTGATATATTGGGAGAAGACTCTGCGATTTTGTCCCACGAGTCCTAGATAGGCCTGGTATAATCTTATTTATTTTTTCCTAACCCAAGCTGGAAAACATGCAATGCAGTTAATTCAGAGTAGAATAACAAGTGATAATTCATGAAGACATTTTGTATATGAATTTTTTCAATGTTAACATTTCCTGTATCTTGTCATTTGTTTTAATTTGCCATGTATTTTTGGTATACGTGATTATGTTGAGGTACTGTAGACATTATTTATATCATTATAAAAGAGTAAGAAAATGACACTACTATTTCTGATTATTTTTGCTTGTGTATAATTGGAAAGACCAATTGTGTATAAATTAATGTTTTGTTGTATATTTACATGTGAAAGTTGTACATATATATATATTTAGTAATTGTGTGAAGATGAAATAAGAGGCAACATACTTGTATTGGTCACTGTAGGCCTTGTATGTACATCTTTTTGAAGTTGAAATGTTTGCTACAAACTTAGAAAAAATTGAGAATACATGAAGATAGATTTCAACTGGTTCCTTGGTGCTGTGCTGTTATGACAATGTCATTTCAATTAAGGTTCCCAGTAGCTTATTAAAATTATATTATGGGGAATGTTCAATTTGGGAGAATTTTATTTTGGTATTATTTTTTCTTTCGATATGGTTTTGTACCATTTTTGTAAACAACGTTAGTTATATTACACTTCATGTGATGTCGCTCTCAGACACACACAAAAAGAATCACTGCAGAACCATGATAAAGTATAAATATGTTCATTTATTTTCCATTCTATATTTTCAAAGAAAATACAAAACTTTCATATGGTTTTAAACTTTAGTTTGATTTGGGTTGTTATGTATCATATTTAAAGGACTAAATTCCATGGTGCAACGCCCCCTCATGGTAGAGGTTTGCAAGCTCAATTTTTATTGGGCGACACTTGGTCAACGTGTAAAGTCCAATCACAGTAATTTCCTGGCTTTCAAAACTGGAGCCTGCTACTCTTATCTTCAAGTAGCTCCCCGATCGCACTCACAATGCTAGGTCAACACCAAAATGTTTTGGACCACACTGGGAATTGAACATGGAACCATTCACTTGAATGGCTTCTCAGGAGTTCACATCTTATCACTTATCATGTGTCTGCCATGGTATGTCTTCCATAACCACTGTCAACTTCATTTCCTATGCATTTTAAATGCCTGCATGTTGTGAATGTTGATAATTACCAAGTCGCACAAGGAAATGTAATTAGCAGTTGAACGCTTTTACTGCACATAGAAAATCCTATATTCATTGTGATGCTGCATTTAATATATTGTACAGGGAATGATTAGTAAATGAAACCTCTTGTAGCAATGTTAGATCGTTGTTTGAACAAACACTCCTCTTGGCAAGCTTGATCATTCCAGAAGGGAAAAGATCTAGTACACAATGCACAAGTGTAATGTTCTGACACTGCTGCAAAAGTACACAGAACTGAAGACTTCTTGATACTTACAACGTAATAAGGTAAAAGTAACAAAGTTTCCTGTGCACTTTGCACCATTCCATGAAGCATATGTTGGTGGATGTGGGAGTAGGGCCCCGCATATTATTCGATCTCTGCCATTTTGGAGGTGATGTGATTAGCACCATGCTCTGGTCATCTTTACACCCAGGCACCCATTGATTTGAGGCTGGGTGAGCTCCAGAGCCGCTTTACGCTGGGACAAGTCCGGAAAAATTCCAACCTTAGTTCACCCACCTCGAGAATCAAACCTGGGTCTCCTGCATGGAAGTCAAGACTAGGCCAGACTAGGCCACGGCAGCTCACACATGGTAATAAAGCTGTCCAAGAAGCACATGTGTGAAATTGCTTGAGTGGAATTTAGTTAAATGCAGGTTTAAACTCTGGTATGAGATTGGCATTGCAAATCAAACACAGTATCAAGAACAAATTGTACTTTAATCAGGAAATAACATGGTTCACCACTTAAGTTATGTCACTTCAGTATGTAAAGTTTCTGTACAGAGGTAGCATCCATTAAATATTTCATGTAAGAACATTAAACAACTAATCATATTGAAATATTTCTAATTACTAGAGAACAAGTTGGCGTGGAAGTGCTTTTCCATGCATCCACCCCAAATGTGTGAGAGGGGTATTGTTAATATTACAAAATAGACATTGTATATAATAGAAATAGTCTTAAAAAAATCTCAAGGAGCAAAGCATTGAAACCATCTTAGTGTATTATGCATATATTACTGAACCTGGTGCTATTTTTATCCATATCAAACTTGCCTAAATGAAAGTTTTTGAAGGAAACTTACTTCAAGTTTAGTGGTCATTTCTACTCTTTACTGTTGTTAAAATAATGTACTTTAAATATATCCTCTTAATTTCATAATGCCTTCCAAGTGTAATTGAAGTGTCATAAGTTTTTGTGCAATACTTCTAATTGATATTAATATATTTAGATGTGGGCGAATTTTTATTTTTTATTATTATTTTTTTTGGCACAGACTAGAAATGTTTACTGGCATATACAAGTGGTATCAAAGTAATATTTTTTTAAAAATGTTGTGTTTCTGATGTATTTTTTACTACTAAGTAAATACTTGAGCTTAGAAGTTAAATCTTCGGTTACAAGGATAAACTTGCGGTACGTTACAAGAACTTATTTTAAGGATAAGCTTAAGCTACAATTTACTTAAGTGTATTCACAGACCTTTTTTTTTATGATACAAAAATGTGGGTATCAACTTAAAACATATTTCTCTCTTAACATGTCTAATGATACCAATAACTGATAGCTTTTGAACTTTACATTTTCTTCAGGTGTCATTCATATAATTTACATATCATTCACACACATACCCCTTTGGTTGACACAGAACTACCATAAGAAACATACAATCTGTAAACTCACCAAGGAATGAAAGTGTAGATGGTATTGGAATGATCAATTTTGAGCATATAAACCATGCATTCTTATATGTTTGAAATATCTCCAGTCAGCTGAACCCAATGATAGGCTAATTGGGACTGGACCTACAGTTTCAAGTGGGATCCAAATGACTGCGAATCGAATCTGGCATCCCATCATTACTGGCAAACAATCAGTAAGGTTTCAGAAAGGCAGCTTTTTAAGAAATTAAAGTCATTGTACTGAGAAAGTATAATTGTCATCCAACGAAAACAAAAATCACAACCAAGTTACAAGTGAAACTCTGATTTTATATTGGTAACAAGTTCTTGGTTCTCAGATAGACTTGCCTGCACTGATATCACATTTTTTCATTCTTATTATACAAATAGAATAAAGAAAGTTGAGTAGCTAGAATTCAGAATAATCATCCTGACAAGTCTTTCTTCCATAGTTGTAATATTGATTACTGGTGCTTTCACAGAATGTGCCTTCATGCGATGGTGCAAAGCACGGGGGAGCACTTTACATTTTTTTTTTTTTATCTTATCTTATCTTCACAGAATGACAGATATATGTTCCACTATATCATACGAGACTTGTTTTGTGTGGCAAGGTGCTAATTAAAATTTTCATGTGAGTAACCAAGTCTTGGATAATTATAAGATTGTTAAAAGTTAACTTTATTCACATATTTTGATTGACTTGATTTGATTTCATTTTCCTTTGCTTTACTGCCACTTTTGGCTAATTGTGAAGATGAGAATGAGTGATGATACGTTGGACACTCGCAAATAACACCCATGTCCCAGCCGGAATTCGAACCCAGGAACCCCATTTCATCATAGCACGCTGTGCTAATTATGCACATATAGGACTACATAATCAGCACTGGCCCAACACCTTAAATTGGGATTTGAACCACTGTGCACTAGTTCGAGTCTCCTGTGGGAAGTGTAACAATTTTTCTCCTGAGATTTCAACCAATGTATGGGATTGAGGCCACCCAATATTGTGAAGAAAATGGGGAGCATCGAACGAGTAGCATAATCCGGTCATGGAAACCTACGACGACTGGGGGTTCGTCGTCCTGATCACACGTCACCCCATAACTGGTTGGAAGATAGCTCACCTCGACTGAGGCATGTGCGAGTGAGGCCAGCAGTTGGTATGTAGACCTTGGCCTTCGAGGCTGGTTGTGCCATGGCTATCATTGTATTACATTAATATCTTACTGTATCTAAAGTCCTGTAGCATCAATCCAAATACTTCTTTATAGCTCTTTACAGTCAGTCTGCATTATTCGCAACCATCAATGCACATGCACTAGCTAGATGAGTGGAAAAATAGGGGTGATGGCTGCAAGATGAAGCAAGTTTGGTGAATATCATAAACGAACTATAAGATAAAAAGGTGAATATTTAAATGTGAAATACTGGTTTCAAACCCATAGCATAGTTTTATGCATGCTTATACCTACCATTCCCTTTATTTTGATTCTTCCACTCAAACTAGGTGCATTTTATATGTTTAAACAGAAATGTAGATGTGTCAGGTCATAGAACCTGTTGGATTTGTAACAAATGAAATTGCAAAGGTCAGGTAAATTTGTCTTTCTGTGGTTCAAATAGTATGAAACTATCTCTAAGAGGGTATAGGTGAGTGAAAGATGTCATTTGCAGGTCTCTGACTATATTACATCCATCCATTCTGTGGCTACTATTCATGCATGTCTTCCTAGTACTGCTGTAGTAGTAAAAAAATGTTTATCATTGTATAGCCATAATAAATGGATAAGTCAATAATAAGACCACGAAAACATGTAAAACTCCAAGTTCTACTTGTTTTACACTGGGTTCTGTTCATATTGCTTTGAAGTACTATGGATTGAACCTAGGACCATTTGTACCGAAGGCAAGAACACTATTTAGTGAGAGCACGCACAAAACCAAACATTCATTAAATTATTGTCCACATCACAAATAGGGGGAAACTGCATACATGTATCATTTGACAATTTACAAGAAGCAAATTTGGTTGTATTTTGTATGTGACCTTCCAAGATGCCTTTTCAAAGAATTAATCAATGCTGAGTGTCAAAAGCATATATTTAAGTCCAGTGGCATGACCCAAGTTTTTTTTTGGGGGGGGGGATATGATTAAGAAGGAAAGGGGTATGTATTGTAATTTTTTGCCATCTTTTTCAGCATTTGATGTTCTTTTTTTTTGTGGGTAATGCCAGGTCAAAACTGCAGTTATGAGATCCTTCCCCCCCTTGGGCAGGCCAGTGTTTAAGTCTCAAAAGTAGGTTAAAATATAGGGAAAATACATTATACTGCACAAAAGCATTGAGGCTCTGTTGTAGTGAAATTATCTTGAAGAATCATTTGATTCAGTATGTAAAAGATTGAAAGTGTAGGAAAATGCCTGAATTTTTAGATTAAGTGAAATGAACTATTTACTAAATACTCATTCTTTACTGTCCGATTCTACAAATTCAATATACACTCATTTCATAGAATGCAAATGGTTTCGAACAACAACTATTTTGAACACTACCTAGTGCCTTCATCTGGTGTACTGTATACAAAAATAAGTTGAGAAGGATTGACAAGGTAAGCAATCAAAAAAATTGTATAACTTGTAATCAGCCATGTTGGTATCAATTCAGCACAAATTACACTAATTCTATGATCACTATATAATATGTCCAATTTTATAGTCTACATTGCTAACTTTCATTTGTTCTGTACCCATGTTATTTGGGCTTCTATATCAATCTGTTTGAATATATTGTAATATGTACTAAACATTTATACACACAATGTACAATAAAATCACATCTGTACTGATATTAGTTTGAGGAATGAAGCATTGAAGTGTAGAGAAAGGCATTTTTTTCTGTGCCTTTATGACTAATTCTAATCCTATTCCATTTTCCTCTATATCTTAACTTTTAACTAGACATTCTAAACTAACAGTAGAATTGTGATAAAAGTGAGTAGCGAATTTTGACAATTTTTTCTTTAAGGGAAAAGTGCCTGCATATACTATGTAGTTTCAACAGTAGTATTGTTAGTGATTTCTCTTTGTATTATATGTAGATGCCATATTGGCAACACTGTAAAAAAACTGGGATGAGAAGTATTTATGACCCATATTAAAAATGTACAGAATGAAAATAAATTTGTTCTTTTGCCCTAATTTTATTATACTAATTGAATACAATCATCTCCCTATGTTTTTTATTATTATTATTTTACAGTTTCTGCAGGAGACCCACGGTGGGTGATTTCTCTGATAACGTCCATCCCTGGTGTTTGCACCCATTGGTGAAGCGTGGTCTTAAGACGAAGCCAAGCAATGCAGTACTCTGAAAAGGGGGTAAATAAATTATTCAGCCCCAGTTTTTCTAGTGAAGAAAGGGCATTTTAAATAATAATAATAATATATCCCCCAACTCCTCTCTCAACAGCCATGCTTCTTAGTTCAAAATTCTTGGTCACGTTATTGATATAATAAAATACTGGTTATTACTTACAGCTTCCTGTACACTATTTGAAATATTCAGGTTTGTTTTGGCAAACACCAAACAAAAGAGAACACTCACTTCAACCAGGGACCACCGATTGTCCTTGCTTCAACCATGCGTTCTTCCCACACAAATGCAAAACATTCCGAAAAGCTCCGAAACTAGCAGAAAAGTGATACCAACCAAAAATTATTGTTCACGGGAGAGTAAAAGAACTGACTTGAAGCTTAAAATTAATTAAGCTTTGGAATAATAGGTCATTACAACAGGAAGAAAATGCAGTTTTTTTTAATAATAATAATAATAATGTAACATAATAAAAATAGTATTTTGAGTTTGATGGCATTTAGGACTTAACGATTTTGCTAATTGCAGGTCTCAGAAGAGTGTTTCATTGCTTTCTTTATCGCAGTTTATTGAATTTGTTTGTATGGAAACTCACAATAAATATCGTGTAAATTATTTGGTAGTTGTCAACTCTGGCATAATTTGAGATGATTGAGGCATGAGGCGGACAACATCTTGCAGATTCCAGTGTCAGGGACACCATGTTTTTCTTAACCTCTGAACATCGACATTATTGACAAGTTTTACAAATCATAAAGTAATGCTTTATAGTTTGTGCACGTGGAATTTGGAACAGTTAAAATTAATTATATCAATAATTCTGTCTTTATAATAAAGCAAATATTCATCTTCGAGATCATGTTAACACTTATATGCTTTCTGCTTGGCTTGGCTATTTTCGAGAAGCCGAAAAGCAGAGCTTTTATAAGTGGTTTAGGGACCAGCATCGGCCCTTCACCATATGATACTTCAGGACAGGAGTGTTAGTTTCCCGTGCAGTGGCTGCAAGCAGAGAGGTTGCTGCTTGCCAACGGGCTGCTGTGAGAGTTTGCAGCCGTAAAATTTCGTGAAATCGAGTTGGATAGAAACTAAATAAGACACTCAGCATTAAGTACATTAAATAATATTTTAATTGTGCAAACTACTTGCATGTACTATATCTTCGCCACAGTTTGCACCTATTCTGAGTAAATTGATATCTGGGTGAAGGGTAAAGGCTGTTTGGGGTGTGCCATGCATGCCACCACCACACAGGACTTTGCGCTTCTGAAATATTTATATAATATTTAATATTTTATTCACATTCATTTTTTGTGCAAATGTGATTGCCATTAAAGAAAGGAAAGCTATAGAGCTAGATTTAAATAAGCTTACATATCAGGTGGCCAGAATTAAAATAACCCAACTCAGAGCCCTCTGTAGCCTGTTTGAGGCATCTTAGAACTCTGAAATTTGGTGAATCCACTATGCAGACCATGGGGAAGAGGATGGCGAGTGCCACATTTCAATTTTCCGCCACCAGGTTGAAATGTGCCGCTGTACTTCCATGATGAGTTGTAATAATGACTTAAATTGCTCCAGTTGGTTATGGATTTGCCTTTACTTTGCAATCTTGCAATAAACGAGAGATTATTTTCTCGCAACTTCCAGCCACTAACAAATGCCTTTCTAATTAATAACTCGGCTAAATCACATAACGTGATAATTTGTACAGTCAACGGCAAAGATAATGGTAGGCAAATTGTCCACCACTACTTTCATTACTTTTTTATTCTACATCCTGTGTGGTTTTAAAGAATGAAACTATATGTTGGTTCGAAGCAGGCATTGTTCTCTGCTTATTGACATAATTATTTCAATTCATTGTCATCACATTGTGTAATACAGACTGTAATGTAATATATCATGCAAACATGCAGATTTAAGATAAATGAGCCCTTATTTATGAAGTTTTTCTTGTTGCTTACTGGCCACCACAATTCGGCCATAATTACAGTTATAAATACATTGGGTCTGTACTTCTGTACAACCAGCACACCATTGTTGACATTTAACTTGGCACTTTCAAGATCTATTTCTGCCTGAACCCTTGCTAATTCCATTTTCAGACCTAGAAAAGAGGAGTTAATCAGTAATATATTGTTACTTGCCGATGAGTTGACAGCTGACCGCTGACGAGAAGATCCTCGGGAGTGAAGTGGCATAGCAAAAGGAGACTCCACTACAGTTTGGTCCAAAAAAATATCCCCACTTGCAATATTTGTTTATTTCTTCATATATTTCAACTTAAATCTGTTTCAATGTCATAGGAACGCCAATATTATTTATTTTAGAAAATGTATCAATTAACTGGTGACTGTAGATAAGATTGCCTATTATTGACATCCTTTCACACAGATAATTGACGTGAATTACATCATACGTACACAAGAATTGAATTGTATTTTATTATGTACATGTTTCATGGCAATGTTGTAGATGGTTGTGCTTCTTTTTATTTCTGCTAAACAATTTTATTTCAACACCCCAGAGTAATTTTCTTGCATGTGTACATGCATCTGGACAAGTACTGACTCGACCAATTAATGCATGAGAGTGGAAGCGAGGGCATGGAGGGGAAAATGCAGCTGCAGCTACCATCAGTTTGCATTAGCGTGCACTGCTTTCCTCTGCCCACTCGCTTTCTCCCCTTCACTACCACATGGTCTTGCTCCACGGATTACCAAGACAAAGTATAGGTATTTCTCTATTAGTAAACTTCAAAATTATTGGTTAAATTAGGTTAGTTTTCATTCTCATGTGTTTTCAATAAAACCTTTGGGTGGGGATATTTTTTTGGACCAAACTGTATTAGGGTTGGGGGAGTACAGTCATGGCAAAAAGTACTTCCCCCATAGAGCCTTAATACCAGTAGTCTTACGGGGGAATGTATTTCTTTCCACCACTGTACACCCTGAGTCAGAAACACATGCTAGTGATGTTACAACAGGGTGTCTACCAAAATAACATTCAAAATTCTTGCCTTTCTCTTGGCTTTTCTCCCCCCCCCCCTTTTCTTAACATTATTTAATTGCCTCCTACTTAGATATAGTTGGAAATTAAGAAAATAGATATTTTTATTCAATGAAAAACCCCTAACAAGGGCAGTTAAGATGAAAACTGAAGCTGTACTTTAACAAGAGATTTAGACTAGCTTTAATTATTATTGCACGTAAAAATTAAGGCTTCAGACTTCATCCTGGATGGGGAATGGTCACATTATGAAATATTTTTAAAAACTTTACGCATACAAGAATGTAATTCTTAAGAAAGAAAGTGAACAAAACTTGTCCACAACTCAATTTAATTTTAGATTTTCAAATATTCAATTTTATGAAATCCCAGTACATGTATAAAACAATGTAAAATCGCTATACTGTAAAAAAAAATAGCAAAAATTCTTGACCACAAGTATAATTTCTACATTTTCTTGATCTACCTGTTGATTTCTTGACAGGTAGATGCCCTGTGCAGTGTGATCCATGAGTATTATCGTGCAAATTGTCCATCACCATGTTCGTGCACTTTATTTGACCCAATAAGAGCTTCAAGAATTAAAACAAAACTCAAAATAAGCTGTTGACAACTTCTGCACCAGCATGCATAAAAAGTCATCGCTTAACATAGGATGTAAGAGAAAAATTAATGAGAATAGTCATGGACAATTTGCACGGTAATACTCATGGATCCCAGTGTACAACGGGTGCAGGGATGCAGCTGCCATATATTTTTTAAAACTTATTTGAAATATATGCTAAACAATGTACAGGATAAGCAATACAAAAATATTCCGTACACTGAAAAAAGCAACTTGTTGCCGCAGACATATGCTTCGTCCTTTGTGTAAATGACAAATGAACTCCCACAGACACTGACTGGCCACAGCGGAAGGCTTCCTGCTATCCCTAAAATTTCCAAATAGGCCGGTCCCCCCTCAAGACTGCAGCTCTGAGTCTTTATCTGTAATAGGAGCTTCCACTGTGGAATTTACTTTGAAAGCAGCTCAAAATAAAAATAGAATCAGTGGTGCAGGAAGTTTTGGAAGGGGTACAATAGACCCAAGTTGTACCCCTTGTAGTGCCCCTCCCCTCATAATTTGTCGGGTACAAATGCTACGGTTCAAATATTCACATTTCTAATAGCTAAACACAAAAAGTTTATTTTGTCTGTAAATACCATCTTCCTTTCCAAAAGAATTCAAACGACCTTAAACCTATTGTACTATATTGTCATACTAGTTACTTAGTTTGATATCTGTTCTTGGAAAACTTAAGAGGTGAAAACTGTTTATAATGAATAAAATGATGGAGTTAACTTTAAGGAAGTCAAGCTAAAAGGTAATCTAAATCTAATCTTCATGGAAGTGAAGGTACACATTTCTAGAATGTGATTGGTAGATAATACATATATAAATCTGCCTCAGAAGGGTATGTGACTGACATTAAACTTCGAAATTTTCAAATGTAATTTTCAGAAACTAAATAATTCTGTTACAATGTTAATTTTCTAGTGGCATGTGTGGTGACATACAAAAAGTCCATTTGGAGCATTTTCGATTTGATTGATTGATTGATTTAGTTTATTTTACTTCGCTTTTTGTGCCTCTGGGCTAATTAGCGAAGATGTGGATGAGTGATGAAATTGATGAATGGACATTCACAAATAACCAAGCCCGAGCAGGATTCGAACCCGGGACCCTTGGCATCGGAGCACGATGTGCTAACCACTCGGCCACAGGGTCCGGCGGAGCATTTTCGAGTAGACAGGTAGAAACAGCTCCAGAAGATTAGATTAGATTTATTTCATGCTGTGATATCGGACATGTCAATTTGCGTTCATATTACGATATACTAATGCAATAAAATGATGCCTTAGCCTATTACAGTTTAATGCGGGAAGGTGTGTACTTGTATTAGTGATACAGTCTATTATACAGGGTGGAACCAAACTCTAGCAACAAACTTTCACAGGTTATTCGGTTGGCTGAGTGTTTTGATATAAGGAACCCATGGTCCACTGTATCTTGTTACAGAGTAATTTAATAATTGAATATCTTTTGTTTGTTGAAACTCCACCACCATTGTGTATGTTTACACTGAATGTGTTTAGTTTCTCGAGCTAAACTACCTTTGCGCATGTGATTTCAACATGATGGGATGCTGGCACACCTTGATACACAGTTTGATCAAAGATGAATTGGTCATGGTGATCTTGTTCCATGGCCAACTCGATCACCAGATATGATGCCAATGGACTTCTATCAGGGTCATGTGAAGAGCTTAATGTAAGAGACTCCAGTCGACACTCCCATGGACCTGGTTGCTAGGAATATCGCATCTCCTGAAATCTCCTGGGATGCTAGAGCTTGTGCAACAGTTCATGCTGTGTCGCTGTACAGTTTGTTGTGTTCATGGCGGTCGACATTTTGAACAGCTGCTTAAAGAAACTGTATGTACAGTACAGTTATTTAACAAACAAGTACCAGTTTTGTCCTAGGCTTGTTTCTTTACTCATGTATTTTTTTGTATTGTTATTAATGATATTACAGAGGGTGATGAGTAGTTGATTAATTTTTCTTCGTAATCTATCAGAACCCATCTATCATGGGGCAAAGGACATAATACAAGTATAGCGCATAAACATCACATTACTCTGCAATAAGATACCAGGGACCATGGGCTCCTTATATCAAAACACTCAGCCAACATTCCTGAACATCCTGTGAAAGTTTGTATAATAGTAACCTCAGTAAAACATATTGAGGTTACAACATAAAGATAATATACGTGGGTTAAGTCATAAGTCATGGCAACTTTTTTTTTTTCTCGCGAGCAGGGAACAACACTAAAAATCTAAGATATACGCTTGAAAGTGTATGAAATGTACTTTTGAAAGAAGCCATCAGATGGTGTATGTGAACAAAGGTGAGATAATAAGCATGCACCCAAGTTCAGTCAGTGAAGGGCAGCTTTCGAAAATGGAGGTCATGAAGCAGGAGCAACGTTCGTACGTTAAAATAGCAGTTCTCTGTGGCAGAAATCAATGGGAATGCCATACAGAGCTACAAGAAGAACTGGGTGTGCATGCCATGCCCTAATCGAACAGTGGATAATCTGGATGAATACTTTGAGGTTGTTACAGTGTAGTCTTGTGTACTTGTTGTTCATGCCATAATAATACACTGTTGTCCAAAGTCCTGTGTTTTGTCTCTTCCCTATGAGTGTCTCCTGAATTCAGATTTCATCTGATAGCTTCACTCGAAGGTTCATTCCATACACTTTCAAACGTATATCTTAGATTTTTCGTGTTGTCCCCTGTTCGCCAGAAGAAAAAAAATAGTTGTCATGACTTATGACTTAACCCACATATATGTATTCTGTAATGGATGAAAAGTTTAAATGAAACATTGTGAGAAAATTAAGATAAGACTTATAACATCATAAAATGATACTAAAAATTGCACTGAAATGGTGTAACGGATATGAGATTTGAGATGGCATCAAGCCTATTGTGGGTCTGTGTTGGAACTATTGATTACATTTTCAATTGCACTCTTGTGGATGAATACATGAACCTCCAATCCATCAACACACTTTATTGGTAAATGTTAAGTGGTGTGCTGTTGAAAGTATTTATTCCCACGTCTTTCATTTTTAGTGCTATTAGAAGCATTATTAAAGTTATTAAGAATATACAAACTGACAATTCACAAAAGCAATATCAACAAGAAAATGAAATACAATAACGTGCTGTGTTGTAGCCCATAAAATGCTACTGTAGCCTTTATGTTTAAATACCATCATAAAATTATGCATTTCATATTTTTTTAATTTAAAATATTGTATTAGTGAGAGAAAGGAGAAGAAAAAGGAGACAGCTGCAAGCTAAGGGATGAAAGGGGAAACATTCTAGAAGAGGATGAAGAAATAAGGAGAATGTGGAGAAATAATTTCGAGAAATTGCTGAATGTGAAAAAAAGAAATTAATATGGAGTGAAAGAAAAAGAAAACAGGAAGGAAATCATTCATGAATCTTGAAAGAAGTGGAGCACCTGGGGTAGATGAAGTGCCAATGGAAATGATACTAGGAGCAGGAGTGATTGGTGTACAGTGGCTGTACAGGTAGTGGAAACAGTGTGGCAAGCAAGAGAGAAAAGTGCCAAGAGATTGGACAAAGGCACTAGTAGTTACCATATTCCAGAAGGGTGACAGAAAGGAATGTAAAAACTACAGAGGAATAACACTAATATGCCATCCATCAAATGTGTATGAGAAAATATTAGAGAAAAGAATATGGTAAGTAACAGAACTGAACCACAGAAAAATCCGGCAACAGAACTTCTGTTATCTGCTTCTATTGAAATCAAATGGTGTAATGCTTACCACAGGGGAATGTGCAGAACCGAAGCACGGAATTTCCGGCTAGAAGTCTGCAGGTTATCTTGAGGGTTATGGCCCACTGAGATGCCGAAAACAAAACTGTACTGTTCTGTTCTGTTCCTGTGCTTCCGTCATCTCAGTGTGTGGGGTCCTTTAGAAGTGGCAGATCAACAGTAGATCTGATATTCACCATAAGGCAATTACAGAAGAGGCATTAAGAGTATGGATATGATTTGATTATGGTATTCCTAGATATAGAAAAGGCATATGAGATAGGAGAGGAAGAGATGAAGGCCCTGTTTGCTGATGATTTAGTAATATGGGGAAACAGTGAAGGCAGCTTGATAGTTGGAATGAGGAAATCGGAAGAGCAGGAATGAGATTCAGTGCAGAAAAGAGTGAGGTACTAATAACAAGAAGAAACAGAGCCAGAAATGTAACAAGAATAAAGATGGACAAGGAAGAGCTGAGGGTAGTGGTGAGTTTCAAATATCTAGGAAGAAAATTGAGAGAAGTGAAAGAATAGATGAGGAGGTAAACAGAAGAGGACAAATGGGTGGTGGACTATATCAAAACATTCGAAGATTTATATGAAACAGGTATGTACGTATGAAATGCAAGAAGGTAATATATAACACATACTATGTGCCAATAATTATGTATGGAGCAGAGACTTGGACAATGACAGAGAGGGACAAAAGAAAGATGCAGGAGATGAAATAGTTAAGGAGTATATTGAGGAAGACTAGAAAGGATAGAATAAGGAATGAGGAGATCTGACAAACAGAGGGGGGGGGGGGGCAGTGCGATCAGTACGAGTGCTAATTTTCTTATGAAAGTAATGCGGCTTAGTTAGTTTTTGGAATATATTGTGGAGATTTGTTTGTCTTGAAATGCAGTACGTGAATTGATGGAAAGTTATATTTGTGGAGTGATTTGCAGTCACGAAATGGCATTAATTTGGAAAGAAAAGTAAAATAAAATTAATAAATAAATAGCATGCGTAAAACAAGACGAAACATCGCAAAGTGGTTCCGGACGTCAGGTGTTGGATTGTGTACTAGAGTTTTATTTTTCTATGTTATTAGAATATAAATAGTATCCTGAGAGATATTTCATACTGAGGCGACAAACCACAAGTGTCACTTGGAAGCGAGCAGTCCGTAACGAATGCAGCCTTTCGAACCGTAGGGACACAAGCTCAGACTGCAGTTTCCTCAAGCAGATTTTAGACCAAAGCAACATGCGACAAACGATACGAGGATTTCACACCAAAGCAACATGGGTCCTTCGGTCCAAGGCAACTTTCATACCGGAGCGACACATGTTGCTTGGAAACGAGCCAATCAAGAGCAACATTTCACATCGTAGCGGCATGACGGGAAGCACAGGCCAGCATTCTGTTGGTGATATCCTCAAGTGATAAGTGTTGCGTGCCGCTTTGGTGCGCAATTTCCCTAAAGCAAGACACTCATTGCATGCGCATGCGCGAACAACAAACCACAGCAACATGTTGCAAGGTATTAAGGAAATGGCCCAGTTTGAGCGACTTACAAGCGACACGTGTGGCTCATCGTGTCGCCTAGATCTGTTGTTGTAATGTGCGGTTTATCGTGTCGCCTATCTGTTGTTCACACAATTAGCAGCGAACGCTTGCTAATAGACTGAAGGCACCATGTCGCTTGTTACTTAGTTGGGAACTCCCCCTGTAGCACGTTGCTTCGGTCTGAGCACCCCTTCATTTAAGGAGCTTTGACCGAAGTAACAAGTAGCACGCGCATACGCCATATGAACGTGTCGTTTGCTGTTTGCACCCTCATGTGCAATGAATGCTATTTTACAGTCTGGAAGTGTGTGTCACTAGTGTGACAGTGTGAACATCCCGTGTCGCTTGTCCCATTGGTTTGAAAGTTTCCTCATACTCATGTCGATGGCACTAAGAACGTTTTGTGGGGTTCCCCTTGTCATTTCATGGAATCATCATTATCATCATCTCCCCGATTAGTTTAAAGTGGAAGAAAAGAGACAGTAAATATCTAAAATACAAATGCTTCAGTGTGTATATCTTTAAAAAAAAAAAGATGATGATAATAATTATGAACCTAATTCATACCCAAAAATTTAGTTGCCAAGAGCATTCCACGCGTATTCTTTCTCCCATATTATTAACGAAAGTATGACGATAACAGGACGTGGTCGACTGTCTAGAAATATCATAGCAATTATCACATTCATAGAATGCTTCATGTAAAAGAATCAGACGTTGCAGCGAAAACTCCATTTACTTCCATTATAAGCAGACGAATGCCATGCACGTGTACCGACACTAGCGTCTCTAGCGGTATCATATTCGAGTGGAACCAGTCAGAGATGCCAGAACAGTGCTGTTTTCCACACTACGTTATTCAAGACACTGTACTCAATCTGACGTTGAATGCACAGTTGTTCTAGCATTGTGCAATAAGGAAGACCCTCATGGTTCATGTCACAGATTAGAAATCGTGTAGTCGATAAAAATAACAAGTGACAGTGAAAGTCGAATTATATATCTTCCTGCCAATCTGCAAAACTCTTCACCATAAACGAGTAATTCTACATATTAACTTTATTAATCTGTTCTTTAGCATCGCTTTTCTCCCACTTTTGGCTAATGACGATGATGATGCGATGATGAGGTGAAAATGATGAAGGACACTCACAAATAACATCTATGCCCAGGCCGGGGCTCGAACCTGAGAACTTCGACGGCGAGTTTGAAAGTCAAAGTTTCTTATGAGAACTGTGGAAGATTCTTCATCGCTTCTGAGTGTGACAGATTTATAAGTGCAACACATCTTGTTTTTCATGGAATGCATCTAAGATATCATTCTTACTTCCTGTCCAATACACTCTTTGTAAAGGAGGTCCTGCGTTCGATATCTGGCGGAGGCACGTAGTGTATCGGATTCCGCTTTAAACTTTATCTCCAGGCCGGATTAGCCTATCAGTGCATAATGTGAACTTAAAAACTCATTTGAAGCCAATGATGGATCAAGAAGTTAGAGTTGGGAGAGGTGAATTTCAGTCAGGTACCTCGCCTAATCGAGAATTGCTTCCTAACTATGGGCAGTTTTTGGTAGGGGCTAGGCTGCTGGGGGGCTAAGCCTTACCCCAGAACTGGGCAGTAGCTTCCCCAGATACCTATGAGCGTATCAAAATTAAAACCCATTCAGATTCAAGGAGTTCGCTTTGTTAGCAGCCATCGGAGCAACAGAGTATAAGGGGAGAGGAGGAAACAGTGTGTTAGCATAGGTGCAAGGGCATAACATAACATAATGGCAAGGAGGGGGCATTTCCCCCTCCTGGCTTTTTCCTAAATGTTAGTTTTCTTTCTCTTTTTGTGTTAAGTAGGTAATCCCATTAAAAAACTTTACTTTGCTAAATAGACTCATTTTTCTGAGTATTGCCTAATGTTGTGCAACGTATCTTATCAACTGTATAATTAAAATTATGAACATAATTATCACTACAATCACAAACATAACTGCAGATAGTCAAATTGTAAATGTTGCCACAGTCACAAAGGAAAGGAAAGGGACTGCTGCCGCCATCACACTGGGAATGCCTGGCGTTGTTTCAGCTTTCCAGTGGCAACGTAGAAGAGTACTTTCGTCAGCAAATATTTGTGTCATACCTTGATTCATTTATTACTCCTTGGACCTACGATTTTCACCTGAGAACCAGCATTGTCGGGAACTGTTAATTATCATCCCAAAATACCTCGGACTATGGTCATTCGACGAATACAGCACATTTGTAACAAAATTGACAACTGTGCATTATGCCAGCCTCTCGCAGCAGATGGTTAGCACATCGCACTATGATGCCAAGGGTTCCGGGTTCGAATCCTGGCTTGGGCATGGATGTTTGTGAGTGTCCATTCATCAGTTTGATCATATCATCACTCATCCCCACCTTCGCAAATTAGCTAAAAGTGGTACAAGAAGCAAAAGTAAAAAAAGCCCATTCAATCAATTCAATGCGTTATTATATACTCCGTAACGTGGAGGCTGATGCTACAAGTTTGTTTTTTAAGTGTACCAATGCAAACAAGAGATTCCCTCATGCCATCAACATCCGAAAACTACCGGTTCAATGTTTCTGTAGCTACTGCCGCAAAGATTGCATAACTTCACCTGTTACAACACACACTATCAAGAGATCTTCCAGCACAATATGATGCGTGATGACATAGCTAAGATTAAATGTCACATGATCGACTTTCAATATTGTCCTACTTAGAAATTTCAGCGAAAAATGCAGGCTCGACCAGGACCACAATCCGGGTGTCTGGCATACCGTGCCATTGTTCTATCACAGATATCGGTAGCTTACCTTGAATGCACATCACTGGGATTGTGTATGTTAAGCGTTTGCTGACTAAAAGTGCAATGTGATGCAAACTTTCATTCTAGAGTGATTGCCTTAATTGGCAGAGAGCCAAGGTGTCTCCAGTTTTTGTTCTGGGAATAACTGTGTTGTGTGTGCTCATATTTTTTTAATGTGTTCAGTGTTTCATAAATGAAACGCACCTGCTTTTCTCCAAGTTTACCCCCTCTCTTGCCAAAATTTCTGGCTACGCCCATGGGTGTTAGAGTATTGGTGAGGGGCTGTGTAGCTACTATGCACTTTTACATACTTTCACTTGCAAACGCGATTTTCGGAAGACAGCTTTGTACATTGCTTGTGCAGTAGACCATTTGATTACAATAGTTCAACAGCTTTCATCAACACATACCTACTAGGAATTTTCAGCATCAAGAAAGATATTCTCAGAGCCGAAATGTGGGTGGCTAAATACTAGGGCTGAGCCGATACCGATGCATATGTATCAGAAAGTATCTGTTACAATTCATCTACCAATACCAGCCGATACTTTTCCAGCATATTGGTCTTCCGTAGACTACCACAGGATGTACAGTACATGACTCAGAAGTCCAGTGGTAACCTTGCGCCTCATAATGGATTGTAAAAGATTGGATTCAATCTTTTATTGTAACCGTAGATGAACTCTTTCCTGGATGTTACATTGCTTGCAAGTATGATCAGTTGTGGTATTTTGGAATGGTATCTCAAGTGGATGAAGATCAAGGAGCTGTTGTTGTAAAGTTTCTTTACCCCCATGTTCCTTCCCCATCATTCCATTGGCCAAGACATGAAGATACATGTGCTGGCTGTTGTTGAACCACCAGGAACAACATCTGGAAGGACATACCACTTCTCAGACATCTGCATGACGTCAGTGCAGGAAAGAATCATACATTTGGATGGCAAAAGGTTCTAAGTTCAATGGACAAGAAAATCCAACGTGTCAAAGTATACAACTTGTGTCACAAAGTAAATTTTTGTATATGTTGCATGCATATATATGGAAAGGTAAAAATATACAGGGTGAGTCATAAGTCCCCATACAAATGCCACTAACGAAGGAAGAACGGATTGACATCGTTCTGTTGGCTGGGAGTGGTACCACCCATCATGTAGCACGTACATGCAATGCAACACACAGAACGCAGGTAACCCTTCACACCGTGGCCAAACTTATCAAGAAATTCAGAAGGACAGGTTCATTTGTTGCTGTCTTTGGTCTCCCAGGCCTGCTTTCGTCGGCAACGAACTTTGGCCACGGTGTCATGGGTTATCTGCATTCTGTGGGTTGCATTGCATGTACGTGCTACATGACGGGTGGTACCACTCCCAGCCAAGATAATGATGTCAATCCGTTCTTCCTTCGTTAGTGGCATCTCCTTTTCATTGGTTCACCTGCCTGAAAAGGAAAAACAAACATTAGTCATGGTTTTCACCATTTGTATGGAGACTTATGACTCACCCTGTATATAGGCAATATATGGAATATTCAGTAATTTTTAAACCTGTGTTTTGGTCAATCACATTTAAATATCTATATGGATAAATCATCAAACACCAAATGTTGAAGCAGGAGGGGATACATTAATAACTGATATTGTTCAACGATATAAATTATTATTATTATCATTATTGTCATCTTCATTGCTATTCTGTCTCAGGTAATGTTGACATATCATCAAACTGCTGCTTATAAAGAACACAACATTAAACAAAGATTTTTTTGAACCATACATATTTTGCTTATATATGGATAAATTATTTTATAAATAAGTAAGGAAATAATAAGACAACAATGCTCAAAGAATAAACAAAAGTGTAGAATTTCGAGTTTGCTTTACTGATTAATTTATAACACATTATTTGATTGATTTTGAGTTAACCAAAATATTTTAATACTTCGGAAGCCATTTCATCCAAATATCAGACATAAGTATATTATATTTATAGAAGGAATAAAATAACCATAACTTTTATTGCTGGGTAAGTTAGAATACATACCCAGGTTAATTTTAAAAATACTTATGCTGGTATTAATTCATTCCCTTTTAATGATAATTGAAATTTTAGCAAGGCATGTTTTCGGCAACAAAATCCCGCTAATATTTTTTTTATTAATTTTTTGTTTTACTAAAATATTCATATCATGTGTTGCCATATTTTTTTCTGAAATGCCTATTGTTTGGTTAATATTGTTGTGAAATTTCAAAAGGATTGAATCATGTGTGAGCGAGATAGAATTTTTTTTGTAAAGCACTGCAGGTTTCAATGAGGGCTTCGGAAATGAAGGAAAACTAGAGTTGGCTGAAAGTTTGAGAGGCCATAACTCTGAAACCAGATGAGTTAGAGGCGAAAAATTTTATGTGGTTTCTTACTAACATGGAAGGATTGAATGTACCAAGTTTCATAAAAATCTGAGATGGTGGGTTCCCAAACCTCTTTTTTTTGGTTGAATTGATATGGAATGACCCGGCATGTTGTGCGAGTGTTTTGTCGATTTATGCAGTGTTGCAACCTCGTTCACCGGAAAATACCTACTTTCGTGCCCAGATTTACAATTATGCTAATACATCGCAAACCATTCACGTTAGCTCCAAAAACCATTTTCCGTAACGTTAGGTTAGTTTTAGTTTAAGTTAGGTTAGGAAAGCATAGTTAAAAAAAATAAAAACAAAATTAAAAATACTCGACAAGTAATGTTCGGAACGAGTTTACAATACCAGACCACTCTCCAATTTTTATGAAATTTCGCCTACTCACTAATTGTGAACTCCTAATCACGAATCTGCATGTAATAATTGGCGGTCAAGTATGGAAATCGAGAAAAAAACGAAATAAACTATGTTTGCTTACCGTAACGTAACCCTACCATGAGAACTATAGCTGCACGGAAAACTCCATTTTCCCAACATGAAGAAATCAACAGGCAAGACAAGGCATAGTTCTCTTAGCTAAAATATTAATTTTTCCTTGTATATGCTAATGGAACCTAACCTAACCTCGTAGGCAGGCATTCCTCATCTGATGTCAGCAAGATTGTTGTGCGTAATGGAAGACCATTAACAAATTGCGAAAGAAATATGGTTCCGAATTGCTGTGTATGGACAATCACCGTGGTTATTTTACAAGTTCTATACGTAAATGTACAATTTTAACAAGTGAGCGCCAAATGTGAACTATAGAGACGTCATCAGGACACCGAAATTAGTAAGTAGGTGAAATTTTATAGTAATAGGAGAGTGGTCTGGTATTGTAAACTCATGCCTAATGTTCTAGTGAAAACACGGCGAGGCTGAAACACTGACTATGGTGTTGCGTCATCTTAACACACGGAACATTGTACTCTAGTGCAGAAAGCAAATGGCAGCAGCAGCAGAAACAGCATGTCGGACAGAGATTTTCGCAGAAAACAACAAGTTTTCGCATTAAAATTGATCAAAACTACATTCACGAACTTCCACCACGCTACAGAAAATGATTTCCGTAAGTACTTTCTCCTGTAAATTTGAAGGAATCCGTTTCCCCATACTATAATGTTACCTTTTTCGATGATGAAGCACATATTTAGGGGTGAAATGCGTGCTAAAGGAACCTAACCTAACAGGCCTAACCTAACCTCGTAGGCATACCTCGTCCCGTAAATGGTTAGTGGGGCTATTGTGAACAGAAAATGTAAAAAGAAAAAGGTACTTACCCGAAGAGATGCAGTCTGCCGCACCACGAACGCGCACCGCGAACGCAAAGAAGCAATCACCATGCAGATAAGGACGTAAAGTAGAGTCTAGTCTAGATTGGGTTAGGTTACGTAAGCATAGTTAAAGAAAAAAAATTCAGGTAAAAAAGAAGGCACGTTTGGAAACACTGGCGAGACTGCATGACTTTCGACGCTCACACCATCTGCAGGTACATAATGGAAACAACGGCATAATGTTGTCGCTTTGCACAAAATGGAAGTTTATTATATCAAAAGTGCTTATTTCCTTTTGTGCAGCATTCTATGGTGAGAAAATACCTCCACGAACTTTCAAAATACTACAGAAACTCATTTCCGTAAGTAGTTTCTTTGTAAAAATGAAGAAATGTGTCTCCGATATATATTTACCAAAGTATCATATGCGGGAAATTGCTCTAACTCGTTCATTCTCTACTTTTTTACATTCGTACTTACCTATTATGCATTGCGAAACATTGTTTAACAAGGGATTTCGCTTTTTTTAATGAAATTAGTATCTATTGTCAACATATCGAGTAATTATGGTTCGTTCTTTTCTCGCTTCCTGAATACGAAAAATGGCGGGCAAATCTTGACTAGTGTTGCATTTCAAACGGCAAAGAAGTGTTTCAACCTTCTTAACAGAAAAATTCCCACATAGCCTCGAAAACCATTCCTGCATAGCCCCAAAAACCATTCACACATAGCCCTAAAAACCATTCAGGATAGTATAAGCATCAACGAATAGCCCCATAAACCATTCACGCATAGCCCCAAAAACCATTCTGGATCGTATAACCATCCACGAATAGCCCCATGCACCATCACAGTAAGGTTAAGGTGGGCAATATAGTAAAAAAACTGTCTTTGGAAACACTTACCGGTGATTACGTCATCAGATGCTCGCAACATCAGGTTCAAGTACATTGTATGACGATGGAACGTGATGAAAAGAGAAGAAAGAGTGACTAAATATCGAGAAGACAATTCAGTCTAAACTATCTCACTAATCAATCACTTTGATAAATGTCCTCGGTTAAATATGAAGTCCTGATTGGCACATCATTTTATGTATATACCTGTCAAAAATTCAAATCAATGTAATAGCTCAGTAGGAAGCTAGGAAGCTACGGATATATGTTGAAAAGGAATACCAGCTTACATATGCTGATGAACAGTGTTTATGTTCATACAATAATAAATATTTTTATAATTATTATATTTATTATATTGATAAAAAAAATTAGAAACAACAAAAGTTACAATAGCATCAAATTATGCAATTATTTGAAAGAACATTTATATGAAGAAAACACTTCTTTACTGTCTCCTTGCGAGGCAGAGTAAGTCCTTCTCTAAATATTTGGGCATGCCTCAGTTCTACATCTGAGCACACTCAACATGTCAAATTCCTAAATCAGGTCCACAAGATGACTTCCTTCAATTTTCAAAACTTCACATTTGGCTTATTCACATCCAAAATGCAGAAAATGTTTTACTCACTTAGTCTTATTTCTCATAAGATTCTCATTTTAGATAATGCAATATTCATTTACTAGCTAGTTAATGCAGATGCCAGCAGATAATAATTTCCTGCTCTCAATTACTAAACTAGGCACTTTACACCAGTTCCAAATCTTTCCTTTTTCGTTATACAGATTATTCCATTATAAAAGCATTTTAAAGCTTCTGTTATCAACAAAATGTCTCTATATAGTTTAAACAAACTATTAAAGATTAACTTGTAAAGTATAATCTTTCAAAATATCCAGATTTATACAAATATCAATCCTTCACCAATAGCCACATTTTTACTTATCTTCCCTCCATCTTGAGATCTTTTTAAAAGTCACAGACAACTAGTATTAGAGCAACTAGTTCAAGCCAGATTTTTTAGTATGTGTTATCTTCAATTGTTTTTGTTTTATATTTTTGTCCATAAGTGCTTAACAGCTTGAATGTTTGTGTTGTAAATGTACATATTTGCTCTGTTACAGCTATTTTACTATGTATATCACAATATACTTATCTAATGATTACAATTACCATTTTTTGAATGTAGATACAAAATACCAAGTATGACATCATATTAGACATTGAACAATTTTAAAGAGTTGACCTTTGTATATAAACCTTGATGTCAATGCAAATGTACATAATTTCAATAAATTTAATTATAAATTTGAATGTAACTTATCTTGCTTGCCTGAAAGAACACATATGATTGAAGATATTTGTTTTTTCATATTGTCAGTCAAAAATAACTGTTATGAATATGAATATTGCACAATTTGATAATTTTGTCATGATATACAAATTGGCTTCTTTAAACATCATATTTAATGAAATTAGTTTAACTAGTAATTTCAGACACTTAATTGGATTATATGAATAAAATTTTGAGCAATCATATGACTAAATTATTATAGATATTGCACAAATGTGGAACTTTGGACTTAGCCTAACCATTTTCAAATGTAGTTATGACAATGTATTATTTTTATTGTCATACTGGCGCTCAACAAGGGACGAACCCACAACAAGAGATCTGAGCACTACTAAGACTTTCAACATATAATAATTAATATAATGCTTCTATATTTACAAACTGTTTTCATGTTCAGCATTATAATCAATTGAGTGTAATGGAATATTTGTTTTCCAACAATATAACAAGAACTTGTTCATCATGAACCAATACAGTGCAACTACACATAATGAATTTTTTGTACATAATAATATTGAAAAACAAAAAACATCAAGTTCGACATACCAACAATTATTATCCAGTAAAGTAACCATTTTTACATAAACAATGTACCTACATAACATTATTATTTATTATCAAACAATGAAGCACCATTCAGAACTTCATTCTTAACCTGGGAGCATAATTTCTATATTAATTTTTATTTAGCCAAAAAATATATTAATAATAATTTTCTACATGTAGAGTAAGTTACCTCTGATCTAAATTTCCCATTAGGAATTGATCCATTCATCTAGCAACATCAGCTAACAAGACAAAAATGTAAGTCCCTGCATTGAAAAGCAAACATCCTCAGATTTACGGAGTGCTGAATATAAAATTTCTTACATTGCAAATGAATTCATGCAAGAAATGTATAAATTATGATGTGCGCACAAAAAATATAAATCATAAATAATTGTTGTTACTGAACTCGCAGCGTCATGGCTCGAACTTACTATTCAGCCCTTTGTGAACACATTTTGGAGCCATAATGCATACTAGCATTTTAAAGGAAACAACTACTTGACTGAAGCTTGGATCAACACGTGAATCACTTTGCTCTTTGTCAAGTTCATTCCTATTTGAGCCTACGATTCAACTCTTGGAATCTTTGTGCCCTAGTAAATATTTTTCAAGCCAAAGCTAAATCTTAACATTCAAAATTATTATGCACATGCCATCACATTATATTATACATTTTTTGCACTCCAAAATACAAATGACAAAGAATATTTGTTATATTAAATTTTTCCACCATTCAACACAACTAAGGATCAAGAAATATGAATGAGGATCAATGTCGGATCATGAAGATCAACTTAAGGCAAACTCTACAGAGGAATACTTCATACCTGAACTAATGTTTCAAACTCAAGGAAAGAAGCACGAAAAGTGAGAAAATTTTGACATTAACAGCCGACAAATGAAAAAATTATGTACAAAGTACTGTGACTCACAGTACCACCTTTAACCAACAGCCTAAGAGAAGAACTCAACCAACCAACTCTCATGGGTATGGTTGTGAAATGCAACAGTATCTTTTGTCCTTTTAAAACAACAAAATAAACAACATGTTAGCATAAGCAATTTCATAATGCCAAAATTAATATACGAAGAATGAAAAAATAAAGAACTGAGGCCTTATACCTAGTCATATCATAAATACTGACACAACATTGAAAGTGAATTATGACGAAAGTGTTAAAGATACTTTAATGTCCTGATTGTATAGGTTACTTACAGGTCTAACGAACACACAACACTAATCATTGTTCAAAATGGCCGCCTTTGGCTTTCACACAGGCCTGAAGTCTCTGCGGCCACTCATCTACAGCATTACGCACTGTCTCCGTAGGGAAAGTCGCCACTGCCTTCACCAGGGACCGTTTCAGACTGTCAATATTGGCATGCCTCCTCGTACAGACCATGCCCTCAAGCACTGACCACAATTTGTAGTCTAACGGGTTGAGGTCAGGGCTGCTAGCAGGCCAATCAGCTGGAGCAATGAAGTCCGGGACATTGCTCTTGAGCCACTCCTGGGTAGAGTGTGCCTTATGGGCAGGTGCGGAATCCTGTTGGAAGGTCCAATGTTGGTTCCTGACCAAAGTGTCACTCAAAGACTTCACAACAGAGTTCAACACAGTATTTTCGTACACTCTGGCTGACGTTTTCACCTCTTTTCACAAAAATGCAGCTTGGTGGTGCCATCATACGCCACACCCCACCAAACCATGACTGAGGCCGGATGATGACCCCTCTGGATCTTCGGGGCTTTCTCCCGAGTTTCGTGGGATGTTGACGCATACACCCGGTCATTTTGGCGATTGAAAGTTTCCTCAATGTTGAATATCTTTTCATCTGTGAAAAGAATTTTCCTGTGGCCATTGTTGGCGTAACGCTGCAGGAGGCATTTTGCTTTTATCACCCTCTGCTCTTTCAGACGTGCATTGAGGAAGTGACCTGTACTTCGCCGGTAAGCCTTCAACCCCAAGTCACTTCTTAACACACGAGACACTCACATTTTGGGAATGTTCAGCTCACGAGCAAGCACTGCCTGCTTTCGTACAGGATTTCTCCGAATACGGGCTGCCACTGCTTGCACTAACTTTTTGGTTCGTACGCTGCGTGGGCGGCCTTGCCTTGGGCGATCATCAACTGTCCCAGTCTCTGTGAATCACTTGATGGTCCAATACACGAAAGATTTGCTGATATTCAACTTTTTAAGTGTTCTGAATATCATGGGGGCTGTTTGACCCACTTTATGAAGCGCTATTACTGCCACACGATTTTCGTAATCGCCCCACTCCATAGCTACACTTTTACGAACACACTTCCTCTATGACAGCTCAACTCACAATGGCCCACTCCAGCCTCTTGCACAGGAAGGTTGGCCGCGACCTTGAAAACCGGTTGTACACACTGCCTCAAACTTTGTGTCAGTATTTATGATACCACTAGGTATACCACCCTTGACACTCAGTCAATAAGAAACTCCCAACCAACCAACCCTTATGGGTATGGTAGTGGAATGAAGGAGTATCTTTTGTCCTCCAAACGAACAAAATAAACAACATGTTAGCATTAGCAATTTCATAATGCCAAAATTAATATATGAATAAAGAACTGAGGTCTTATATACCACCCTTGACACTCAGTCAATATGAAACTCCCAACCAACCAACCCTTTGAGTTACTTTACTCTGTGGATGGTAAGTATAGATTAAATTATCCTGCAACAATATTTCAGGATGTATAGCAAATCAATCTTTGTTAAAATTAAAAATCTTTGAAAGTCAGATGGGTATACAATCATAATAAGTTGTCAGCTTACATGTGGTCAAATGTTAACACGTGTGCCCAAATTACCGCACCTTTATTGCTAACAGTGTATTCCAACAGAAGAATCAGGCTGCTGAACAAAGTGAATAAATATGCATGAACCCCTTTATTAATATTCCCCTACTTTACCTAGACAACAGGTTACCATCGGGTGTGAGCATTCTAACTACTCTCCCTACCATCACCGTGCAATCTGAGATAAACGATATTAAATTCCAAATTATTATATTGAACCTATTAAGGCTTGACGATCCGAGACTTTTCTGTTTTTGGATGAAACCTGTCTTCGGTTTCTTCAACGTCCCCTTTTAACACTTCAAAGTCGACATGTCTTTACTTCACATGATATCGGAAGCATGTGAACCTATCCTTAGGCCACTAAGTTATACTTTATGTTCACACAGAACAAAGTAAAGTGTAATTCTTTTCTTTAAACAAAGAATCTTTGATAATATTTTTCAACTTTAGGGTTTGCATATGTGATTGATTGATTTCAGCATTGAAACAGAACTATATTCATGACTCAACATGTCAAGCTATGTAACCACTGACCTTACTCCATCGACAATACCCAAATTAAAACATGTACTGATACTGTCATAGTGAAAGTATTCAAGATAACTCTTCGTATCAGATGTTACATGTACACAATAAAGTTATTTTGCTAAACTGTATGTTTCAAATTCACATACTAATAAAACTATGTATGTTTCATAACATACTTTTTCCAAACATGTGCAACCACATAAGAATGTTACAACACTCATAGTTCATATTACTGTACTTCTGAACTTAATCACGAATGATAAGCACTATAAGTATGTAACAATCTTTACCCATCAAGTAATTTTCAGTCACATATCTGATAAAATATAGTAAGACATGTCTGCACGCTGCAACAATGCCTTTGAAAAGATACATTACAGGTAAGTAATCAAATGATTAAAAGGTAAGTCTACGATATTACAAATTTGAAGTTAACTTTAACTTCATGACATCATCGTGACATCTTCTGCGTACATGTGTACGATGCATGATCAAGCATGCTATCACAGTCAAAGTACAAATATGTGAGGAGTAAGCATGGAATGCTTCTAGACTAAATTTTCTCCTCCATAATTTCAAACATCTCTGCCTGAATGTTCTTTTACGAACATGTTTAGGATGAGTTGTTACTTTTCTCCTTGCACCTGGGCAATTGGTGAAAACAGTCTTATTAATTTGTTTCAATTTAAGTTTGGTGCCTTTCCTAATTGTATCCTTCAACTGGACATTTGATACACTTTGGGGAAACACCACTTCACCTTGGTCCTGAATAACGTGAAACTTCTTGTCCAAAATCATTTGTGAAAGTTTCTTCCCTACTTGGTTTACAGGTATGTTAATGCATTTTGAAACATAATCCACCTGAACACGAGAATAAGGTTCGATGATTTGACAAAGGTTTTGTTCCAACACTGTGTCATGAAGGCTGTCTAAATGTGCTCGAACAATTGGATCATTTTCCAGTTCTTCTTTAGACTTATCCACAGCCTCCTGAAAGTCTACCAGAGATCTCTTAAGACTTGCTTGAGCAACACACTTCATAGCTTCAATTGCACTTCCGGCATACTTCAGAGCCAGTTTCTCGCTTATGATCTTTTGCACATCTTTTGGTGTGTTCAACATTATTTTGGACAGCAGCATGTACTTCAATGCAGTCAAGGCCTTTGAGCTTTCCACACTATCATAGCCTTCAAATGCTTCACAGAAGTAAGAGTATGCTGTTTTGAAGTCTCTCTCGTCAGCAGCATGAAGAATGCCTGACTGCATATCAAGCGATGCTTGTAGTTTTGGAGGGCAATATATTGAATTAGCTGTAGTCCGAGCTGAAGTAAGTGCTGCACGTGCTTTTGGAAGATTACTCAAGGCATGGTAAGTTTTACTTTCTAGAAGTTGAACCTCTAGCAATAACTTTTTGTCATCAAACTTATTCAGTTCTCTTAATAAGGTCGATCCTAAGTGAAGAGCTTCAGTAAACATTCCAGTGTCAAAATACAAAGCTATTAGGCAGGCTTCCAAATACTGCCAGAGGATAGTCTTTTTCTCTTGTTTTGCACTCTCAATGCACTCCTTGCACAACTGAACCTTACCGCCAATGCTGGCTTCCAGATCCAAGAACACGTCAACCAGAGAACGAACCAATTTTGCTGCCTTCGCCTTACTAATGGTGCAGAGGAAGAGTCTCGTCTGCCTAATAAGTTCAGCCAGTTCTTTTGCTTTGCTCTCTTTCTTGTAAGTCTCTCCTAGTTTCAAGATACTTTGTTCTTTGAGACGAATTGCATCTTCTTCACTTTCATTTTCCTGTTCTTGCAGATGCCTGGACAGATCATCTATTTCGTCCAATTTATTCGCCATTTTTGTCTTTTCGTCCACCTCGAGTTCATCTTTGATCTCTTCTCTAAGCTCTGTACAAGTAGCTTTGATTTCACCTCTGAACACTCTGACTTCTGATATACTAGTTTTAATAATATCATTCAACTCTATCAATTGAGCATTAGTCTTGTCCTGATTAGCTTTGAGATCCTCCTGATTAGCTTTGAGATCTGTTTGGCCATCCTTGATAGCATTGAGAGCAGCCATAACATCTGCCAAGCAGAAATCCCCCTTTGGATCTGACATATTTAAAGAAATAAACACCTAACCTCAGAAACAAGAACAAGATGCAAAACAATACAAAGATTATTATAAGCTTGAACCTTTTCAACTAATCACCTGATGTCTCATAATCTTAAATATATGACGATGGCACGTGATGAAAAGAGAAGAAAGTGTGACTAAATATCGAGAAGACAATTCAGTCTAAACTATCTCACTAATCAATCACTTTGATAAATGTCCTCGGTTAAATATGAAGTCCTGATTGGCACATCATTTTATGTATATACCTGTCAAAAATTCAAATCAATGTAATAGCTCAGTAGGAAGCTACGGATATATGTTGAAAAGGAATACCAGCTTACATATGCTGATGAACAGTGTTTATGTTCATACAATAATAAATATTTTTATAATTATTATATTGATAAAAAAAAATTAGAAACAACAAAAGTTACAATAGCATCAAATTATGCAATTATTTGAAAGAACATTTATATGAAGAAAACACTTCTTTACTGTCTCCTTGCGAGGCAGAGTAAGTCCTTCTCTAAATATTTGGGCATGCCTCAGTTCTACATCTGAGCACACTCAACATGTCAAATTCCTCAATCAGGTCCACAAGATGACTTCCTTCAATTTTCAAAACTTCACATTTGGCTTATTCACATCCAAAATGCAGAAAATGTTTTACTCACTTAGTCTTATTTCTCATAAGATTCTCATTTTAGATAATGCAATATTCATTTACTAGCTAGTTAATGCAGATGCCAGCAGATAATAATTTCCTGCTCTCAATTACTAAACTAGGCACTTTACACCAGTTCCAAATCTTTCCTTCTTCGTTATACAGATTATTCCATTATAAAAGCATTTTAAAGCTTCTGTTATCAACAAAATGTCTCTATATAGTTTAAACAAACTATTAAAGATTAACTTGTAAAGTATAATCTTTCAAAATATCCAGATTTATACAAATATCAATCCTTCACCAATAGCCACATTTTTACTTATCTTCCCTCCATCTTGAGATCTTTTTAAAAGTCACAGACAACTAGTATTAGAGCAACTAGTTCAAGCCAGATTTTTTAGTATGTGTTATCTTCAATTGTTTTTGTTTTATATTTTTGTCCATAAGTGCTTAACAGCTTGAATGTTTGTGTTGTAAATGTACATATTTGCTCTGTTACAGCTATTTTACTATGTATATCACAATATACTTATCTAATGATTACAATTACCATTTTTTGAATGTTGATACAAAATACCAAGTATGACATCATATTAGACATTGAACAATTTTAAAGAGTTGACCTTTGTATATAAACCTTGATGTCAATGCAAATGTACATAATTTCAATAAATTTAATTATAAATTTGAATGTAACTTATCTTGCTTGCCTGAAAGAACACATATGATTGAAGATATTTGTTTTTTCATATTGTCAGTCAAAAATAACTGTTATGAATATGAATTCAGAATATTGCACAATTTGATAATTTTGTCATGATATACAAATTGGCTTTTTTAAACATCATATTTAATTAAATTAGTTTAAATAGTAATTTCAGACACTTAATTGCATTAGGGGAGACCGGGGTAATTAGAACAGGAAACAGCCTGTAGAAGTTCCACTGTAAATTACTCAGAAAGTTACTGATGGATTTTTTAAAAATTTCTACCATTTCAAAGAACATCTTTTGTATATTTTTGAAAAAAATAATGACCATACCTGCATTGCAAATACTCGTCCAAAAAAAAAAATTGTCATGACACCATAAAATTGTTCCAATTACCCCATTTGGGGTTAATGGAACATAAGTTAGAAATTTCAACTGAATAGCTTTAGATTGCTGTTGGGGTAATAAGAACATCATATATAAATGTCTCATTTATCCTGCAAATTTGAACACAATAGCTCTACTTCTTCTGGAGTTATCAATGCTTGTTTAAATAAAATCCCAAGTTAACGTCTTTTTTCATAAAGTTCAATTTCCCAGTTGTGAAGCAAACATGTGTGAATGAAAATCAGTGTTCTATGATTTATTTGAAAGGTTACAGGCCATTCTACAATGTAGTAAAGAAAAAACTTCTAATAGTTACATGTACAATCTAGTATATCAATTAGAAAAAGTACAAAAAAGCATCTTTTTTGGAGGAAAACTTACTCCAATTTGTAACAAGTAGTGCTAATACTTCTAAAAACACTTAAGATAACTTACACTAACAGGTTTAACTGTCGTGAAAAACTAATATATACAGAAATTAAGCTTATCAGTCTCAAAAAACAATTATATATGAAACCATAAAATATAGGCTACATGACAAAAGCTACACCAAAGAACACTTGACCCATATTAACATTTGTCAGTTTGGCACCAGTAGATCTACTGATTTGAATGTTTGATTTCTTTTTTGAAAGCTTCATACTTGCTCTTAATGATGTCATACAATGGAAGGGTAAATGGACCGATTCCATTTAACTCCAAGGTCCGTAAAATATAAACTTCCTATCAATTTCCTCAACATCAGGTCTTCGTGGCCAATCGAACTTGCCAGTTTCTTTTTCCTCCAGAAACTTGATTGTTGCTTTAGACTGGCCATTAGAGATTTTAATAATTCTACCAACATACCACTTTCGCTCGTAATATACAGCGTAGTACTTTTCCAGTTTGAATAGGACTACATCGTCATCCTCTGATTCTATTTTACTATGTATATCACAATATACTTATCTAATGATTACAATTACCATTTTTTGAATGTTGATACAAAATACCAAGTATGACATTATATTATACATTGTACAATTTTAAAGAGTTGACCTTTGTATATAAACCTTGATGCCAATGCAAATGTACACAATTTCAATAAATTTAATTATAAATTTGAATGTATCATATCTTTCTTGTCTGAAAGAACACATATGATTGAAGATATTTGTTTTTCATATTGCCAGTCAAAAATAACTGTTATGACTAAATTATTATAAATATTGCACAAATGTGGAACTTTGAACTTAGCCTAACCATTTTCAAATGTTGTTGACAATGTATTATTTTTATTGTCATATTCATGGTATTTCAAGATGATGTTCTTATTACCCCATGACTGTTCTAATTACCCCAAGCAAAATCAAGCAAATTACGCAATGTTCTAATAACCCCTTTGGAGAAATTTTTGGGGTAATAAGAACTTTGCTTATAAAAACCAGGCAAAATGCCCATAGACAACCAAACTCACATGAAAAGTGTGCCCTTATGTTTTATTATAGGGGTGAAGAAAATTTTGCAAGGGTTCTTTCATTCACATCCAGTATATGCAGAAGCAGAGAAACACCAAACATGCGTCACATCATTTTTTGCAGGTGTATAATAAAAGTCAAATAAAACTTACTTTTGTGTAGTTATTCCAATAACAAATTTTCTGCATGTAGGTTTAGTGTAGGTACATAGGTATGAAATGTTATTACACCAGTCTTTTCGTTTTAAATTATTCTACATTAACATGTTCCAATAACCCCATGTTCTAATTACCCCGGTCTCCCCTATATGAATAAAATTTTGAGCAATCATATGACTAAATTATTATAGATATTGCACAAATGTGGAACTTTGGACTTAGCCTAACCATTTTCAAATGTAGTTATGACAATGTATTATTTTTATTGTCATAATTGATGGAAATGCAAGCAACAGCTTTCATGCATCGGACGGACATTATTATAGAAAAATACATGATTTAGAGGGTAAATACATTGAAAAATGCGAGAAAACACTTCTACGACCTTCCGAAATTACACAGAAACTCAATTCCGTAAGTACTTTCCCATGTAAATTTGAAGAAATCCATTTCCCGGATATGACATTTTTACCATTCATTTTTCATGATGTTTTTCATGTATTCAGGCTATGTGATCACACTGAAGTTTTTTTCTTCATTTACAGCAACTTATTATCAGTTCACTATGAATTTGAATTAATCCAACATCGTGTCTAGAACCTTTCATTTTATGTGTGAAATGTCACACACGTAACGCTGGGATGACGGTATTTGAAATCTTTTGCACACTTAATTATTTGGTAAAATAATAGATCTTTACTTTGGATGCAATAATAATAATAATAATAAATACCATTGTTATTGACACAACAGTGAATTACAATACTCACGTGGCAAACCAAGGAATCAGGACGAACCTACCCTTCATTCTTGCTTGTTTATGTAATCGTCTCAAAGAGAACTGAAGGGGCAAATTTAAAATGGCATTCTCACACAATGCACAATTAGGTATAGGCTATACTACATTTATCATTTTCTGGTTGATAAGCACTTGAAATTGTACAACAAATGTATTTCTCTCTGTCACACTCTTTATGTGCATCAAATCTCCCGATCTGTGTAATTTGCTCCCTCTCTCTCTCTCCCCTCTCTTTTTCTAAATCCATGCTTTCCTCTTCCAGAATGAATTTTTACATCGATCTCGCCTCAAGAAGATTAAATAATGAACTAAAGTGAGAATCATAGAACTTCAGACCTTCTGTAAACAAAAGCACGTGTACCCTAACAGTGTTGCAATCTTATTAAAAAAAAATAATCCACATAGCCTACAAGGTGTAAAAACATTTCCATTTGTCAACAGATGCGGAATAAGCAGTGTATCACTGATGACCTGTTGAAAGTTAATGAATGTATGTAAAATAAAAAAAAAATTAAAAAAAATTTACATCTTGCCTGGTGGCCGACTTTCAGACTCATCACCGAAGCTCTGGCTCGAATCCCGACATGGGTGTTATTGGTGAGTGTCCCTTCATCAATTTCATCTGACGATCACTCATTCTCATCGTCGGGATTAGCCAAAAGTGGAAGAAAAGCAATGCTAATTAAAAAAAATCAAAAACAAAATTGACATCTTATCCCCCAGGAGTAAGACGGTAAGGATTAATTTTCTCTCATATTTTACTAAAAAAAAAACCTTGTTAGAAGAATGTGACACATTGAGATAAATGACGTTTTAAAACCGGGGTTTCTTCATTAAATTTATTTGATGTTTGAAAGTGTTATGATTTATTATTATATATAATGAAAGTAAGCTAATACATATGATTTGATTAACTAAATTAATAATTATTAATTAGATAAAATAATGAAACTAACTCATTTGATTTGATTGATTTGCTTTATTTTACTTCCCCCTCTTGTGCCTCTTATGGCTAATTTGCGAAGATGGAGATGAATGATGATGATATGATGAAAACGATGAATGGACATTCACAAACATTCATGCCCAGGCCACGATTCGAACCCGGGACCCCTGGCGTCGTAGCCCGATGTGCTAACCACTCCGTCACGGGGACGGCTAACTAATTTGGAATTCAAATATCACCTATCCCTCATCATCTCGTAACTAATGACAAATTAGCGTGTCACAGCGTGGTCGATCTACACCTCAATGTCACACATTCCAGTATCCTCCAGAGTGTACTTCAACATATCTAAAGTTACTTCATCCAAAAACACACTCATTTGTCCTAAAACGGCAACTTAGAGAAGCATAAAAGTGAGGAAAGAAGACTGTAGAATACAGAAATATTTTGAGGCAGTCACATTTTATTGTACGCTACATATAAAATAAAATGCATATTTGCAGGTGAATTTTTAAATATTGTCACATTTTTCTTCTCTCTTGTTGAGAGGTGTTTATTTTAAATCAACCTCCCTCACCCTACGGCCTGCCCTCCTTCACCCACAAAAGTATTCCGGAGTGTGAGGATGTCACCATCCCGGAGGATTGTCACTGACAATGTGAAATCGCACTATCATATGCCGACATTCGACATACCACTTCCGTTTTCTGCACTTGACTTAGTGAGAAGTATTGAGGTTGGCAAACAGCCTAATAACGGATTTCTTCCGCATCATGTAGTCCGTTCTATGAAAGTACGCTTATGGAAGAGAAACGTGTAAATTACATTGGATTATACATTTTAAAATATATTTTCATTAAAGGTTTCTATTTATAATAATAATACGTGATTATTGTATAAATTACAATCGATCACGTGAACAGCAAGAAAATAGCGCCAGTTTCGAACATGGCGACTTCCATGCGGGCAGGAAGGTCTCCCGTGTTTTCAGAGTAGTCGGAAATACAGCCGTTTGAAAAGTGGCAAGAAGCAGGTTGTTCTTAACGTTTATGTGACGTTGTGTCGGGGCTATCCTGAGCAAGCAGTGAAGTTGGTGTCCAAGTGTAATTGTGTGTCTGCGTCTTTGTGTTTTCGGTGCGATGAAAGAAAGGAAAACGACCGGTCAAGTTGTGAGTCCCGCGAAAAAAACACGTTGTTGCTCGTATAAACAAGTACACCGATTTTGAGATAAGCGCAATACAACGCGAGGTGTTTTCATATTCTTTCAATCAAACAGCCGTCCTGTGCACTGTGGGGAAGATGTTGATAGTGATGATTGATGACGATCTTCCCAATTTTAGCAGTCGGCTTTAAATCGCCTCTTGTGCCACGTTGAGTTCCGTACTCTGACAGGATGATGTCTAGCGCCGAAAATGCCTCAAGTTAAAAAAGCAACTGCTGAATCAAGGTAAGAAAATACATTACTTGCATGAGACGTGCGTAAATAATGCGCTTATTATCGCCTTCTTGTGCACAAGAAACCGAGAGAAAGATAAACAATCTCTTTTTATTCCCCGGCTTATCTTTGTTTAGCTTCTGCTAAAACTGGCGGTATATTTGTTGCACAAAGGAGAAAACAATACTCTACATGTCAACAATGTTGGGCAATAAAGGCTTGAATTTACTGAAACGAATCTCTCACTCTCTTGTATAACTTTGGCGCTGTCATACTGAGAGAGGAGGGGGGAAGGGGGGATCTGTTAACCCAGTGTCAGATAAATGGGACTTTTGGCGTAGAAAAATATGTTCATTCTTGAACAAGAACACGTATTTAATCACTTGTAGAAAATTTATTATACTTCAATGTGTAGATTATCAGTTAAAAAAATAAGAATACGTTTTTCCATGTTATCTAAAATTAAAGGTTGCGAGTGAGCAGCATATGATGGCCGCACCATTCACGAACAGCTGGCACGGAGTGATACATTACTCGAAGTGATACGGTTGTTTACAGAGGGTCGGAAGGTTCGTGATTCTTACTTTACAACTCATTGCCAGTCTCAGGAATTTTGCTGTCTGTCCAATGGAAGGGAACAGCTTCCATTGGGCATTTGTGTATTGCTTAAGTAGAGGAAAATATAGAGGTGGAAGAATAGCAGGCAAACTGAGATTCCCAGAGTCTTTTCCATTCTTTGCCCCATATGCCTCTGTGGAAGTTACAAATCCATGGTTCAAAGTAGGAACCCCTCTCATCGTTCCTGGGCTGCTTCACGGTGAGTGGAAGGTTGAGAACACTATGAAGGATGGGATGAAGTTTTTGGAAGAGTACATTCTCCAGCGAATAAAAGACAACGGACCACTTGATGAACGTCCTAGTATTGTGAAATTGCGACTTGATGAAGCAATAGAGCAAGAACCTGTTTATGTAGAGCTTCTGCACAGATTTCCTGGACCTGGACTTCCACCAAATCCAAATCGATCAATCAATCATAGCCCGATGTGCTAACCACTCCGTCATGGGGACGGCTAATTAATTTGGAATTCAAATATCACCTATCCCTCATCATCTCGTAACTAATGACAAATTAGCGTGTCACAGCGTGGTCGATCTACACCTCAATGTCACACATTCCAGTATCCTCCAGAGTGTACTTCAACATATCTAAAGTTACTTCATCCAAAAACACACTCATTTGTCCTAAAACGGCAACTTAGAGAAGCATAAAAGTGAGGAAAGAAGACTGTAGAATACAGAAATATTTTGAGGCAGTCACATTTTATTGTACGCTACATATAAAATAAAATGCATATTTGCAGGTGAATTTTTAAATATTGTCACATTTTTCTTCTCTCTTGTTGAGAGGTGTTTATTTTAAATCAACCTCCCTCACCCTACGGCCTGCCCTCCTTCACCCACAAAAGTATTCCGGAGTGTGAGGATGTCACCATCCCGGAGGATTGTCACTGACAATGTGAAATCGCACTATCATATGCCGACATTCGACATACCACTTCCGTTTTCTGCACTTGACTTAGTGAGAAGTATTGAGGTTGGCAACAGCCTAATAACGGATTTCTTCCGCATCATGTAGTCCGTTCTATGAAAGTACGCTTATGGAAGAGAAACGTGTAAATTACATTGGATTATACATTTTAAAATATATTTTCATTAAAGGTTTCTATTTATAATAATAATACGTGATTATTGTATAAATTACAATCGATCACGTGAACAGCAAGAAAATAGCGCCAGTTTCGAACATGGCGACTTCCATGCGGGCAGGAAGGTCTCCCGTGTTTTCAGAGTAGTCGGAAATACAGCCGTTTGAAAAGTGGCAAGAAGCAGGTTGTTCTTAACGTTTATGTGACGTTGTGTCGGGGCTATCCTGAGCAAGCAGTGAAGTTGGTGTCCAAGTGTAATTGTGTGTCTGCGTCTTTGTGTTTTCGGTGCGATGAAAGAAAGGAAAACGACCGGTCAAGTTGTGAGTCCCGCGAAAAAAACACGTTGTTGCTCGTATAAACAAGTACACCGATTTTGAGATAAGCGCAATACAACGCGAGGTGTTTTCATATTCTTTCAATCAAACAGCCGTCCTGTGCACTGTGGGGAAGATGTTGATAGTGATGATTGATGACGATCTTCCCAATTTTAGCAGTCGGCTTTAAATCGCCTCTTGTGCCACGTTGAGTTCCGTACTCTGACAGGATGATGTCTAGCGCCGAAAATGCCTCAAGTTAAAAAAGCAACTGCTGAATCAAGGTAAGAAAATACATTACTTGCATGAGACGTGCGTAAATAATGCGCTTATTATCGCCTTCTTGTGCACAAGAAACCGAGAGAAAGATAAACAATCTCTTTTTATTCCCCGGCTTATCTTTGTTTAGCTTCTGCTAAAACTGGCGGTATATTTGTTGCACAAAGGAGAAAACAATACTCTACATGTCAACAATGTTGGGCAATAAAGGCTTGAATTTACTGAAACGAATCTCTCACTCTCTTGTATAACTTTGGCGCTGTCATACTGAGAGAGGAGGGGGGAAGGGGGGATCTGTTAACCCAGTGTCAGATAAATGGGACTTTTGGCGTAGAAAAATATGTTCATTCTTGAACAAGAACACGTATTTAATCACTTGTAGAAAATTTATTATACTTCAATGTGTAGATTATCAGTTAAAAAAATAAGAATACGTTTTTCCATGTTATCTAAAATTAAAGGTTGCGAGTGAGCAGCATATGATGGCCACACCATTCACGAACAGCTGGCACGGAGTGATACATTACTCGAAGTGATACGGTTGTTTACAGAGGGTCGGAAGGTTCGTGATTCTTACTTTACAACTCATTGCCAGTCTCAGGAATTTTGCTGTCTGTCCAATGGAAGGGAACAGCTTCCATTGGGCATTTGTGTATTGCTTAAGTAGAGGAAAATATAGAGGTGGAAGAATAGCAGGCAAACTGAGATTCCCAGAGTCTTTTCCATTCTTTGCCCCATATGCCTCTGTGGAAGTTACAAATCCATGGTTCAAAGTAGGAACCCCTCTCATCGTTCCTGGGCTGCTTCACGGTGAGTGGAAGGTTGAGAACACTATGAAGGATGGGATGAAGTTTTTGGAAGAGTACATTCTCCAGCGAATAAAAGACAACGGACCACTTGATGAACGTCCTAGTATTGTGAAATTGCGACTTGATGAAGCAATAGAGCAAGAACCTGTTTATGTAGAGCTTCTGCACAGATTTCCTGGACCTGGACTTCCACCAAATCCAAATCGATCAATCAATCGTAGCCCGATGTGCTAACCACTCCGTCACGGGGACGGCTAATTAATTTGGAATTCAAATATCACCTATCCCTCATCATCTCGTAACTAATGACAAATTAGCGTGTCACAGCGTGGTCGATCTACACCTCAATGTCACACATTCCAGTATCCTCCAGAGTGTACTTCAACATATCTAAAGTTACTTCATCCAAAAACACACTCATTTGTCCTAAAACGGCAACTTAGAGAAGCATAAAAGTGAGGAAAGAAGACTGTAGAATACAGAAATATTTTGAGGCAGTCACATTTTATTGTACGCTACATATAAAATAAAATGCATATTTGCAGGTGAATTTTTAAATATTGTCACATTTTTCTTCTCTCTTGTTGAGAGGTGTTTATTTTAAATCAACCTCCCTCACCCTACGGCCTGCCCTCCTTCACCCACAAAAGTATTCCGGAGTGTGAGGATGTCACCATCCCGGAGGATTGTCACTGACAATGTGAAATCGCACTATCATATGCCGACATTCGACATACCACTTCCGTTTTCTGCACTTGACTTAGTGAGAAGTATTGAGGTTGGCAACAGCCTAATAACGGATTTCTTCCGCATCATGTAGTCCGTTCTATGAAAGTACGCTTATGGAAGAGAAACGTGTAAATTACATTGGATTATACATTTTAAAATATATTTTCATTAAAGGTTTCTATTTATAATAATAATACGTGATTATTGTATAAATTACAATCGATCACGTGAACAGCAAGAAAATAGCGCCAGTTTCGAACATGGCGACTTCCATGCGGGCAGGAAGGTCTCCCGTGTTTTCAGAGTAGTCGGAAATACAGCCGTTTGAAAAGTGGCAAGAAGCAGGTTGTTCTTAACGTTTATGTGACGTTGTGTCGGGGCTATCCTGAGCAAGCAGTGAAGTTGGTGTCCAAGTGTAATTGTGTGTCTGCGTCTTTGTGTTTTCGGTGCGATGAAAGAAAGGAAAACGACCGGTCAAGTTGTGAGTCCCGCGAAAAAAACACGTTGTTGCTCGTATAAACAAGTACACCGATTTTGAGATAAGCGCAATACAACGCGAGGTGTTTTCATATTCTTTCAATCAAACAGCCGTCCTGTGCACTGTGGGGAAGATGTTGATAGTGATGATTGATGACGATCTTCCCAATTTTAGCAGTCGGCTTTAAATCGCCTCTTGTGCCACGTTGAGTTCCTTTTTGGGAAGCAAATTTGACAGACCGTACTCTGACAGGATGATGTCTAGCGCCGAAAATGCCTCAAGTTAAAAAAGCAACTGCTGAATCAAGGTAAGAAAATACATTACTTGCATGAGACGTGCGTAAATAATGCGCTTATTATCGCCTTCTTGTGCACAAGAAACCGAGAGAAAGATAAACAATCTCTTTTTATTCCCCGGCTTATCTTTGTTTAGCTTCTGCTAAAACTGGCGGTATATTTGTTGCACAAAGGAGAAAACAATACTCTACATGTCAACAATGTTGGGCAATAAAGGCTTGAATTTACTGAAACGAATCTCTCACTCTCTTGTATAACTTTGGCGCTGTCATACTGAGAGAGGAGGGGGGAAGGGGGGATCTGTTAACCCAGTGTCAGATAAATGGGACTTTTGGCGTAGAAAAATATGTTCATTCTTGAACAAGAACACGTATTTAATCACTTGTAGAAAATTTATTATACTTCAATGTGTAGATTATCAGTTAAAAAAATAAGAATACGTTTTTCCATGTTATCTAAAATTAAAGGTTGCGAGTGAGCAGCATATGATGGCCGCACCATTCACGAACAGCTGGCACGGAGTGATACATTACTCGAAGTGATACGGTTGTTTACAGAGGGTCGGAAGGTTCGTGATTCTTACTTTACAACTCATTGCCAGTCTCAGGAATTTTGCTGTCTGTCCAATGGAAGGGAACAGCTTCCATTGGGCATTTGTGTATTGCTTAAGTAGAGGAAAATATAGAGGTGGAAGAATAGCAGGCAAACTGAGATTCCCAGAGTCTTTTCCATTCTTTGCCCCATATGCCTCTGTGGAAGTTACAAATCCATGGTTCAAAGTAGGAACCCCTCTCATCGTTCCTGGGCTGCTTCACGGTGAGTGGAAGGTTGAGAACACTATGAAGGATGGGATGAAGTTTTTGGAAGAGTACATTCTCCAGCGAATAAAAGACAACGGACCACTTGATGAACGTCCTAGTATTGTGAAATTGCGACTTGATGAAGCAATAGAGCAAGAACCTGTTTATGTAGAGCTTCTGCACAGATTTCCTGGACCTGGACTTCCACCAAATCCAAATCGATCAATCAATCGTAGCCCGATGTGCTAACCACTCCGTCATGGGGACGGCTAACTAATTTGGAATTCAAATATCACCTATCCCTCATCATCTCGTAACTAATGACAAATTAGCGTGTCACAGCGTGGTCGATCTACACCTCAATGTCACACATTCCAGTATCCTCCAGAGTGTACTTCAACATATCTAAAGTTACTTCATCCAAAAACACACTCATTTGTCCTAAAACGGCAACTTAGAGAAGCATAAAAGTGAGGAAAGAAGACTGTAGAATACAGAAATATTTTGAGGCAGTCACATTTTATTGTACGCTACATATAAAATAAAATGCATATTTGCAGGTGAATTTTTAAATATTGTCACATTTTTCTTCTCTCTTGTTGAGAGGTGTTTATTTTAAATCAACCTCCCTCACCCTACGGCCTGCCCTCCTTCACCCACAAAAGTATTCCGGAGTGTGAGGATGTCACCATCCCGGAGGATTGTCACTGACAATGTGAAATCGCACTATCATATGCCGACATTCGACATACCACTTCCGTTTTCTGCACTTGACTTAGTGAGAAGTATTGAGGTTGGCAACAGCCTAATAACGGATTTCTTCCGCATCATGTAGTCCGTTCTATGAAAGTACGCTTATGGAAGAGAAACGTGTAAATTACATTGGATTATACATTTTAAAATATATTTTCATTAAAGGTTTCTATTTATAATAATAATACGTGATTATTGTATAAATTACAATCGATCACGTGAACAGCAAGAAAATAGCGCCAGTTTCGAACATGGCGACTTCCATGCGGGCAGGAAGGTCTCCCGTGTTTTCAGAGTAGTCGGAAATACAGCCGTTTGAAAAGTGGCAAGAAGCAGGTTGTTCTTAACGTTTATGTGACGTTGTGTCGGGGCTATCCTGAGCAAGCAGTGAAGTTGGTGTCCAAGTGTAATTGTGTGTCTGCGTCTTTGTGTTTTCGGTGCGATGAAAGAAAGGAAAACGACCGGTCAAGTTGTGAGTCCCGCGAAAAAAACACGTTGTTGCTCGTATAAACAAGTACACCGATTTTGAGATAAGCGCAATACAACGCGAGGTGTTTTCATATTCTTTCAATCAAACAGCTGTCCTGTGCACTGTGGGGAAGATGTTGATAGTGATGATTGATGACGATCTTCCCAATTTTAGCAGTCGGCTTTAAATCGCCTCTTGTGCCACGTTGAGTTCCTTTTTGGGAAGCAAATTTGACAGACCGTACTCTGACAGGATGATGTCTAGCGCCGAAAATGCCTCAAGTTAAAAAAGCAACTGCTGAATCAAGGTAAGAAAATACATTACTTGCATGAGACGTGCGTAAATAATGCGCTTATTATCGCCTTCTTGTGCACAAGAAACCGAGAGAAAGATAAACAATCTCTTTTTATTCCCCGGCTTATCTTTGTTTAGCTTCTGCTAAAACTGGCGGTATATTTGTTGCACAAAGGAGAAAACAATACTCTACATGTCAACAATGTTGGGCAATAAAGGCTTGAATTTACTGAAACGAATCTCTCACTCTCTTGTATAACTTTGGCGCTGTCATACTGAGAGAGGAGGGGGGAAGGGGGGATCTGTTAACCCAGTGTCAGATAAATGGGACTTTTGGCGTAGAAAAATATGTTCATTCTTGAACAAGAACACGTATTTAATCACTTGTAGAAAATTTATTATACTTCAATGTGTAGATTATCAGTTAAAAAAATAAGAATACGTTTTTCCATGTTATCTAAAATTAAAGGTTGCGAGTGAGCAGCATATGATGGCCGCACCATTCACGAACAGCTGGCACGGAGTGATACATTACTCGAAGTGATACGGTTGTTTACAGAGGGTCGGAAGGTTCGTGATTCTTACTTTACAACTCATTGCCAGTCTCAGGAATTTTGCTGTCTGTCCAATGGAAGGGAACAGCTTCCATTGGGCATTTGTGTATTGCTTAAGTAGAGGAAAATATAGAGGTGGAAGAATAGCAGGCAAACTGAGATTCCCAGAGTCTTTTCCATTCTTTGCCCCATATGCCTCTGTGGAAGTTACAAATCCATGGTTCAAAGTAGGAACCCCTCTCATCGTTCCTGGGCTGCTTCACGGTGAGTGGAAGGTTGAGAACACTATGAAGGATGGGATGAAGTTTTTGGAAGAGTACATTCTCCAGCGAATAAAAGACAACGGACCACTTGATGAACGTCCTAGTATTGTGAAATTGCGACTTGATGAAGCAATAGAGCAAGAACCTGTTTATGTAGAGCTTCTGCACAGATTTCCTGGACCTGGACTTCCACCAAATCCAAATCGATCAATCAAGGTCAAATTTGATGATGTACTTCCGGACCTGTTGTATCATAAAGAGAGAAGAGTTAGGGAACAAAATGAAATGTAACTTCATCTTTACAACAACAGACTGAGGTGATATTTCTATTTCTTAGGGAACAAAATGAAATGTAACTTCATTTTTACAACAACAGACTGAGGTGATATTTCTATTTTTGCACAAAATTTAATTCAATTAATTAACACTAAGGCACTTGCCCTCATCAGGTAGGGTATTAGGCAGAGCTTCCCCTGTAGAGTTCAATGTACTGTACCTCATCAAAGCATTATTATCATTGGCAGCTCTTCTAAATGTAATTCTTAAACCACCCTTCCACATAATATCTTTGTAATCTGAGAAGAATCCTGGCAACAGGCGCATTGGAAACAATACTGTGTGGCTCTTGGATAATATTTTACCACCAGCCTCAAATCCACCTATTTTGTAGTAAGAAGCCTCGGTTTTGGATAATTTTAGTGTGGCCAAAACTGTGGAGGTAATGCCAGGGTAATCTACTCTGTTTATAACAACACCATGCTTTCTGATCTCAATTTCAGAGAACAGATGTGGCACAAAATTGTCTACCAATCTTATATTTGAATTTGCCGGATAATCTGTACCATCGAGCTTTACAACATCAAATTTGATGTATAGATCTGCTCTGTGAGGGTGTATAAAGCCACCCCCTACATCAAGATCAACCTCAATCTCTGTATTGGGTTGATTTAAATTTGCAAAGGTCCTCCTGTTTGGGGGAAATGATTGTAGCTCATAACTCTCAATATTTTCCATTTTTTTGTATGTATTTTTATTTAAATATTAATTTCTATGATTGCAGTTGTTGTGGCTCCAGCAAAATCAACTAATTCTTCTTTTTCATTAGTGACCATCAACTCAATGTAATCTATTCTGTTATGGCACACAGGAAAATATAATGTTGGTGATGGAGTGTAGATGATGGGCTCCATAAATTCAGAGTTAGGTTTGAATGTTGCAATGATGCCAGTTTGTTTGTGAGTGCCTATGCCTTTTGATTTGGTGATCATACCCTCGGCCACATTACAGTGAATATTTAGTCTCTCTATGGCTAAGAATTTAGGTATATTAATAGCAGTGTGTTTGATGGCCGGTTCAAGTTTTGTGTTGTTCTCAAAGCCTAACAGCTCTCCTATAGTACCCAGATCCACTGTTTCTGTAGCAGATACAATCTCTACTCTGTGACAGACAGAATTTTGAGTTAAAACTATACCTCTGGGTAACTAGAGCATTTAGAGTAGATAGATTATATTGCCCTGGAGTGATGACAATGTTTTGATCACCAACTGCAATTGTATTGTTGTGATGTGTAATATTAGGGATCAAGTACATGCCATAAAATGCTCTGAGATCTATTGTTTTGGGATACACTATATCATCATGTAATCTGAGTTTCAATATTGAATTTTGGCTGGTGAGATGGAATACCCCCATGATGTTTCAGATACCACAAGGCTTTTTGAAAATTTTCAATTGATGGTTTATTTATTTGAGACAGATATCTAAGAACAGATAAACACAGATGTCCACAATTAACATCTTTGAAATTTTGAACATGGGCATTATTGTAATAAAGATTAGCTGATTTTAGATATTTTACTAAATTTTCAGGTGGAACACCTCCAAATGAATCAAACACAAATGCCTCATTTTTTAAATATTTAAGATAACAGATCCAGTGAGTGCCCTGATTTTTGTACTTATCCAAATTAACTATGCCACACTCTTTGTTGAGTGGTTGTTCTGGTAAAGAATCAGACATGTACACACCTCTAAAATTTTTGATGCCCAGTGGCTTGATTAAAGCTTCAATATCTTGGTTTGTAAGCGGCTCTTGTTTTTTTTAAACTTATTCATGGCTCTCTTAACACCTTTGCCTTGTTTCTCCATGGCCAGGTTATGGCGCTTCAATTCATCTAATTCTGCCTTATTCTTCTTGGCATCTATTACTGTTTTTGCTATAGCAGCTGATCCCCCAGCCAAGCTCCCAACAGCCCCAAGTGCTGCTAAGATGGCCGGGATAGTAAATATGAAACCCCCCACATGTGATTTTTTCCTGGATTGTTGTAATTTTTTTAATTGGGGGGTACTAAGCAACAATTTCATACCATGGCCCTTGGCAAGACAAGAGCTTTTTTTTCTTGCGCTGCTTTTTGGTTAAAAGACTATCAATAGTTTTAAGAGATTTAAGACCTGCATAAGGTATTTGATACATAACACCCTTGGCCTTCATTGTAGGTTTATTATATACATATTCACATGTTTATGATGTAAGAAATGAGAGAGTCACAGAGCAATTCTAGAGGGCCTCTGCATATTACCGGACCGGAAGTAAATATGTGTGCGTGTGTGTGTGTGTGTGTGTTAATACGTTTAGCTTAGTTTTAAGTGTGGCCAAAAAAAATATCAAGGGGTATATTTTTGACAAGCTTATGGACAAAAATCTGACAGAAGTGCCTTTTGTAAGTGTGGACAAATCAATCTGATGGGGCTCATCATTTCCCAGGAACTTCCCGAGGGCATTTTTACAAAAATCTTGGATTAGACAGAGTTCCACACTTGAGCAAAAAACTCATATGGGCATGTTGAGCAAGTTTTAAGTGTAGCCAAATCTGCCTGAGGGGGGTTCATCATTTCTCGTCCTGGTTATATCACAAATCATACTACTCATACCCACTCCAAATCGACAAAACACAAGCACGACGCGCGATGATTCACAGCTGTGCGCGCCATATTGTATGCTCTGCAACGGAAGAAAGGACCCAAAAGAATTACTCGTAATGTGAAAAATCGAAGTTATTTTCGTGTAAAAAGCATAATGGCACCTTCAACTATGTTCCACAATACACAATTGGTAAGTACGAACCATTTAAAACTGAAAATATCCGATAGAAATGTGTCGCCGGTATAACAGACATTTACCGATGATTTTACCAAATGAGGTGAATACTTGTAACAAAGTTTGAATTCATTCATCTCTGAAGCATATAGGTTAAAAATGTTTATAAATTTTGTTGGTGAAATATGCAAATTATATACATTCACAAACATTAAAACCTTAATGCAACTAAAAACAATAAAAAAATTCATATTAATTCATTTTATTTTTTACCTGGAGTATGACCACTTTTCGTGGAATGCCCCAATAATCGTAATATTTTACTGTATGCTAAAGCCAATAACACATTTTTAACTAAACGACCGAGAAGACACTTACCTTATACAAAAATACTTTGTTTACCCTTTTAAATAATAGAAACTTTGCTTTCAACTAAATTAAAATTACATGATGATACAAAGGTGAAGATCAAAAAATTAAAAATGGCTGCTGAATGCTTCGAATTTCTAACGAGTTGCATCGTTACCGTGGGAACACATGTAAACAACAATGCTTGTTAGATCCTAGCCCCGTCTAGTTCGCTGCACTATTTGCACCGAAGTGTCTAGTCTGCACATCTTCCGGACCGGTGTATTTATGGTGTATGGTCACGTTGTCCGTGCTAACTAATCAAATTACCGTTTAAAGAAGCAGACAGGCATTTGTTGAATCTTCTGAACCCTTACACCGCTTTCGGTGGTCTAGTTGATTGAACGTAATTTTCTTGCATCACTCTCATACCGGATACACCTGTACTGCGCCGTGTGTCAAAAAGTGCAGTCAACTAGACTACAGCGCCTAGAATAACGTTGGAAAACGGCATGGTTTTGCTCTCTCTCGCTGGTTCTACTCGAAAATGATCCGCTAGAGGCGCTGGTGTTGACACCGGGGTTTGGTGTTCGACTGCTTATAATGGAAGTAAATGGGTTTTTTGCTGCAACGTCTGATTCTTTTCCTTGTAACATTTCTTTGCATCAGAAAATTGTTATGATATTTGGTACAGTAGTCGCGAAAATATTAAAGAATATTATGAACCGTCGATCATGACCTGTCCTTGAGTTTTTTATTAACAATACGGAAGAAAACATAGGTATGGATTGTAACACGTAACATGACAATTGCTGCGAGAATTAGTATTGTGTATGCATTATCCTGAAAGGTTCATTAATATTGTCATTGTCACAAATATTATTTTTATGGAAATTCACACAAACAATACTTGTTTATTTTTCAAAGATTGTTTTACATCCACTCGCGTGTTGTCCAACTTACCGCCCAAAAACTCGCAAGCGTGAAATATGACACTTTTCGTTTCCCGCTTACTGGAAAAATGTAAACAACGCGTTGGTTGAGTTATATTTTCACCATGTCTCGAAGATATGATCGCCACTGTTTCGTGCCTGGTTGTTCTAGTGGATATCGTTCAAGTAAAGAAAAGGGTATTTGTATATTTAGTGTTCCCAAACAAAAAGATAAATTAGCCGAGTGGAATCGTGCAATTCCCAGAGCTGACAAGGAACTCTATGACACAGCTGGTGTTTGTGAATTGCATTTCGATGAACAATACATTATCAGAGATTATGCACAGTCCTTAACACCAATGTTCTACTTACCAATCGACACGAATGTAAAGCAATTTGTTGATAGAGATGACAAGGTACATCCTAATCGGCTATTTGAACTCCATGGAATATGAAATTAAATTATTTCGAATATCTGCATTTCGGGAAAATGACTTCATAATATGTACGCCACGAAACATTTTTTCTCCTTCATGACACTATTTCAATTTTATTAGTATACAAAAATAAACTTGTGTACACAATCCAACGTTTGACGTCCAGCCTCACATGTGATATGTTGATGCTCGTGTTGCGTTGCACATAAAACGTATTTATGTTACTTTTCTGTGTAAATTAATGCCATTTCGTGACTGCAAATCACTCCACAAATATAACTGTTTCCATCAATTCACTTACCGCCTTTCTAGAGAAACAAATCTACACAATATATTCCAAACACTAACTAAGCTGCATTACTTTCATAACAAAATTAGCACCTGGGTCGATCGCACTGCCATCTACTTGTCATCGTCTCGGGGAACCAGTTTCTTGGGTAGTTTTCCACACTACGTTATTCAAGGCGCTGTAACTAGACGGAGAATCGGGAAATACCGAATGGTCATTTCAAAAAGTCGTTAATTCTCGACGTTTCTGCATTGTAAATGTCTGGAACTTGTCGGAAATTGTTAGTTTTTGTACTAGAAATGCAATTTACCTAAAATAACGTGTAGAATTAGAGATTTCTAGAGTTTCGGGAAATGTCGAACATGTCCCGTCCCAAAAATTTCCCAAATTTGTCGGGCATTTTAAAAATTTCCCATCCCGATCCAAGAAATTCTGTCCCGGGTGCTTAGTCCCGACTCTCAATACGTGAGCACGGAAACGACCATTTCGTTATCACTCCAACTCGTGATCGGAGAGAAAATCGTAGTCCTGACTGGTCGTTAACGAGTGCCGACTTGATGTCGTTCATCTGAACTTCGAAATAATCGGCGTTGGTGCACGCGGCCATGAGAATATATAGTGGAGCCCAAGTTAAGAGTTCAGTATGGGCTCTTATGGGCTTTTACTTTTGAGATCACCACCCCTAAACAAGGGTGTTCCTGTCAGAAACAAAAGTCGTTAACATTAGAAGAGAAAATAATAAATAACCAAAAACAAGAGGAAATGTAAGGCTTTGATGGTCTACACCTTCTTTTGCAATTCGGACCATCAAAACAAGATGTTTTCCTTTCTTGTGTTTACCGCGATTTGGGGAGTTAAAAATAACAGCCGTCCGACGGTTGCCACTTGCTGCAAACACGTGCTGGGATGCATATATGCCAATCCCACTCACTTCAACATAGGCGATTTGATCATTCTATGATTTGATTCTACTCTCCGATTGGCTGATTTTGCGGATGTGACGTCAAACTAACACAAGAACAATTGAATGGATAATGCGACTTGATAAACAACGAAAATGCGTGTGTGTGTGCATTAACAATATATATACTATATATTATAATATTAATGTAACAACGGTGGAAATTGTGTGTAGTGTGTGCAAAAAAAAAAAAGAGTAACTTTCGTACTGTAAACAGGAGAATTGCAAATTATTCAAATTTGCCAGAAGCAGGCATTATTCCAGTAATTAACAGTACTACTCATTGATAAAATATTCCAAGTATATTTATGTTGCTTTCTCTCTCGCAGATAGAAAAATGAAACGCAAATCAAAGGACGTACAAGAATTATTTGAAAGCTTCACTAAGTTGGAAAATTTAAAGATTCATTTCACGATTTAAATGAATGGATTTTATTTTCTACTAGCTACAGTTACCTTCCGATGAACGTACCATCAGAATAAAAATACGCATTTTCATTATTTTTTTTTTAGAAAATAGTGTTCATTTTACAATTCTACTTAGGCTACGTTTTCAAATACATAGTATGGCTACAGAATACAGGTCTTGCTTTCAAAATACCAGCAGAAGACAAGTGTTGTTAAGTCACTTCCGCCAAGTCGACCAATCGGGAGCAAGAATTGTTCCTCCTATGCTGAACTGAGTGGGATGCGCGAATACGCGCGCTGGAGCCTTCTTCTACTGCGCACCATGCGGCAACACTGTCGTCATAAGCCCCATTCTGCGCTCTGTGGCTGGCTCCACTCGAAAATGATCCGCCAGAGGCGCTGGTGTTGGCCCCGGTGCTTGGTGTTCGACTGCTTATAAGGGAAGTAAATGGAGTTTTCGCTGCAACGTCTGATTCTTTTACATTAAGCATTTCTATGAATGTGATAATTGCTATGATATTTGGTACAGTGGTCGCGAAGATATTAACGAACATTCTAGACAGTCGACAACGTCCTGTTATCGTCATACTTTCGTTAATAATACCGAAGAAAAATACGCGTGGAATGCTCTTGGCAACTAAATTTTTGTGTATGAATTAGGTTCATTATTATTATCATCATCATCATTTCTTTTAAAGATATACACACTGAAGCATTTGTATTTTGATATTTACTGTCTCTTTTCTTCCACTTTAAACTAATCGCGGCGATGATGATTGCATGAAACGACAAGGGGAACCCCACAAAACTTTCTTAGTGCCATCGACATGAGTGTATGGCAACTTTCAAACCAATGGGATAAGCGACACGGGATGTTCACACTGTCACACTAGCGACACACACTTCCAGACTGTAAAATAGCATTCATTGCACATGAGGGTGCAAACAGCAAACGACACGTTCATATGGCGTATTCGCGTGCTACTTGTTACTTCGGTCGGAAAGCTCCTTAAAGGAAGGGTGCTCAGACCGAAGCGACGCGCTACAGGGAGAGTTCCCAACTAAATGACAAGCGACATGGTGCCTTCAATCTATTAGCAAGCGTTGCTTGCGAACAACAGATAGGCGACACTATAAACCGCATATTACAACAACAGATCTAGGCGACACGATAAGCCACACGTGTCGCTTTGTCGCTTCTGCGTCGCTCAAACTGGTCCATTTCCTCAATAGCTTGCAACATGTTGCCGTGGTTTGTTGTTCGCGCATACGCGATGCAATGAGTGTTGTTCGGTGAACAATGTATATAATTAGTGTTTTTATCTTGTTTTCTATTTTTGTGTATATGTGTGAGTTATTCATGTGAAGTGCGTGGGAGTAAAGAAACTGCGGAACCTCCCGCATACTTGATTTCGGGAACTTACACACCCACAAGTAAATTCGGGAACGTCCCGAGAGGTGGTAAATTCGGGAACGTCCCGAGAGGTGAGCCAGGCTCTTTGCTTGGGCGTTGCCACAAGAAAAGAACAGTCGTCATCAAAGAGTCGTCGTGAGAAGAACCGTGTTACACGCGCGCGGTTAAAAGTGCACTGTAGAGACATTCTACAGCCAAACAGACAGTCCTTCGTGTATATTGTTTAGTTATTGTATAGTCCTTCGTATAGGTGTATTATAGACATTAAATGTATGTATATATCGTCTTTGTGCGTCTGTTACTTAACCAGACACCGTGCGGGAACCGACGCATTTAGGATAATTCGGGCCAGGGTGGAGTTCAGCCAGTTAGCCAATGTAGTGCGGGGCTTTCTGGAAACTGATACTCAACAAGAGTAGTATAATTGGCTATAATACTGGTGCACTTATAGCGTACAAAAGAAGAGCTCATATGATTAAACAGTCCGATTTGCCCACACTTGAAATTAAGCCAAGATGCCTATAAGCCCCAATTCTTCAAGTGTGATATGCTCTTAATCCTAAGAATTTTGAATCCTAGTGTACAAAAGAAGAGTTCATATGCCCCGATTTGCCCACACTTAAAATTATGTCAAGTACCCATATGATTTTATTGTTTATAGTGTGTTATTCTGTCAAAATCTCAAGAATCTTGAATTCTAGTGTAGAAATAAAGAACCCCCCCTCAGACAGATTTGCCCATGTGTGTAAAAGCTACATCTGCCAGATTGTTGTCCATAAGCTTGTCAAAAATATGCCCCTCTTGATATTGTTTTGGCTACACTTAAAAACTAAGACAAAAATGCTCATAAGAGCTTTTGCTTACACAATAATATAATGTAATATATGCTTAAATACTTGTTGCTGTTATGTTAATATGTTACCTGGAATATGCTCAATATTTTAATTGGACACCAGCCTCAACTCATATATCTAATACTAAGACAATGCAATATGCAGAAATCTTCTAGAATTGCTCTGTGACTCTCTCATTTCTTACATCATAAACATAGATTTTTCACCTATGAGAATAACACTACATATAGTGTCATCAGGGAGTGTATCGTGGAATTCACAGATAATTTTAATGTTTGTCCTGTCATTAACCACAACTTGTTTCCTTTTTGAAGTGTTGATGACAAACATGGGTCTCTGTGCTTTGAATTCATCTGGTGTGTAATACATGTCTGTATTGCCAGTAGTGACCCTTTTGTATGCTGTAAATGCTTCATATAATTTGAGGAAATCATCCTTGGACATGTCTAAATTATAATTTTCTCTAGGAAATACCTCATTTCTGCCATTTTTAAGATATATGTTTTTGATGTTGCAGTTATCAAATCTACTTGAATTTTTTTCTTGATTATTGTGTCTTCCAGTCTGAAACAGTACCACCACAAAATCCGGCATGTCATATTGTATACTGGAGAATGAATTTGTAGCATCAAACTCATAATAAGTACCAGTGGCAGGTTTCTGTACACATTGATATGTATAAAATTGTAAAGGAATCTGTGGATTTTTTATTATATCTGCTTTGTATTTAAGAGCATAACTGGCTTCAGTAGTATGTATGGTACGTTCTGGAAGTACCCTTTGACCTACTTTTTATTTTACGACGTTTTACGCACTAAACTAACCTACAATGAGAGAAAAATGGACAGAAAAAGCTCTGGCATCACTTTTTAAGCTATTTTTTACCTCCTGCAAATTTTGCTCTTATGCTAACTCGCCCTTTGACCTACTTTTGAAATGACTTACGACATTTTCCTATAAGGCTGCCTCCTCATACTGTAAGGTCCCCCTCAGTGTAATCTACTACGACCTGCTAATAGGCTTCTGCTCTCAGCGTAATCCGTTTTTTACGCACTAAACTAACCTACAATGAGAGAAAAATGGAGAGAAGAAGCTCTGGCATCACACTTTTTAAGCTATTTTTTTACCTCCTGCAAATTTTGCTCTCACCCTTTGACCTACTTTTGAAATGACTTACGACATTTTCCTATAAGGCTGCTGTCTTCTCTTACTGTAAGCTCCCTCAGTGTAATCTACCACGACCTTGCTCTCAGCGTAATCTGCCACGATGTGTTTTTGTTTTTTAAAACTCATGTGTGATCTTCTACGATGTGTGTGTGTGTGTGTGATAATCAAAATTATTTTTGTTAAGGAAATCCCTGGCCCCCTGCTACGACCTAACGGGGACCTCTCCTACGATGTTTTGGACCCCTGCTACGATGTTTTTCTCCTCATGATGCAAAAATTGGTATTGTAGCGGTATTTGAAATCGACTGTGCTGTGTGAAGGGGGATAAATCTCTTCATGTTCACTGAACAATAGGAGACCGGAAGAGTACTTCCTGGCTTTTCATCGAAAACGGGGGGGTGATGATGTTCAGTTCAGACAATGGAATTGAGGGACTATTTTCTGATGCGGATTACGCCACTTTGCTCAACATATCACTCCTCGCATCCCCTTATAATCCGAAGCTCTGCCATGGAAACTTCCATATCATCTAGAGCGACTGTTCTGCGAGTTGATTCTTGAAACTAGCCAAACAGACGTTAAGGGATTGTGGATGGGACTCCCATGAAACAAGCCAAACAGCCCTTAACGTATTGTGGAAGAAAATATACTCGCAGAACACAAAGTATAAAAGTTTATTTTTCCTGTTGAGTGTGTGTTCCAGAGAAAAGTAAGTACCTTGCATGATATGTTTTCTTATGGTGTTTTGTTCTTGCGAGTTGATTCTTGAAACGAGCCAAACAGACGTGAAAGGGATTGTGGATGGGACTCCCATGAAACAAGCCAAACAGCCCTTAACGTATTGTGGAAGAAAATATACTCGCAGAACACAAAGTATAAAAGTTTTTTTTCTTGGCTCTCTCTCTCTTCTCTCTCTCTCTCTTTCTTTCTCTCCTCTCTCTCTCTCTTTGTTGCCAGATAAAAAGTTTGTAGCTTGCATGATGGTGTTTGTTCTTGCGAGTTGATTCTTGAAACTAGCCAAACAGACGTGAAAGGGATTGTGGATGGGACTCCCATGAAACAAGCCAAACAGCCCTTAACGTATTGTGGAAGAAAATACACTCGCAGAACTACACATACATTTTAGCATGCATTTTTTTTTGTTTGTGTACCGTTGTTGATAGGAAAAAAATGTGTGTGCGGGACACATTATTAGGCACTTTTTTTATTGCGTTTGATATCAAGTGGAAAGTGTGGTTCGGATCTTAACTGTTTTAACTTTTTATACTCAGAAAAAAAATTGTAGGCCTCAATTCCTGCTGAGCTTATGGCTTTAGAGATACTACGAAATGGTCGACTGTGCCGACTATAGATTTTTTTATGAATGTGAATTTTCAGCTCAAAGGCTATGACTATGATTGCAGGGGCTGTCTGCTGTGTCTTGAGTTGCTGTTTTAAGTCCACTTTATGCACAGTGAGGCTAATCGGGACTGGACCTACAGTTTAAAGTGGGATCCGAACCAATGTGTGCCTCCACCGGGTATCGAACCCGGGACCCGCCGATTACAAGGCAATGACGCTACCACTGCGGCATGGGGGAGACCCTGTCTGCTGTGTCTCTCTTGGCTAATGACCGGTTGCGTGGTGCTGACCACATCACATATGCGAGTTGTTCTGAAATCCAAAAGGCGATAGAGTTAGGGGAGATCCGTGAAGGCACTAGACCAAAAAGTTACATTGTTGTAGGTCCCATAGGAGCCGAGAAAATCAATGTCTTGGAAAACGTCTTAAGACAAATATCTTAATCTTTAAGAAAGTCGACTTCCGGTCTGTCAAGATGTTACTTCCGGTCTGTCAAGAAAATTTTCTTAAGACAAATATCTTAAGACGTTTTCCAAGACATTGATTTTCTCGGCTCCTAATTGAGCTAGGATGATGATTGTGGGTTTGTTGGATAGGTTTTGATGATAACTACTCGACTACAAGCAAGCGCCCCCTCAAGTTTTTTTTTTTTTTTTTTTTACGAAATTCGAGTTTTGTTCCTGCATCCTATTGGAGTGCTTTGGACGTTTTTAGATTAAAAATTTTGTAATTGGGATTGTAGAAAAGCTATTCTTGCTCGACGAAGGCGATATTTAAAACTGCTCTGTGACGCTCTCGTTCTTCACGTCGTACGCGAAAGACTTCTCTGCAATCAGGATGACGCTACACACGGTGTCCTCGGGCAAGGCATCGTGGAACTCGCACACGACCTTGATGTTGGTGCGATCGTTGACCACCACCTGCTTTCTCTTAGATGTGTTGATGACGGTCATGGGTCTCCGTGCTTTGAATTCGCTGGGCGTGTAATACATGTCCACGCTTCCCTCCGTTACGCGCTTGTAAGCAGAAAACGCTTCGTAAAGTTTGAGATAATCATCTTTGGTCATGTCGAGGTTGTAATTTTCGCGCGGGAAGACTTCGTTCCTACCGTTCTTCAGATAAACGTTCTTGATCTTGCAGTCGTCGAATTTGCTGGAATCTTTTTCCTGATTCTTGTCCCTCCCGGTCTGAAAGAGCACTACGACGAAATCTGGCATGTCGAACTGTATGTTGTTGAACTGCGTCGTCACGTCGAATTCCATGTGACTTCCCGACGCCAACTTCTGCACGCACTGGTAACCGTGAAAGTGAATCGGCACCTGCGGAGTTTTCAAGATCTCCGCTTTGTACTTGAGGGCGTAGTTCGTCTCGTATTCCACGATCGGCATTCTCAACTCCATGCTCCGGATGACGCATTTGGCTGCTTCGGGTAATGTGTTGGGCAGTGGCGTGGTGCCGTCCGGACCCAAAGTAGCGTATCGCATCAGTGTGTCGTTGTCGTTGGCTGCTCTTCGAAACGTGATCCTCAATCCTCCCTTCCACATGATCTCCTTGTAGTCTGAGAAGAATCCCGGAAGCAGACGCATGGGAAAGAGCACCGTGTGACTTCTCGTCGATATTTTGGTCCCCGCTTCGAATCCTCCCGCTTGGTAGTATGCTGCGTCCGTTTTGGATAATTTCAATGTTCCCACTGCCGTCGACGTGATGCCTGGATAATCTATTCTGTCGATGACGGTGTTGTGTTTCCTCACCTCCACCTGCGAGAACAGGTGAGGCACGAAGTTGTCCACGAGTTTCAAATTGGCATTGGGCGGAAACGCTTCTCCGCTTTCTTTCTTCACCACGTCGAATTGAAGGTAGAGGTCCGCTCTGTGAGGATGAACGAACCCGTCGCCTACGTCCACGTCGTATTCGATCTCCCTGTTCGCTTCGTTGAGATTGGCGAACGTGCGACGGTTGGGAGGGAAAGATTGCAATTCGTAACTTTCGATTTGCTCCATTTTTTTCACTATGTGTGTTATTTATTATACGTTGATCTCCACGATGGCCGTCGTAGTGGCACCTGCGAAATCCACCACGTCTCCTTTCTCGTTCGTCACCACCAACTCTATGTCGTCTATGCGGTTGCGACATACTGGAAAATAGATCGGCGAAGAGGGTGTGTAGATGATCGGTTCCATGAATTCGGAACTGGGTTTGAACGTGGCGATGATTCCCGTCTGCTTGTGACTTCCCAGCAAACCCCCGTCCGAAGATTTCGTGATCATGCCTTCCGCCACGTTGCAGTGAACGTTCAAAGTCTCGATGGCCAAGAATTTAGGAATGTTGGTTGCTACGTGTTTGATGCCAGCTTCGAGTTTGGTGTCGTTCTCGAAACCTAAAAGTTCTCCCATGGTGCCCAGGTCCACGGTCTCCGTCGCCGATACGATTTCCACTCTGTGCGTGACCGAATTTTGAGAAAGGTACGTGCCTTTGGGTAACTGAGCTTGCAAAGTAGAAAGATTGTATTGACCTGGCGTGACGACGATATGTTCGCTTCCGAAGCTAATTTTGTTGTTGTGCTGGGTGACGTTAGGTATGAGGTACATGCTGTAGAATGCACGCAGAGCTACGGATTTAGGATAGACGATGTCGTCGTGCAGCGTGAGTTTCAAGATCGAAGATTCGCTCGTGAGATGGAACACTCCCATCGTGTTTAAGGTTCCACAATGCTTTCTGGAAATCTTCCACCTGTGGCTTATTTATTTTAGAGAGAATCGCGAGCACGGAGAGGCAGAGATGACCGCAGTTCACGTCTCCGAAATTTTGAATGCGTTCGTCGTTGTAGTATATAGAGGTTTTGTTCGTTTTCAGATAATGAACTAAATTTGTAGGTGGAACACCTCCGAAAGAATCGAAAACGAATGCTTTCTCATCATTTTTGTGGTAACATATCCCATGCGTGCCTGGATTTTCTTGACCGTCCAAGTTGACTACGCCGCATTCTCTTCTTTTAACGGTTGAAGGTAACGAGTCGGACATGAAAACTCCTCTGAAGTGTTTGATTTGTAATGGTTCGATCAGAGATTCAATGTCTCGGTTGGTGAGTGCTGTTTCTTTTTTTAAAACTTTTTCATCACCCCCTTGCCCCCTTTCTTCTCCATGGCCAGGTTGTGACGTTTCTGTTCTTCCAATTCCGCCTTGTTCTTCTTCGAGTCGATGACGGTTTTCGCGATGACGGCGCTACCCCCGGCCAAACTTCCAACGGCCCCCAATGCTGCCAGGATGGCCGGGATGCTGAATATGAAACCTCCGATCTTTTGCTGTTTCCGCGAACGCTGCAACCGTCTCAATTGTGGAGTGCTGAGAAGCAATTTCATTCCGTGTCCTTTGGTCAAGCAAGAACGTTTCTTCTCGCGTTGTTTCTTGGTGAGTAACCCATCGAGGGCACCTAGATTTTTAAGATTCGAATATGGTATTTGGTACACGACACCTTTGGGCTTCATGTTTTTTTTTGATGCTATATGTTATCTGGGAAAGAGAACAACTTTTTTTTTCCGTTAGGTTTACGATGTGTGTTATTTATATCGTCTCACTCAAAACAACTGTGGCGATGTGTTATTTATATATATGTATTCTGGGAAAGAAAATAAGTTTTTGCTTCGCCTAATGCTATCATGTGGTTTACAAGATCGACAGTTTCAATGTTCGACGCGTACCAGTCTTCGGTAAATCTTCTTCTCCCCTGCCTCCACTCGTGCAGCTCGTCTAACCTATCTTCAATTTTTTTGTTTGCGGTTCGAAAGAGAGTCTCTGGTGATCGGAACATTTTTTTCATTCCGCTTATTTCTCGGAGGTGATCCATGAAAATCATTTTGCTCGGTGAACGAAATTCTGGCGTTACTTTACACAAGTCTATGAGTTTAGTTACATCCCCGTCGAACGTGAACGTAAATATTTTGTGCAACACTTCGGGAGGAAGTTGAGTTATACAAGTTGTCATTTTTTTTCATGGTATGTTATTTTATATATATATTCCGGGGGTTGGGGTGTCCGTGATTAAACAAATTCTATTACGTGCTTTGTTTTCTTACCAAGAAGTTCCTTTGTCCCCTTGTACACGATTCGAGTTTTGTTCTCGATTAAAATAGATAGCTTCTCGTCGGATAAGATGATAGCGTATCGATCTGGTAAAAATAGACTGTATTGTCCGTTGAGCAACAGACGCACTTTGGGACCGTACTGGGTAGAAACGATTGAACCGGAAGTTATCGTGTAAGGTTTGTCGACTTCCAATTCCTGAATTTTTACATACTCGACTGACAAATTTAGCATTTGTTTTAATGCTTGGAGATCACTCATTTTTTCAGTCGTCATATCGAAGAGAAATTTCAGGGTGTGTGTGTTAGAGAATTTTAATTTTTCACAATGTGTGTTATTTATATATACCGAAGAATTTTTTTTTGATCTCGTAGATTTTTTTTCACTATGTGTGTTATTTATATATCAAGTTTTTTTTACTTGTACATTTTTTTGACAACTTTTTTTTTCTGACGGTAATAATTTTTCCACGTCAACTTTTTTTTTGACGAGACAAATTTTTTTGACGATAAAAAATTTTACGATAAGGCAACTTTTTTTTCTGTCGGTAATAATTTTTCCACGCTAACTTTTTTTGACGAGACAAATTTTTTTTGACGATAAAAATTTTTTACGATAAGGCAACTTTTTTTCTGACGGTAATAATTTTTCCACGTCAACTTTTTTGACGAAACAAATTTTTTTGACGATAAAAAATTTTTACGATAAGGCAACTTTTTTTCTGACGGTAATAATTTTTCCACGTCAACTTTTTTTTTGACGAGACAAATTTTTTTTGACGATAAAAAAATTTTACGATAAGGCAACTTTTTTTCTGACGGTAATAATTTTTCCACGTCAACTTATTTTTTTGGCGTGACAAATTATTTTGACGATAAAAAATTTTTACGATAAGACAATTTTTTTCTGACGATGTCCACGTCAACTTTTTTTTGACGACAAATTTTTTTTGACGATAAAAATTTTTTCCATGGCAATTTTTTTTGACATCTACATTTTTTTTACGTATATTTTTTTGTCATATTTTTTTGACACGTACATTTTTTTTGACACGTATATTATTATTTTTTTACAGTGTTTGTAAGAGGAAGAAAGCTTTTGCTTCGGAAAACGAGATGACGTGCGTTATAATATCTGCCATCTTCTGTTCAGACTTGCACCAATCATCCGTGTCCATCCTTTCGTTTAATTTTTTCCCTGCAGCCGAAAGAAGAGTGTCGAGATCGCCGCACCTCAGGCCGCTGATCTCCCGAAGATGGTCCTTGAGAACCATTTCACAAGGAATGCGAAATTCCGGCGTCGTTCTTGCTATGATTACAAGTTTATGTACATCCTCACAATCTCCGTTTACTGCGTGTTTCAATATTTTACATAGTAGCTCGGGCGGCAAATCGGTTATGCGAGACATGTTGTTATTATTTATTTATTTTTTACTCTATGTTATTTATATACCCCACCCAAGTTTTTGTTTCGTGTTCATGGCGATGGTGGTGCCCAGTGCGGCGACCCGTTCACCCAGCGATACGTCTCTGCTGACGAATCTTTCGAAAGCGGCACGTTCCAATTTCTTGTCTGCTTCGTGACGTGCATCCAGATCCGTCTGCGTGTTGTTGTAAGCGATGTCGTGTTCTTTGCATGCCGCGTCCAACGGATTCACACCCTTATCTCCTCTCTCCAAACTTTTCTCGAGTTTGGTACCCGGTCCGCAATACTGGTAGCCAGGTAAATGCATCTCGAAAGGTAACTTGTTGATGATGTCGTTCACGAGTCCCTTTCCTTCGGCCACGTTCCAGAATCTCGGAGGCAGCGTGTTGATGATTTTGATGAGGTAACCTATGCCCTTGTCGTCGTTCACGATGAAGTTGGAAAGTTTCGTGCTGATCATGTCCACGATGCCAACCTTCTCGTTGTAGAAATTACGGTTGCCTGCATTCTCTTCGCCGGCTATCACCAACAATCGGTCCACGAGCTTCCTCACGTCGTCCACCCAAACGAATTCTTTGGGTAACGTGTTGTAGCGTTTGACGCCGCTGCCTGTTTTGACCTGGTTCCAAATCGGTTTGATGAGATTCCTGTACTTCTCGCCGCTGCTCGATTTCACCCTATTCTGCGAGGCATCGTTGTTCTGGTACATGGCATCCGTCATGATCAGAATTTCCCTGTAACTCTGGTAATCTTCGTTGGTGTAATCTTTCGGCTGCTTTTTGGCGACGAGTTCCCACAGTCCCACCGTACCGGGATACCGGGTCCAACTATTCTTGTCGCCTAAATTAACTTTAATGTCGTTGCCTTCGAAGGTGACTTTCGATTTCCCAATCTTCCACACCACACCGCCACCCTCGTTGGTTTCCATGCTCGGATACAATCCGAACACTTCATCCTTGTCGAACTTCCCCGTGCTCAGGTAGTCTCGTGCCAAAGGTCCCAACTCGATCTTATCCGAAGACGACGTGCTGCTTATGGCTCGACGTCGTGGTACGTCCTTCAGTTCGAACGGCGTCGAAGGAATGCTCGAAATGGGCGTGGGTACGGTGTAACTTTTAGCTGCGAGTGGTACGAGTTCGTTGATCAAATTTTTATTTTGTTCCGTGACACCTTTAATTTCTTTACCTAGACCGCTGATGGCGTCGATCACAGGTTGATCTTGACGTTTCTTCTCTTCGTAGAATCCGCGATTCTCGGATTTCCAACCTTTGAAGCGTTTCGCGAGGTAATCGCGAAGCTTAAGATTTTCGTCTTCGATTTTTCGTTTCGTCATAACGTTATTTTATACACGTCGTTTCTCACAACGTTGCAACGTTTAGAAAGTCGTTGATTTTGTTTCTGTATTTTCCGTCGTTGGGTTTCCTCGTCATGTCGATCGTCGCGAATCCGAAATCGTCACTGTTCCTGCAAGAAGAGCAGCAGCGTTCCGAAAATTGATTGTAGTTCATGTCTCCGCCTACGTAGTCATCGTACGCGTGCTTGAGGTTGGTGTGATCTTGACGAAACAAATATATGAAATTAGCGTTGTCGCGTAGTAACTGTTTTGGAATTTTGGAAAACGTTTGAGCTAGGTAAAAGCAATCCATTCCTTTGTGACGACCTTGCGTGAAAAAGTTGCGAATTTCATTTTGATTTTCCAGGATGACATCGTCGAACACAACGACTGAATTCTCGAGACAATCGTCCAGTGGAATGATTTCAGATGCGAACGTTGCAATGTCCAGACCATCGTACAGTTTCATCAGTTGCTGGTATTTGGTTTGCTCCAAACTTTTCGAGAACACGTACAGGTGCCTGTTCTTCCAATCTAACCAATTCGGTGCGAGGAGAAAATTGTCCACGAGCAGTGTCGTTTTCCCACACCCTGAAGGACCTACGATCAGACAGCGGATGCTGTCGGGAAGCAACTCGCCGTTCTTTTTTTTCGTTTGACTTTCCGGATCCGGTAGACGCTTCACCACGTTCCACGTACTCACAAGATCACTTCGTTCGCGTCGATCCAACTCTTTTCCGGAAGTCCCAGCCATTTCACCAAAAGTTTGTCACCTTTCCTACGCAATACTTTCTCGATGAGGTACGTGTCGTGGTGTTTTGTTTTAGAGAGTTCCTCTTCGTAAAATCTTCCTTTCAAAATCTCGCCGCTACTATCTTTTATTATATACGTGTGTCGGTTTCCGGGTAAAACTCGAACCACCGTAAAAAGTTCCGTGCTCCAATTTTTTGTGAATCCCTTCTCGAAGGTGCGTTTGAATTTGCTGATCCTCACCTGGTCTCCAATTTTGAATTTTGTTTTCTTGGTAGTTGGAGTGTACTTTGGACAGTAAACTGTAGAAATTAAACGCCGCTCGTCAGATTTCGTAACGTCAGCTGGCTTCATGCCTATCGTTCTGTGTACCGTATCATTATAGGTGTCGACGAGTTCCGGCAGGATGTCGACCCATTTGTAATTTCCCCGAAGCGTGAGTAGATAATAAATGTACTTCTGAGGCCAACTTTGATTTCTTGACCAAACGACCACAAAAAGTTAAAAAACTCACTTTCTCTCCCCGTTCCGCGCCTCATTTATTGCGCTGACGACGTTTCACGGGGGCAAAAAGGCAGTGATGAGTGAAAGATGAGCTCTCGTTCTCTCATCCTCCTCATCTTTCTCATCTTTCTCGTTGTTCTCTCATTCTCTTTTTATTCTCCTCTCATCCTCTTATATTTTTTTTTATTCTCTCATTTTTTTATTCTCTTATTTTCTTATTTTTTGAAAGATGAGTGCATCTTATCGTAATTTTCCAAGTCTGGGACCAAATGTTTATATATCGTGACCTACGTAAACCTCTCCTCTCATTCTCTCATTCTCTCATTCTCTTATTTTTTGAAAGATGAGTGCACTTTATCGTAATTTTCCAAGTTTGGGACCAAATGTTTATATATTGTGACCTACGTAAACCTCTTCTCTTATCCTCTTATTCTCTCAATCTCTCAATCTCTCAATCTCTCAATCTCTCATTCTCTCATTCTCTCTACCTTTAGAATATTGTCGTCAACATTTTAGAGAGATGAAGTTGGAGTGTTGGAATCAACGGGGCCAAATGTTTATATATATCGTGATCTTCGTAAACCTCTTCTCTCATCCTCTTATTCTCCCAATCTCTCAATCTCTCATTCTCTCATTCTCTCTACCTTTAGAATATTGTCGTCAACATTTTAGAGAGATGAAGTTGGAGTGCTGGAATCAACGGGGCCAAATGTTTATATATATCGTGATCTTCGTAAACCTCTTCTCTCATCCTCTTATTCTCTCAATCTCTCAATCTCTCATTCTCTCATTCTCTCTACCTTTAGAATATTGTCGTCAACATTTTAGAGAGATGAAGTTGGAGTGCTGGAATCAACGGGGCCAAATGTTTATATATATCGTGATCTTCGTAAACCTCTTCTCTCGGGGAGGGAACGATGTACCACACACACACACACACACACACACACACACACACACACACACACACACACACACACACACACACACACACACACACACACACACACACACACGCGTATGCCTCTTATTATTTTCCGTATTGTAACGCAAACAAACAAACAAAATAATAATTGTTGTTTTTTAGAATACCTGGCCCCTAACCCGCCAGGGTGCGTGGTGCCCAACCCAAAAAGGTTCTAACGGCGAAATCATCACGAGTTTAGATTTGTACTGCGAATGTTGTCAAAAATTTAATCAATGTTGTTTATTCTCGATGCTAGAATCTTACATAGATTATTCTCTAAAACAAAAATCGATAATCCTATGCCAAGCCCCCAAGCTATTCAGGCAATTTCTAATGTTCGCGTGGATAGCGACGCTCGGTAGAAATTTTTCCTGTCCCTGTGGAGAAATTGTGTTTCATCGCTCAATGTAACATTTTCATCACGGACCAAACTATCGACAGCAACCCCTCCCCGAACCCATTCACCTTGCATCCTTTTTCGCCCGAAGAGATTTTATTTTTTTTCAGCTTTCCCACGGTTCTGAATAAAGAATCTATTACATCCCCGATAACAATAGATTCAGAAGCGGATGCGACGGAAGCAAACACAGCAGCATCTTCCGCTTTTTGAGTTTTGTGCTGGGAATCGTTTGTTTCACACACCACACCCCGACGGGGCGTGGAATAGAGGCCGAGGGGGAAATAAACGACAATACATGCATGGGTGGAACTGTCAACGCCCCGTTTATTGTTATTTGTCCCTACAGAATATTGTGCACATCACAAAAATCTTTTGTTGAAAAAAATATGGCATGAATGAATTAGTTAACAAGGGTTTTATTTGCTAGGATATTGACCATAGCCCTCATTGTGTTTTCACCAAAGAGAGTCGCGTGGAGTAGGGAGGAGAGAAGGAGAAAAAAAAGAGGAGTTCCTATATAACGTAGTAGTTTCTTCTTTGTACATCATTATCATAGTGAACGTCAATCGTGGCAGTTCAGTATTTTTTAATTTGTTTATCTGGCAGTATACATATATATCATCGTGGAAGTTTTAGTGAGCTACAAGTTTTATTTTGAAGTTTTTCTATCTCTCTTGAAGGGTGAACGTCAATCGTGGGAGTTCAGTATTCTTAATTGTTTGTCTGGCAGTATACATATATATCATCGTAGAAGTTTTAGTGAGCTACAAGTTTTTATTTTGAAGTTTCTCTCCATCTCTGTTGAAAGGTAAGTTTTTATTTTCATGATATATTAATATTTTTGTTTTGCGTCTGACACACACATATTCAGAGGAGCCATAAAAAATTGACACACACTTACATGTCGTATATTTTTAACCTCCTACAACAGTGCACACACACACATACATACATACATACATACATACTGTTCGCGTCTAATATATATGTGGAAGGAAAAAACATCTAGCATTTTTTAACTTTTTTTCCTTCTGTTTCAGTGCGCTTTCCACTACCATCACCACAACCCCCACCCCCAAAAAATTTCTCTGTGTATATATATAAATAACAGAAGGAAAAAATGGAACCGCAACCAGGTCCCTCCGGTCTTGTGGCATGTCGCAACTGTCGAAAGTTGATTTCTAAACCTAATATTGCTAGGCATTTGAAAAAATGTCGTCTACCAGATCATGATGTCGTAGCCCCGCCGGCAAAGAAATCTCGCACTGATGGGCATGAGGAGGGTGCTTTGAATAAAAGTGCACGCATCATGACTTATAAATCTGGAAGCGATGAAAAGTGTGACTCGAGCATCTTCCTCAACAATGTGAAATCTCTGGTAGTCGATAAATTACGTGATTGCCTCGTCAATGTTGCAATTAAAATTCATCTCGTCTTGACCCTGCTGTATGAGAAAGTTGTCTCGTCCGAGTCAAGCACTTTCAGCTTTTACGTAGGGTGTGAAAGCTTACACGATGACAATAACGAGAATCTTGACGAGATAGTGACACGGCTATTTGAGCACTTGACACAAAAACAAGAAGAGTTTGAAGGTAGAGGAAGTGGATGGAGTCTTTGCGGTCACAACCACATGTTAGAACTTCGAGTCTGCAATTTCAAACCATTACGCAGCACTCAAAAAAAAACAAAAAAACAAAAAAAGCAAAATGCAGTGTTGAACATACAAAGTAATGATCAGAAGAGTTTCCTATGGTCTGTCATCGCCGCATTACACCCAGCTAATAATCACCCCCAACGCCTGTCCAATTACAGAGGATACGAGGGGATATACGAGAATATGATGAGAGGAATTTCCTATCCTGTGCCCCTGAATAAGATCAATCAATTTGAAAAAAACTATAGAGAGGAAAAAGGAAAAGATATCAATATTTCTATGTTTGGGGTTGACGATTCGGGCAATATTCGTGTGTTAAGACCTGCGAGAAGGCAGAATAATGTAATTCGACTCTTGCTTGTAGATGGCCGTTACAGTTTGATACGGAATTTCTCAGGATTAGTAGGAAGGCAGATCAGCAAGAATCGCGATAAGATCGAAATTTGCGATCGGTGTTTGAGAATTTTTCGCGGGGGTAAGAAGATGAGAGAACAGCACAAGTGTTTTGGCTCTGTGAATGCAGAACCCGAAGATGTCATGCCGGAACCCGGAACCAAGATGAAATTTCAGAAACACCAGGCTCTTCTCCACCATCCCGTCGTCCTTTATGCCGACTTTGAAAGCTTCCAAGTTCCCATGACGTCTTGCGACCCTGATCCCTCTACCTCAAGCACGACCCAAATTTTTCACCACGAGCCTTGCAGTTTCTCCATCTACGGAGAAAAATTGAATGATGTCATCTTGTATTGCGGACCTGATGCGGCAAAACATTTTGTTGAGAAGATAGCGGAATGCGCGAGAGAACTTGCACCCAGCCTGAAAGGCTCTTACGTTTCTCCACCTGCTCTCACAACAGAACAACAACAGAGACATGACGCGGCGACAAGATGCGAGGAGTGTAACCAGGCTTTCACCGCCGAAAATTACAAGGTCGTCCACCATAACCACCAGAATGGATTATTTCTAAGCACCATCTGTAATTTGTGCAATCTCAAAATTAAGGAGTCGCATTTTGTTGCCGTGTTTCTGCACTACACGGAGAAGTACGACACACATCTCTTCGTCAAAGAGCTCCACAACATAACTTCTCGAATCAGCATCATCCCGAGAACGAGCGAGAAATATATTGTGGTGAGAGTGTGGATCCCTCTCCAAGAAGGAGGAAGCGTGGAAGTGCGAATCCTGGACTCTTACAATTTCCTGTCCTCCAGCCTCGCAAGCCTTGCATCTCAACTTGGCGACGAAGATCTTGTGGCCACCAAGCAAAAATGTTTTTCGGGGAGAGATGAGAATTTGAATCTGTTGCGTCGCAAGGGTGTCTACCCCTACGAGTACGTCAACAATTTCGACAAATTTGACGAGACGGAACTTCCACCCCGGGAGGTATTTTATTCTTCTCTCACGGAGGACGTCTGTTCCGAAGAGGACTACGAACACGCTCGTAGTGTGTGGACGGCATTCAATTGCCAAACTTTTCGCGATTATCACGATCTTTATCTGAAATTGGACGTGACACTTCTGATGGATATTTTCGAATCGTTTCGTAAGAGATGCATCGCGATATACAAGTTGGATCCTGCGTATTTCTTCACCACGCCGGGATTGACTTGGGAATCGATGATGAAATACACCAACGTGGAACTGGGCCTCATCGCAGAGAAGGAACAGTATGCTTTTATGGAGAGTGCGATACGGGGTGGCATCGTCCAATGTCCCCGACGCCATGCTCAAGCAAACAATCCTCATACGCCTGGTTACGATGCATCGAAACCCAACACCTATATTGTCTACTGGGATGTCAACAACCTGTACGGCCACTCCATGTCCCAGTGTCTTCCCATCAGCGACTACGGGTGGATGACCGAAGAGGAACTCTCCTGCGAAGATTTTCTCAACTGGAGCGAAGATAATGAATGGGGCTGTTTCTTGGAAGTGGATCTCGATTATCCCGAAACGCTTCACGAGAAACATCACGGATTGGCCCTGGCCCCCACCAAGGAGAAGCCACCTGGAGGATCGGAGCCAAAACTCATACTAAGCATGGAGAACAAGCGGAATTACGTTCTGCACTACCGACTCCTCCAATTTTACATAAGTCACGGCTTGCAGTTGAAGAAAGTTCATAGAGGATTGAAGTTCCGACAGAGCAAGTGGCTCGAACCGTACATAGCCGAGAACACGCGCCGCAGAGCGCAATCGACATCGCCTGCAGACAAGGATCTGTACAAACTGTTCAATAACGCCATCTACGGCAAGACGATGGAGAACGTGCGTAATTACATCGACGCAACGTTGGTCACGGACGAAAAGAAATTTGAGAAGATCGTCGCGTCACCCTACTTCAAAAACTTCACTATTTTCGACGAGAATCTAGTATTTGTTGAGAGGAACAAGAAGCAAGTGATGCTCAACAAGCCGATTGCCATAGGTGCCACCGTCCTTGAACTATCAAAATTGCACATGTACCAATCGTACTACGATCAGTTTCAACCTTTTTATGGAGATAACATCCAAATATGTTACATTGACACGGATAGCTTCATTTTTCTAATCCAAACACCAAGCCTCGAACATGATCTGACTAAGATGAAGCATCTGTTTGATTTTAGCAACTTACCATCAGGCCATCACTTGCATTCGAGAGAAAACAAAATGACGATTGGAAAGTTCAAAGATGAAGCGGCTGGTAATTACAGCAGGGAATTTGCGGGGCTTCGTGCCAAAATGTACTGTGTAAAGATTACAGAAGAAAAAGAGATCAAGAAGGCGAAGGGGGTAGGAAAAATAAGTACCAGCAAATTTAGCATGCAAAACTACAAAGAATGCCTTTTTTATGGTAAAAGGCAACTTAGCACCGATCATCGCATTGCAAGTAAATTGCATGATTTGTACACGACGCGCGTAACCAAGGTCGCATTGGATGGCAGAGACAACAAGTTACGCGTTCTCGATTGTCAAATCCACACGCGAGAGTGGGGGCACTACAATAAAAGCGATAAATGTGACGTGTGTTAACCGTAACCCCATAGTCATGAAGTCCGCTGTGTTTTTGAAGAAGAATGGCAGACGGAGGAAAAGAATAAAAAAAGGGAGCCCTCGGGCGATGAAAAATAAGAGTTGAATTTAATGAGCCTCGGTTTGAGCGGGCTTAACAACATAATAACAGGTTGCAACTTTTCATCGCCCGAGGGCTCCCTCTTTCATTCTCTTCCTGCGTATGTTTTGAAGAACAGCAAAAAAGCACGATGTGTTAAATAACTAACAAGAACAATGAATCTCTTTGGTTTTCGCAAACAAAGCAACATGGACACTGCAGCACCAAATTCCAATAACCTCTTACCTTCCGTGTTATCTAAACTCAGCGGTTTGTTAATCATTCACCTCAACAGCATTTGGACGGAAATAAATAACGATGTGGGCAAGATGTTTTATGTTTTTAATAACAATTTACATTTCTATGAAATTCCGATCGACGGGAAACTTCAAATCACCGTGAATCCGGAAAACGCAGGCGAAATCAAAATTTCTACCGGCAAGAACATTTTTCGAATGAAGCACGACAAGCTACTTTCTAACATGTCGTACGATGTGTCTGCAGGAGATTATCTTTACGTGGAACTCCTAGGAGATTACGACAAACTTATTCCTCTCTTCGTAGAATTACGAATCGTCTATCCTATTATAAATAACCGTTAACCAAAATGCCTAACGACATTTTCGGCAACACTAAGCGTGTAGACCATGCAGAAGAGATTCTCATGCTGGACGTTCGAGTTAAGAAGTTGAGGACCGATTTGATCGCTTTGCAGGAGACCTTAAACAAAAGTTTAGAGTCTGAGATCGCTACGCTCCAAACGCAATGTCTCGATCCCATTCTGAAAATCGATTCCGAACTGAAAACACTGATAAAAAATTATGTTGACGTACCTTCTTACGACAACATTCAAAATATACAGTTGAGCATGGATTCGCTTCAAAATGATTTGGCCAAATTACAGCAATTTCAATCGAAAAATGAAGATTTGGAAAAATTGAAACTCGAAATCGAAGAGCGAACTTCCGCAATAGAAAAAAATTTCTCTGAACTTCAAACCGTCGTGAACGATATTGATATAGAACGCTTGCAGGTCGTTGTTTCTAAATTACAAGAAGAATTCACTGGCACGTTGGAAGAAATCAAATCCAAGTTGCAGACTTTGGAAGATACAATGACGAACCTACCATCGTCGGACGAACTGCAGGTCATCGGTAAAAGCGTCGCGAACATAAAAATTCAACTGGAGGCTTATCAAGATTTCGAACACATTCAAACCACCATCGCTACGCTTCAGGCGTCCTTGGAATTGATCAACGAAGAAATTAAAAATATTCACGCTGAAGCAAGTGTGTTGACGAGCATTCAAGACACGTTGAGCACGGTTCAGCAGAAGATCGAATATTTAGAAAATTTGAACGTCGAAACGAATCTCGCTCATTTTCATCACGTACTGGACAACATACAGGGTGACTTGGAATCGTTACGAACGAGCGTGCCTTCAAGTGAAGATTTGGAAAAATTGAAAACGGCGGTGACGGCACTATCCGATTCGAGTGACATCAAAAATTCATTGAGCGATCTCGAGAGTAAAGTGGCCAATCTCCCCACCTCCAAAGAATTACACGCTTTGAAAAGGAACATATCACGTATGCTGAAACGACTGGAAACGGAAACAGTGAACGTGGAACAGATTCGAGACGAACTTGCTTCGCTGGTGTCGACGCTGCCCACTTCGCAGAGCGTCGCCGACCTTCACACGCAGTTTACAGAGATGCGAATCATCGTGAACGATCTTACCGAGAAGAGCTCGAAATTGAATCAAATCGAGAACCTTCAGAACATTGTCGTCAACATCAGAGATCAAGTTGGAGTGCTGGAATCCACGCAGGAATCGACGCTAGCTTCTTTCGGTGCCAAGTTGCAAGAACTCAACGAAAGCTACAAGCAGTTGAACGTGGAAGTGAAAATCAAACCGTCATTTTCTACCGTAACGGATACCATAGTCGAGCATTTGGTGCCCGTACAAAACACACTGGGTCAGCTTCACAGCAACCTCGTTAGCATCGATACTAAATTCGCTAAACTGCATTCTCTGCAAGCCATCGAAATCAACAGCGTTCCCAATCAACAGAGAATCTCCACCTTCGTCGAAGGTAACAAACTGTACATGCTACATCCTTATCATCCGTACTACAAGTTTCTCCTCGATGGCACGATTCAGATAAACGAATTTTCGTACTGGTCTCACGGCAGAAAAGCTAGCGTTCCCACCATGACTTTGATATCGAATCGTGGTGTCCAGAAAGCAGGAAATATTCCTCTGGCACGTTGGAACGAAACGCGCAACATATATGAAATACACGAAGACGAAGATCTCACCGTTTTCGACGTGAGTGCCGGCGATAAGCTGATCATTCAAAACACGAGTGAAGTGCCACCCTCTTTGAATCCCATCACGCTTGTACTTCTTTTGAAACGTAATCTCTAAAAATAATAAAAAATGTCTAGGCAAGCCATCGTCCAAGAATTACATAAACCTGCACGCCGCAACTACGAACGTTTGGCTGTGGTAACCAAGGGAATCGACGACCTCTGGGAAAGCGACCTCGTCGAAATGAGTAGCGGCAAGTTAAAAAACGTGCATAAATTGAACAATGGCAACAAGTACCTCCTCACTGTCATAGACACATTTTCGAAATTCGCATGGGCTCTACCTTTGAAGGCGAAAACAGGAACGTGCGTCACGGAAGCATTCAAGACAATTTTTCGCGACTGCGGCGGCAGACGACCTCGGTTTCTGCACACGGACAAAGGGAAGGAATTTTACAATGCCGTATTCCAAAAGTTTATTCGGAAACACAACGTTCATCATTACTCGACCTTCAGTGACGTCAAGGCCAGCATTGTGGAAAGATTCAATCGCACTCTGAAATCGCGCATGTGGTCACGTTTCACGCTTCAGGGAAGCTACAAGTGGGTCATCATTCTTCCGGAACTTGTTAACGACTATAATCACACACGGCACGCAACGATAGGCATGAAGCCAGCTGACGTTACCAGGTCTGACGAGCAACGTTTAATTTCTAGCGTTTACTGTCCAAAGTACATGCCCACGACAAAAAAAGCTAAATACAAAATTGGAGAACAGGTGAGGGTTAGTAAATTGAAGCGAACGTTTGACAGGGGTTTCACACGAAACTGGAGCACTGAACTTTTTACCGTGGTTCGAGTTCTACCCGGGAACCGTCACACGTATATAATAAAAGACAGTGGCGGTGAAATTTTATTGGGGCGCTTCTACGAGGAGGAACTCTCTAAAACTAAATACCCCGACACGTACCTTATCGAAAAAGTTTTGTGCAAGAGAGGCAACAAACTTTTGGTGAAATGGCTGGGACTTCCGGAAACAAGTTGGATCGATTCAAACGAAGTGATTCTATGAGTACGTGGAACGTGGTAAAGCGTCTACCTGATTCGGAAAGTGGAAGGAAGAAAAAAAACGGTGAATTGCTCCCCGACAGCATCCGCTGTCTGATCGTAGGACCTTCGGGGTGTGGAAAAACGACACTGCTCGTGGACAATTTTCTCCTCGCACCAAATTGGTTAGATTGGAAGAACAGGCACCTGTACGTGTTCTCGAAAAGTTTAGAGCAATCCAAATACCAGCAACTGATGAAACTGTACGATGGTCTGGACATTGCAACGTTCGCCTCGGAAATAAAACCACTCGACGATTGTCGTGAAAATTCAGTTGTTGTGTTCGACGATGCCATCCTGGAAAATCAAAATGAAATTCGCAACTTTTTCACGCAAGGTCGTCACAAAGGAATGGATTGCTTCTACCTAGCTCAAACGTTTTCCAAAATTCCAAAACAGTTAGTACGCGACAACGCTAATTTCATATGTTTGTTTCGTCAAGATCACACCAACCTCAAGCATGCGTACGATGACTACGTAGGCGGAGACATGAACTACAATCAATTTTCGGAAGGCTGCTGCTCTACTTGCTGGAACGGTGACGATTTCGGATTCGCTACGATCGACATGACGAGGAAACCCAACGACGGAAAATACAGAAACAAAATCAACGACTTTCTAAACGTTGCAACGTTGTGAGAAACGACATATATAAATAACGTCATGACGAAACGAAAAATCGAAGACGAAAATCTCAAGCTTCGCGATTACCTCGCGAAACGCTTCAAAGGTTGGAAATCCGAGAATCGCGGATTCTACGAAGAGAAGAAACGTCAGGATCAACCTGTGATCGATGCCATCAGCGGTCTAGGTAAAGAAATTAAAAGTGTCACGGAACAAAATAAAAATTTGATTAATGAACTCGTACCACTCGCAGCTAAAAGTTACGCCGTACCCACGCCCATTTCAAGCATTCCTTCAACGCCGTTCGAACTGAAGGATGCACCGGCACGACGTCGAGCCATAGGCAGCACGTCGTCGTCTTCGGATAAAATCGAGTTGGGACCTTTGGCACGAGACTACCTGAGTACAGGGAAATTCGACAAGGATGAAGTGTTCGGATTGTATCCCAGCATGGAAACCAGCGAAGGCGGCGGTGTGGTGTGGAAGATTGGGAAATCGAAGGTGACCTTCGAAGGCAACGACATTAAAGTCAATTTAGGCGACAAGGATAGTTGGAACAGGTATCCGGGTACGGTGGGACTGTGGGAACTCGTTGCCAAAAAGCAGCCGAAAGATTACACTGACGAAGATTACCAGAGTTACAAGGAAATTCTGATCATGACGGATGCCTTGTACCAGAACAACGACGCCTCGCAGAATAGGGTGAAATCAAGCAGCGGCGAGAAGTACAGGAATCTCATCAAACCGATTTGGAACCAGGTCAAAACAGGCAGCGGGGTCAAACGCTACAACACGTTACCCAAAGAATTCGTTTGGGTGGACGACGTGAGGAAGCTCGTGGACCGATTGTTGGTGATAGCCGGCGAAGAAAATGCAGGCAACCGTAATTTCTACAACGAGAAGATTGGCATCGTGGACATGATCAGCACGAAACTTTCCAACTTCATCGTGAACGACGACAAGGGCATAGGTTACCTCATCAAAATCATCAACACGCTGCCTCCGAAATTTTGGAACGTGGCCGAAGGAAAGGGACTCGTAAACGACATCATCAACAAGTTACCTTTCGAGATGCATCTACCTGGCTACCAGTACTGCGGACCGGGTACCAAACTCGAGAAAAGATTGGAGAGAGGAGACAAGGGTGTGAATCCGTTGGACGCAGCATGCAAAGATCACGACATCGCCTACAACACCACGCAGACGGATCTGAATGCACGTCACGAAGCAGACAGAAAGTTAGAGCACGCAGCTTTCGAAAGATTCGTCAGCAGAGACGCATCGTTGGGTGAACGGGTCGCCGCACTGGGTACCACCATCGCCATGAACACGAAACAAAAATTGGGGTGGGGTATATAAATAACATACAGTAAAAAAATAAACATGTCTCGTATAACTGATTTGCCGCACGAACTACTATCTAAAATATTCAAAAAAATAGTTAACGGAGATGTTAATAAACTTCTAATCATGGCAAGAACAACGCCGGAATTTCGCATCCCTTGTGAAATGGTTCTCAAGGACCATCTTCGGGAGATCAGCGGCCTGAGGTGCAGTGATCTCAACATTCTGCTTTCGGCTGCAGGGGAGAAATTAAACGAGAGGTCGGAGGAACTGCACGAGGCGATGCAGGGAAGAAGACGGTATACTGATGATTGGTACAAGTCTATGCAGGAGAAGGAAGATATCATTACGCACATCATCGCGTTTTCCGAAGCACGGACTTTCTTCCTCTGTTAAAAAATAATAATATATACGCATCAAAAAACTTGATATATAAATAACGCACATCGTGAAAAATATAATCTTCGGTATATATAAATAACACACATGGTGAAAAAAAACAATTAAATTTCCCTAACACACACACTGAAAATTTCTCTTCTTCAATATGACAACTGAAAAAATAAGTGATCTCCAAGCATTAAAACAAATGCTAAATTTGTCAGTCGAGTATGTAAAAATTCGGGAATTGGAAGTCGACAAACCTTACACGATAACTTCCGGTTCAATCGTTTCTACCCAGTATGGTCCCAAGGTACGCCTGTTGCTCAACGCACAATACAGTCTATTTTTACCAGATCGATACGCTAACATGTTATCCGACGAGAAGCTATCTATTTTAATCGAGAACAAAACTCGAATCGTGTACAAGGGGACAAAGGAACTTCTTGGCAAGAAAACAAAGCACGTAATAGAATTTGTGTAGCGACTGCGAGGCCTTGAAAATATATAAATAACATACCGTAAAAAACTACACAAGAAAAAATCTCAGAATATATATAAATAACATACTGCGAAAATAACGCATAGAGCATCAACATGAAGCCCAAGGGTGTTGTGTACCAGATACCATACTCCAATCTTAAAAATCTAGGTGCCCTCGATGGGTTACTCACCAAGAAACAACGCGAGAAGAAACGTTCTTGCTTGTCGAAAGGACATGGAATGAAGTTGCTGCTCAGCACACCTCAATTGAGACGGTTGCAACGTTCGCGGAAACAGCAAAAGATCGGAGGTTTCATATTCAGCATCCCGGCCATCCTGGCAGCATTGGGGGCCGTTGGAAGTTTGGCCGGCGGAAGTGCCGCCATCGCGAAAACCGTCATCGACTCAAAGAAGAACAAGGCGGAATTGGAAGAACAGAAACGTCACAACCTGGCCATGGAGAAGAAGGGGAAGGGCGTGATGAGAAAGTTTAAAAAAAAGAAACAGAAGCACTCACCAACCGAGATATTGAATCTCTGATCGAACCGTTACAAATCAAACACTTCAGAGGAGTTTTCATGTCCGACTCGTTACCTTCAAGCGTTAAAAGAAGAGAATGCGGAGTAGTCAACTTGGACGGTCAAGAAAATCCAGGCACGCATTGGATATGTTACCACAAAAATGATGATAAAGCATTCGTTTTCGATTCTTTCGGAGGTGTTCCACCTACAAATTTAGTTTATTATCTGAAAACAAACAAAACCTCCATATACTACAACGACGAACGCATTCAAAATTTCGGAGACGTGAACTGCGGTCATCTCTGCCTCTCCGTGCTCGCGTTTCTCTCTAAAATAAATAACCCTACGATCGAGGATTTCCAGAAAGCATTGTGGAACCTCAAACAGCATCACTAGGATGGGCGTGTTCCATCTCACGAGTGAATCTTCAATCTTGAAACTCACGCTGCACGACGACATTGTCTATCCTAAATCCGTGGCTCTGCGTGCATTCTACAGCATGTACCTCATACCTAATGTTACGCAGCACAACAACAAAATTAGCGTAGGAAGCGAACACATCGTCGTCACACCAGGCCAATACAATCTTTCTACTTTGCAAGCTCAGTTACCCAAAGGCACGTATCTTTCTCAAAATTCGGTCACGCATAGAGTGGAAATCCTATCCGCGACGGAGACTGTGGACCTGGGCACCATAGGAGAACTTTTAGGTTTCGAGAACAACACAAAACTCGAAGCTGGCATTAAGCACACGGCAGTCAATATTCCTAAATTCTTGGCCATAGAGACTCTGAACGTACACTGTAACGTGGCCGAAGGCATGATCACGAAATCTTCGGACGGATTGTTAGGAAGTCACAAACAAACGGGAATCATAGCCACTTTCAAACCAAGTTCCGAGTTCATGGAACCGATCATCTACACGCCCTCTTCGCCGATCTATTTTCCAGTATGTCGCAACCGCATAGACGACATAGAGTTGGTGGTGACGAACGAGAAAGGAGACGTGGTGGATTTTGCAGGTGCCACTACGACGGCCATCGTGGAGATCAACGTATAATAAATAACACACATAGTGAAATGGAGCAAATCGAAAGTTACGAATTGCAATCTTTCCCTCCCAACCGTCGCACGTTCGCCAATCTGAACGAAGCGAACAGGGAGATCGAATACGACGTTGACGTAGGCGATGGGTTTATTCATCCTCACAGAGCAGACCTCTACCTTCAATTCGACGTGGTGAAGAAAGAAAGCGAAGACGCGTTTCCCGCAGCAGCAAACTTGATACTCGTGGACAACTTCGTGCCTCACCTTTTCTCGCAGGTGGAGGTGAGGAAACATAACACCGTCATCGACAGAATAGATTATCCAGGCATCACGTCGACGGCAGTGGGAACGTTAAAATTATCCAAAACGGACGCAGCGTACTACCAGGCGGGAGGATTCGAAGCGGGGACCAAAATATCGACGAAAAGTCACACGGTGCTCTTTCCCATGCGTCTGCTGCCTGGTTTCTTCTCGGACTACAAGGAGATCATGTGGAAGGGAGGACTGAGAGTCACGTTTCGAAGAGCAGCCAACGACAACGATGCACTGATGCGATACGCTACTTTGGGTCCGGACGGCACCACGCCGATAGCCAACACTCTACCCGAAGCAGCCAAGTGCGTCATTCGGAGCATGGAATTGAGAATGCCGGTGGTGGAATACGAAACAAACTACGCCCTCAAGTACAAAGCGGAGATCTTGAAAAGTCCGCAGGTGCCGATTCACTTTCACGGTTACCAGTGCGTGCAGAAGGTAGCATCGGGAAGTCACATGGAATTCGACGTGACGACGCAGTTCAACAACATACAGTTCGACATGCCAGATTTCGTCGTAGTACTCTTTCAGACCGGGAGGGACAAAAATCAGGAGAAAGATTCCAGCAAATTCGACGACTGCAAGATCAAGAATGTTTATCTCAAAAATGGACGCAACGAAGTGTTCCCGCGCGAGAATTACAACCTCGACGTGACCAAAAACGATTACCTCAAACTTTACGAAGCGTTTTCGGCTTACAAGCGCGTGACCGAGGGAAGTGTGGACATGTACTACACGCCCAGCGAGTTCAAAGCCCGGAGACCCATGACCGTCATCAACACATCTAAGAGAAAGCAGGTTGTGGTCAACGATCGAACCAACATCAAGGTCGTCTGCGAGTTCCACGATGCCTTGCCCGAGGATACCCTATGCAGTGTCATCCTGATTGCAGAGAAGTCCTTCGCCTACGACGTGAAGAACGAGAGGGTCACAGAGCAGTTTTAACAAGTTTTTAACATCTATTTTCTTGCACAATAAGAAATTTTCTGCACTAGCACAATCAGTTACAATGGCACAATACGAATTTCACTAGTTCAGATTAGTTACAATGTCTTTTTGCACTATAGCACGAGACAATCAGAAAATTTGCACAAAAAAAATTTGTTGTTGTTTTTACACGTGAAAATTAACAATAAAATTTCTTTTTTATCGTTTCAGATGCTGTCGAAACATCAAAAACACATACACACACACTAGAAAAAAAAAAAGCATGCAACTTTATTTGTAACACGCACATATTCTCCATCTTCATCAAGAAAATATTATAATAAACATAATTATTTTTTATCTATATCTCACAATAAAACTCTATATTCAAAAATATCACAACATCAAATAACACTAGAGTCGTTAGTACACGTTGCATGCATTACGGAGGTCCTCTGTAGGGTTTCATGAAAGTTTGGGGGAAAAAAAAAAAACACGTGAAACCCTACAGAGGTGCGGTTATCTAGAGCCGTAGCCGTTAGAACCTTTTTGGGTTGGGCACCACGCACCCTGGCGGGTTAGGGGCCAGGTATTCTAAAAAACAACAATTATTATTTTGTTTGTTTGTTTGCGTTACAATACGGAAAATAATAAGAGGCATACGCGTGTGTGTGTGTGTGTGTGTGTGTGTGTGTGTGTGTGTGTGTGTGTGTGTGTGTGTGTGTGTGTGTGTGTGTGTGTGTGGTACATCGTTCCCTCCCCGAGAGAAGAGGTTTACGAAGATCACGATATATATAAACATTTGGCCCCGTTGATTCCAGCACTCCAACTTCATCTCTCTAAAATGTTGACGACAATATTCTAAAGGTAGAGAGAATGAGAGAATGAGAGATTGAGAGATTGAGAGAATAAGAGGATGAGAGAAGAGGTTTACGAAGATCACGATATATATAAACATTTGGCCCCGTTGATTCCAGCACTCCAACTTCATCTCTCTAAAATGTTGACGACAATATTCTAAAGGTAGAGAGAATGAGAGAATGAGAGATTGAGAGATTGAGAGATTGAGAGATTGAGAGAATAAGAGGATAAGAGAAGAGGTTTACGTAGGTCACAATATATAAACATTTGGTCCCAAACTTGGAAAATTACGATAAAGTGCACTCATCTTTCAAAAAATAAGAGAATGAGAGAATGAGAGAATGAGAGGAGAGGTTTACGTAGGTCACGATATATAAACATTTGGTCCCAGACTTGGAAAATTACGATAAGATGCACTCATCTTTCAAAAAATAAGAAAATAAGAGAATAAAAAAATGAGAGAATAAAAAAAAATATAAGAGGATGAGAGGAGAATAAAAAGAGAATGAGAGAACAACGAGAAAGATGAGAAAGATGAGGAGGATGAGAGAACGAGAGCTCATCTTTCACTCATCACTGCCTTTTTGCCCCCGTGAAACGTCGTCAGCGCAATAAATGAGGCGCGGAACGGGGAGAGAAAGTGAGTTTTTTAACTTTTTGTGGTCGTTTGGTCAAGAAATCAAAGTTGGCCTCAGAAGTACATATTTACTCTACTAGCGTGAATCGTTTCCACATGTGTGTTTTCAAGGTTCGATTAAATCTTTCCACGATGCTGGCTTTGATGTGACTGAAGGTCGAATAATGTCGAATGTCATGTTTCTGAATAAACTTTTGGAATACGGCGTTGTAAAATTCTTTACCGTTGTCCGTGTGCAGAAATCGAGGTCGTCTGCCGCCGCTTTCGCGAAAAATTAATTTGAATGCTTCCGTGACGCATGTTCCTGTTTTCGCCTTCAAAGGTAGAGCCCATGCGAATTTCGAAAACGTGTCTATGACGGTGAGGAGGTACTTGTTGCCCTTGTTCAATTTATGTACGTTTTTTAACTTGCCGCTACTCATCTCGACGAGGTCGCTTTCCCAGAGGTCATCGATGCCCTTGGTTACCACCGCCAAACGTTCGTAGTTGCGGCGTGCAGGTTTATGCAATTCTTGGACGATGGCTTGCCTAGACATTTTTTTTTAGAGATTACGTTTCAAGAGAAGCACCAGCGTGATGGGATTCAAAGAGGGTGGCACCTCGCTCGTGTTTTGAATGATCAGCTTATCGCCGGCACTCACGTCGAAAACGGTAAGGTCTTCGTCTTCGTGTATTTCGAATATGTTGCGCGTTTCGATCCAACGTGCCAGAGGAATGTTTCCTGCTTTCTGGACACCACGATTCGATATTAAGGTCATGGTGGGAACGCTGGCTTTTCTGCCGTGAGACCAGTACGAAAATTCGTTTATCTGAATCGTGCCATCGAGGAGAAACTTGTAGTACGGATGATAAGGATGCAACATGTACAGTTTGTTACCTTCGACGAAGGTGGAGATTATCTGCTGATTGGGAACGCTGTTGATTTCGATGGTTTGCAAGGTGAACAATTTGGCGAATTTAGTGTCGACGCCGAGCAGATTACTGTGAACGTGTCCGAGTTTATTTTCGATGGGCAGCAAATGCTCGACTATGGTGTCCGTTACGGCAGAAAACGACGGTTTGATTTTCACTTCCACGTTCAACTGCTTGTAGTTTTCGTTCAGTTCTTGCAACTTGGCACCGAAAGAGGCCAGCGTCGATTCCTGCGTGGATTCCAGCACTCCAACTTGATCTCTGATGTTGACGACGATGTTCTGAAGGTTCTCAACTTGATTCAATTTCGAACTTTTCTCGGTAAGATCGTTCACGATGCTTCGCATTTCGGTAAACTGTGTGTGAAGATCCGCGACGCTCTGCGAAGTGGGCAGCGTCGACACCAGCGAATTAATTTCATCTCGAATCTGTTCCACGTTCGCCGTTTCCGTTTCCAGTCGTTTCAGCATAAGTGATATGTTTCTTTTCAAAGCGTGTAATTCTTTGGAGGTGGGGAGATTGGTCACCCTACTCTCGAGATCGCTCAACGAACTTTTGATGTCGCTCGAATCGGATAATGCCGTCACTGCCGTTTTCAATTTTTCCAAATCTTCGCTCGAAGGCACGCTCGTCCGTAACGATTCCAAGTATGTTGTCGAGTACGTGATGAAAATGAGCAAGATTGGATTCGACGTTCAAATTTTCTAAATATTCGATCTTCTGCTGAACCGTGCTTAACGTGTCCTGAATGCTCGTCAACGCGCTCGCTTCAGCGTGAATATTTTTATTTTCTTCGTTGATCAACTCCAGAGACGCCTCAAGCGTAGCGATGGTGGTTTGAATGTGTTCGAAATCTCGATAAGCCTCCAATTGAATTTTTATGTTCGCGACGCTTTTACCGATGACCTGCAGTTCGTCTGACGATGGTAGGTTCGTCATTGTATCTTCCAAAGTCTGCAACTTGGATTTAATTTCTTCCAACGTGCCGGTGAATTCTTCTTGTAATTTGGAAACGACGACATGCAAGCGTTCCACATCAATATCGTTCACGACGGTTTGAAGTTCAGAGAAATTCTTTTCGATTGCGGAAGTTCGTTCTTCGATTTCGAGTTTCAATTTTTCCAAATCTTCATTTTTCGATTGAAATTGCTGTAATTTGGCCAAATCATTTTGAAGCGAATCAACGCTCAACTGTATATTTTGAACGTTGTCGTAAGAAGGTACGTCAACATAATTTTTTATGAGCGTTTTCAGTTCGGAATCGATTTTCAGAATGGGGTCGAGACATTGCGTTTGGAGCGTAGCGATCTCCGACTCTAAACTTTTGTTTAAGGTCTCCTGCAAAGCGATCAAATCGCTCCTCAACTTTTTGACTCGAACATCCAACATGAGAATCTCTTCTGCGTGGTCCACACGCTTGGTGTGGCCGAAAATGTCGTTAGGCATTTTTTGGTTAACGGTTATTTATAATAGGATAGACGATTCGTAATTCTACGAAGAGAGGAACGAGTTTGTCGTAATCTCCGAGGAGTTCCACGTAAAGATAATCTCCTGCAGACACATCGTACGACATGTTAGAAAGTACCTTGTCGTGCTTCATTCGAAAAATGTTCTTGCCGCTAGAAATTTTAATATTTCTCGCCCCTTCGTTCTCCGGATTCACGGTGATTTGAAGTTTGCCTTCGATCGGAATTTCGTAGAAATGTAAATTGTTATTGAAGACGTAAAAAATCTTGCCCACCTCGTCATCCAATTTCGTCCATATGCTGTTAAGGTGAACGATCAACAGGGCGTTGAGTTTAGTTAACACGGAAGGTAGATCTGTCATCGTGCGGTGTACAATTTCCATATTGGTTTGTTTTCGGAAACCAAAAAGATTCATGCTGGTTATTTAAGAAAAAATTGAGATCGTATCTAATATAAACACCACAAATTAGTAACTTCATCTATGGTAGATCGTTTATGCTTGGCTCTAATATAAATAACACCACAAATAGTAACTTCATCTATGGTAGATCATTTATGCTTGGGGGTCTAATATAAATAACACCACAAAAAAATGTGAAATTTTTAGTAACTTCATCTTTTTTTTTCTTAGCAAAAAAAATGGAGAAGAAGCAAGCGAAACGTGCATGTGACCACTGTGGGAAATATATATCCATTTCTCACTTGAGTAGACATCGGAAGAATGTGCATGGGGAAGGATCAAGTAAAAGAAAGCTCGATGTTGACGATCAAGCGCCACGAAAGAAGCAGAAGAGTGCCGGCGAAAGTATTCGAAATATTTTAACCGAGGAGACTTTCCGATCTGAAGAAACATCTGATCTAAACAACTTTTTTCGCACGGTCAAAAGCAACTTAATTTCGTCTATCACCGAAGCTTTGTTGCAATGCTCGTTGAAAATCCACCTCATCGTTTCCGTCGTTTACGAAAACGTAAAAAAAGAGCGAGAAACTTTCCATCATTACACTGGTGTAAAGAGCCTCCACGCCACCGACGTCGATGAGGTGGATGCCATTTGCAACCAGATGTTTGACGCTTTGTTGAACAAGCACGAGACTTTCCAAAAACGTGGATCGGGTTGGACACTTTGCGGTTCGCCTCACACTTTAACTTTGAAGGTAGCACGATACAACCCGATGGGAGCATCCAGTTACATCAATTTGCCTCCGGAAATAGCCAGTAAGAAAGCCATCATCAACATTCAAAATGAAGATAACAGATGCTTTTTGTGGTGCATCATTGCCGATCATCACCCAGCCAATAATAATAAACATTGTTTATACCACTACAACAAGCCAGAATATCTCTCAGAATTTGAAAAACCTATGGCTGGCATTAATTACCCTGTAAATCTACGAGACATTAGTAAATTTGAGACACAGTACAACACAGATAAAAACGAAAGTATAGCAGTACACATATTCGGATTAGACAAAAACAACACCATCTACGTTCTCAGACATAGCAACATTAAAAGTAATTATGTCATCAGATTACTCCTGATCGAAGATGATGATAATTATCATTATTGTCTAATTCAGAATCTTCCAAAATTAACAAGAAGTCAAATTACCACACATCACCATAAAATTCGAGTATGCGACAGATGCCTGAGTATATTCTACGGTCGAGGAAAAAAGAATGTTGATGAAGAACTCAGAGATCATCATGAAATGTGTAGTAAACATCCGGCTACGGCTATCAAAATGCCTTCTCGAGACATGACATTTTCCAACTACAAGGCATTACTCTGGCATCCCGTGGTGATATGCGCCGACTTTGAAAGTTTCCAACTTCCACTCGCCATATGCGAACCGAATCCCAGCGTATCGAGCACTACCGAAATTCTACATCACGAAGCCTGCGCTTTTGGATTGATGGTCAACAACACAGGCAATGTTATTTTACATCGTGGCAATGATGCTCCACAAAAATTCGTTCAAACCTTGAAGCAGATGGCCATACAATTCGCTCCTCTACTAAGAGAAGACAAAGCAATGGAGCCTCTTACCCAGGAAGAGAAGGAAGCATACGACCTTGCCTCTCAGTGTGGTGTGTGCGAAAGTAACTTCACCCTCGAAAATGTCAAAGTTCGCCACCATAATCATCACACGGGAAAATATGTGGCCCCCGTGTGTAACAACTGTAATCTTCAAATCAAAAAACCAAATTTTATTCCTGTATTCATTCACAATTTGGAGGGCTACGACGCCAAAATCTTCATAAAGGAGATGGGATGCGACGCTCAACCCATTAGCGTCATAGCTCGCACCAATGAGAAATTCATTTCATTCAGCAAGAAGGTGGACGTTGGAAATGGCAATCACGTAGAAATTCGCTTCTTGGACTCCTACAACTTTCTGTCTTCGAGTTTGGCGACACTTGCGTCTCAACTCACCGACGATGATTTGGTCGCCACCAGGAAATGTTTCGGCGACCAACATTTAGCACTGTTGAGACGCAAGGGTGTTTACCCCTACGAATACATGACGGATGCTTCCAAATTCTCAGAAACATCGTTACCACCGAGAGAAGCATTCTACAGTCGTCTTAGCGACACCTGTTGCACCGAAGAGGACTACCATCATGCTCAGCTTGTCTGGTCTACATCCTCTTGTCAAACCATGGCCGACTATCATGATCTGTATTTAAAACTAGATGTTACGCTATTGAGCGACCGTTTTCATCTCCATCGCTCAAGAGGAATGGCAGCATATGGTTTGGACCCCGCTTTCAGCTACACCACACCGGGTTATTCTTGGCAGGCGATGTTAAAATCCACGAAGGTGAAGATAGAACTCATCAAAGACGTCAATCAACTTTTGTTTGTCGAAGAGGCAAAACGTGGTGGAATCGTCCAGTGTCCCCTTCGATACGTCAAGGCCAACAATCCATATGTTGCCGATTTCGATGCAGGGAAACCGACAAACTTCTTGGCATACTGGGACATGAACAACCTGTATGGTTATGCCATGTCCGAGCCTCTGCCCATCGGAGAATACGAATGGATGAGCGAGCAGGAACTTCAAGATTGTTTGGAGTGGAGCGAAGATCATGAAAATGGATGTTTCCTGAAAGTAGATTTGGAATATCCTGCATCGCTTCATCAAGAACACCATGGATTTGCGATGGCACCTGTGATGGAATCGGCTCCGGAGAAGAAGCTGATGCTCACCTTCAAGAGCAAAGAGAATTACGTGGTGCATTATCGTCTCCTACAATTCTACCTCCAGCATGGATTGGTTTTGAAGCGTGTGCACTCGGGATTGAAGTTTAGACAGACCAGGTTGCTAGCACCCTATATCGACGGCAACACTCAACGTCGAGCATCAGCTTCTTCTTCCGCAGACAAAGACCTATACAAATTGATGAACAACAGCATCTATGGCAAGAGCATGGAAGATGCGAGGAAAAGAAAAAATATCAACTTGGTCTCCGACCCGAAGAAAATAAACAAGCTCGTCGCTCAGCCCACGTACAAGAACTTCACGATACTAAGCGACACGTTGGTATTGATCGAACGTGCTCTCCGCCACATAACATTCGACAAACCAATCGCCGTAGGAGTCGCGATCCTCGAGTTGTCGAAGCTGGCCATGTACAAGTTTCACTACGACATCATGAAACCACGCTATGGAGAGGGGATCGAGGTGGCTTACACCGACACGGACAGCTTCGTGTACAACATCCACACCGATGATCTATACGAAGATCTCAAAAGCATGAGCCAGCATTTTGATTTCTCCAATTATCCGAAAGATCACGCTCTCTTCGACGACAGCCAGAAAATGACGATCGGGAAGATGAAGGATGAAGTCAACGGCCTCATCATCACAGAGTTTGCTGGTCTTCGAGCGAAAATGTACGCCATCAAAGTTCAGGATGAGACCGAAATAAAGAAGGCAAAGGGGGTGGGGCGTTCGAGCACAAAGAAACTAACCGTAGAAGATTATAAGTCGTGCTTGTTCGACAAAAGCAAGCAACGCATGACCGAACATCGGATCACGAGCACCATCGACCAGTTGCGTACATCCACGATCAACAAAGTGGCGCTTGATGCCCACGACACCAAATTGAGGCTACTGGACTGCAACATCCACACCCGAGAATGGGGATGCCATGACGAGGAAGAAATCTGCTCGCACCATTAGACTTCTGCATCAAAAAAGTACGTATTATTTCTTGCTCCACTTTTTTTTTTTAAAAAAAAAAAACAATCATTCACACTAATTTTTGCATTCACACTCTTTTTTTTGTATTTTTCTATCATATTATGTACACTATTTGAGTATATTTTTTTATTTCTTTCAGATGCTACACCCCCACGGAAACTTTTTTAGTTCTTACACATTCCATTCTTAAACAAAAAATTTTCTTCTCTTCAATCATAAAACACACACATTACACACGGAGGTCCTCTGTAGGGAGTCATGGGGGGGTTTAAAAAAAAAAGAACCCATGAAACTCTACAGAGGCATGGCTTTGTTAGCCGTGGCCATTAGAACTGTGTTGGGCACCACGCACCCCTGGCGGGATATTTTCTTTTTTTTGGGGGCCAGGGATTTCCTTAACAAAAATAATTTTGATTATCACACACACACACACACATCGTAGAAGATCACACATGAGTTTTTAAAAAACAAAAACACATCGTGGCAGATTACGCTGAGAGCAAGGTCGTGGTAGATTACACTGAGGGAGCTTACAGTAAGAGGAGACAGCAGCCTTATAGGAAAATGTCGTAAGTCATTTCAAAAGTAGGTCAAAGGGCGAGAGCAAAATTTTGCAGGAGGTAAAAAAATAGCTTAAAAAAAGTGATGCCAGAGCTTCTTCTCTCCATTTTTCTCTCATTGTAGGTTAGTTTAGTGCGTAAAAAACGGATTACGCTGAGAGCAGAAGCCTATTAGCAGGTCGTAGTAGATTACACTGAGGGGGACCTTACAGTATGAGGAGGCAGCCTTATAGGAAAATGTCGTAAGTCATTTCAAAAGTAGGTCAAAGGGCGAGTTAGCATAAGAGCAAAATTTGCAGGAGGTAAAAAATAGCTTAAAAAGTGATGCCCGAGCTTTTTCTGTCCATTTTTCTCTCATTGTAGGTTAGTTTAGTGCGTAAAACGTCGTAAAATAAAAAGTAGGTCAAAGGGTACTTCCAGAACGTACCATACATACTACTGGCTTCATATTCAACAACCGGGATTCTTAGCTCCATAGTCTGAATAAGGCACTTGCCTTCATCAGGTAGGGTATTGGGCAGAGCTTCCCCTGTAGAGTTTAATGTACTGTACCTCATCAAAGCATTATTATTATTGGCAGCTCTTCTAAATGTAATTCTTAAACCACCCTTCCACATAATATCTTTGTAATCTGAGAAGAATCCTGGCAACAGGCGCATGGGAAACAATACTGTGTGGCTCTTGGATAATATTTTACCACCAGCCTCAAATCCACAAAAACTTTCTTCAAAAATCTGTAATGCACCCAATTTGCACTCTAATCTGCAATAATATATATCCTGTATTCTGGAGAAAATTCATAGCAATTGCAGAACCAATAATAAGAGCTGTTCTTTTGAAAGCTAACAAACATTCCCACAATTCTCCTAGATCTGTTGTATACAATTTTTTCAAACTTGCTGAGTATTTTCAGGGATATGTATTGAAAAACCCTGTCACTGGCAAGCACCCACTGCATCTCAGTCTCATTCTGCACTGCAAACAGGTCATACTCGGACAGGCCAAACAACCTAAGCTTGAAATTATTCACAAGTAACTCGGATTTTATGTATCTTGAAATGGATCTTCTCTCAAAAAAATCCATACGGGCAGATATTTAACAACATATCTGTAAAAACATATTACACAGTCAATGATTGCTTCCCGCAACTGCACATAATATTAGCCTCATGCAGTGATTCAATAATACACCTATAATTGCAATCCCTGAATTTTTGTCTGAAAAAATACAAAACAATCTCACTAATATGTATGTGCTTGTGGCATTCAACAAGATCCATATTGAAATCCTCACCACTGTACAAATTCCCATCATCTGTTGTGACAAATTTAACACTGTCACCTAGAAATATTTTGTTCATCCTATTGAAATATTTGTAATGTGTCCAGTTCAAACTCTGATCTAAAATCATATACATACTGTACTCTCTGTTAAATTTATTGCAGCTGCTAAACCAATAATTTGCATATAATCTCAACATGCTAAGATTGTGATAAGACTTGTTTTTGTAAAAACTAACAAACATCCCTTCAATCCTCATGTACCTGTTGTAGACAATTTTTTCAAACTTGCTGATCATCTTCAGGAACAAATATTGGAAAATTCTATCACTGGCAAGAACCCACTGCATCTCAGTTTCATTTTGTACTGCAAACAGGTCATACTCAGACAGGCCAAAAAACCTGAGCTTGAATTCCTCAACAAGTGACTCGGATTTTATGTATCTTGAAATGCATCTCCTCTCAAAAAATCCTGAATCCATATAAAATTGTTTCTAGTAAATATTTTGAAATCTCAATTATCTTGATTGATGTCTCCTGTACTGCTTATATTGAAATCTGCTGCAGGCTGTTGCTCACTGCCTATCTCCAGATTCCTGTATCTGAAATACATATTGTATATATTATCATACAGGCAGACTGTATAATTGTTTACCACATTTACATATACAATTATTATCATGTAATAATTCAACAATACACTTGTAATTACAATCCCTGAATCTCTGTCTCAGAAAATACAGAACAATCTCACTTATATGTATATGCTCTGGGCACCCGACAAGATCCGGATTAAAATCCTCACCACTGTACAAGTTCCCATCATCTGTTGTTACAAATTCTATATTCTTGTCTATCAATTTTCTGTTAATCTTATTTAAATATTTGTAGTGCTTCCAATTTGAACTCTGATCTGCAATCATGTACATCCTATACTCTGCAGGCAATTCATAGCAATTGTTGAACCAATAATTATCTTACAATCTCAACATACAATAATTGTGATAAGACCTGTCTTTGTAAAAATTAACAAATAATCCAACAACCCTCCTGTATCTGTTGTATATAATTCTTTCAAACTTGCTAAGCATCTTAAGGCACAAATATTTAAAAATCCTATCACTTACAAGCACCCACTGCATTTCAGTTTCATTCTGTACAGCAAACAGGTCATACTCAGACAGGTTAGAGAATTTGAACTTGAAATTATCAACAAGGGACTTGGATTTTATGTATTTTGAAACATATCTTCTCTGAAAAATCTTGTATCATGTAATTCCATACAACATAAACACCCCTGCTTGTGTTTCTTAGGGCTGTTACAGCACTAAATTAATGTTTACTGTCTACTGCCAGATTCTTGTATTTGAAATATATGTTATGTTAAAAATCAATGTATGTATTATCACACAGGCAGAGTGGATAATTGTTTCCCACAGTTGCATGTATAGTTGTTATCCTCTAGGGATTCAACAAGACACTTATGATTACAATCCCTAAATTTTTGTCTCAGAAAATACATAACAATCTCACTTATGTGTGGATGTTTGTAGTACCTAACAAGATCTGCATTAAAATCTTTCCCACTGTACAAGTACCCATTGTCTGTTGTGACAAATTCAACACTCTTATCTATTAATTTCCTGTTAATTTTATTTAAAAATTTGTAATGCTTCCAATTTGAACTCTGATCTACAATCATGTAAACACTATGCTCTGCAGGAGTCAATTCATAGCAATTGTTGAACCAATAATTGTCCAACAATTTTAACACACAGTAGTGATAGCACCTGTCCGTGTGAAAATTAACAAAGAACCCAACAATTCTCCTGTACCTGTTGTATGCAAGCCTTTCAAACTTGCTAAGCATCTTAAGACACAAGTACTGGAAAATCCTGTCACTGATAAGCACCCACTGCATTTCAGTTTCATTCTGTACAGCAAACAGGTTATACTCAGACAGGCCAGAGAACCTAAGCTTGAAATCATCAACAAGTGACTTGGATTTTATGTATTTTGAAATACATCTTCTTTCAAAAAATCCTGTATCAGAATTATCCATGCAAAGATAAAACACACATATGCCACTCCTTCTATAAGCTAATATTGTTCCTAGCATATAAAATATTTGACAGGTACAAAGTTCTGTTGTTTCAACAATAATCTCTTATTATCTTGTCTGCTGTCTATGCCTTCTATGAACCAGCTGAGATACTCTGGGCTGCTTGCTGTACCTGTTGAACAGGAAATACATATTAATACTTGTGTTAATTTATAAATACATACATATTTAAATATTTATCCTGACAGGGTTTGAATGCTGTTAATCCTGACATGGGTTTAACTGCTATTCACTCTACATATTTGACTGCTGTTTATTCTGTATTGTTTATTCTACAGGTTTGAATGGACTCTGTGCCACTCTACATGCTCACTCTGTAATGTTACAGGTTAAGCATGTTTGCAACCCATAGGTCATTGTGATTTGAAAAGTGGCAATCAATGCCCATTGTTCCTATATAAACGTTTCAACGTATGTTGAACAGTGATAGAATTTTCCAATATTTGTTCCTGAAGATTATCAGCAAGTTTGAAAAAATTGTCTACAACAGGTACATGAGGATTGAAGGGATGTTTGTTAGTTTTTACAAAAACAAGTCTTATCACAATCTTAGCATGTTGAGATTATATGCAAATTATTGGTTTAGCAGCTGCAATAAATTTAACAGAGAGTACAGTATGTATATGATTTTAGATCAGAGTTTGAACTGGACACATTACAAATATTTCAATAGGATGAACAAAATATTTCTAGGTGACAGTGTTAAATTTGTCACAACAGATGATGGGAATTTGTACAGTGGTGAGGATTTCAATATGGATCTTGTTGAATGCCACAAGCACATACATATTAGTGAGATTGTTTTGTATTTTTTCAGACAAAAATTCAGGGATTGCAATTATAGGTGTATTATTGAATCACTGCATGAGGCTAATATTATGTGCAGTTGCGGGAAGCAATCATTGACTGTGTAATATGTTTTTACAGATATGTTGTTAAATATCTGCCCGTATGGATTTTTTTGAGAGAAGATCCATTTCAAGATACATAAAATCCGAGTTACTTGTGAATAATTTCAAGCTTAGGTTGTTTGGCCTGTCCGAGTATGACCTGTTTGCAGTGCAGAATGAGACTGAGATGCAGTGGGTGCTTGCCAGTGACAGGGTTTTTCAATACATATCCCTGAAAATACTCAGCAAGTTTGAAAAAATTGTATACAACAGATCTAGGAGAATTGTGGGAATGTTTGTTAGCTTTCAAAAGAACAGCTCTTATTATTGGTTCTGCAATTGCTATGAATTTTCTCCAGAATACAGGATATATATTATTGCAGATTAGAGTGCAAATTGGGTGCATTACAGATTTTTGAAGAAAGTTTTTGTGGATTTGAGGCTGGTGGTAAAATATTATCCAAGAGCCACACAGTATTGTTTCCCATGCGCCTGTTGCCAGGATTCTTCTCAGATTACAAAGATATTATGTGGAAGGGTGGTTTAAGAATTACATTTAGAAGAGCTGCCAATAATAATAATGCTTTGATGAGGTACAGTACATTAAACTCTACAGGGGAAGCTCTGCCCAATACCCTACCTGATGAAGGCAAGTGCCTTATTCAGACTATGGAGCTAAGAATCCCGGTTGTTGAATATGAAGCCAGTTATGCTCTTAAATACAAAGCAGATATAATAAAAAATCCACAGATTCCTTTACAATTTTATACATATCAATGTGTACAGAAACCTGCCACTGGTACTTATTATGGGTTTGATGCTACAAATTCATTCTCCAGTATACAATATGACATGCCGGATTTTGTGGTGGTACTGTTTCAGACTGGAAGACACAATAATCAAGAAAAAAATTCAAGTAGATTTGATAACTGCAACATCAAAAACATATATCTTAAAAATGGCAGAAATGAGGTATTTCCTAGAGAAAATTATAATTTAGACATGTCCAAGGATGATTTCCTCAAATTATATGAAGCATTTACAGCATACAAAAGGGTCACTACTGGCAATACAGACATGTATTACACACCAGATGAATTCAAAGCACAGAGACCCATGTTTGTCATCAACACTTCAAAAAGGAAACAAGTTGTGGTTAATGACAGGACAAACATTAAAATTATCTGTGAATTCCACGATACACTCCCTGATGACACTATATGTAGTGTTATTCTCATAGGTGAAAAATCATATGTTTATGATGTAAGAAATGAGTCACAGAGCAATTCTAGAAGATTTCTGCATATTGCATTGTCTTAGTATTAGATATATGAGTTGAGGCTGGTGTCCACTTAAAATATTGAGCATATTCCAGGTAACATATTAACATAACAGCAACAAGTATTTAAGCATATATTACATTATATTATTGTGTAAGCAAAAGCTCTTATGAGCATTTTTGTCTTAGTTTTTAAGTGTAGCCAAAACAATATCAAGAGGGGCATATTTTTGACAAGCTTATGGACAACAATCTGGCAGATGTAGCTTTTACACACATGGGCAAATCTGTCTGAGGGGGGGTTCTTTATTTCTACACTAGAATTCAAGATTCTTGAGATTTTGACAGAATAACACACTATAAACAATAAAATCATATGGGTACTTGACATAATTTTAAGTGTGGGCAAATCGGGGCATATGAACTCTTCTTTTGTACACTAGGATTCAAAATTCTTAGGATTAAGAGCATATCACACTTGAAGAATTGGGGCTTATAGGCATCTTGGCTTAATTTCAAGTGTGGGCAAATCGGACTGTTTAATCATATGAGCTCTTCTTTTGTACGCTATAAGTGCACCAGTATTATAGCCAATTATACTACTAACAAGTGTCCTGCTTTAGTGAGATTGCGCACCAAAGCGACAAGCGGCACGCGACACTTATCGTTTGAGGATTTCACCAACCGAACGCTGCCCTGTGCTTCCCGTCATGCCTCTACGATGTGAAATGTTGCTCTTGATTGGCTCCTTTCCAAGCAACATGTGTCACTTCGGTATGAAAGTTGCATTGGACCGAATGACCCGTGTGGCTTTAGTGTGAAATCCTCGTATCGTTTGTCGCGTGTCGCTTTGGTGTAAAATCTCCTTGAGGAAACGGTGCAGTCAGAGCTTTTGTCCCTACGGTTCGAAAGGCTGCATTGATTTCCGACTGCTCGCTTTCAAGCGACATTTGTGGTTTGTCGCCTCGGTATGAAATATCTCTCAGGATACTATTTATATTCTAATAACATAGAAAAATAAACTCTAATACACAGTCCAAGACCTGACGTCCGGAATCACATTGCGATGTTTCTTCTTGTGTTTGGCATGCTATTTATTTATTAATTTTATTTTACTTTTCTTTCCAAATTAATGCCATTTCGTGACTACAAATCACTCCACAAATATAACTGTTTCTATCAATTCACTTACCGCCTTTCTAGAGAAACAAATCTACACAATATATTCCAAAAACTAAGCCGCATTACTTTCATAACAAAATTAGCACCTGGGTCGATCGCACTGCCATCTACTTGTCATCGTCTCGGGGAACCAGTTTCTTGGGTCGTTTTCCACACTACATCCATACTGAACTCTTAAGTTGGGCTCACCAATAGTCTGTGATGCACTGAAAACAAGTTCTTGAACAAGTTTGTCGTAGAGGCTACACCCAAAGAACCAATCAGATGGCGAGAATTAAAATCGAGAGTCACGAAGAATCGATCGATCTTCCTAAAAATCGATTGTGGTTTGTTTACTGTTTTATGAAGTTGCCCAAATGTAGTGATGGGTTCAAGCCGTTCATTTGTGCGAGTCGACTCATGAGCGCTCGCTCACTGAGAAGAGTCGTTCAAAAGGGTCGTCAAGCTTCTTTTTCTCGAAACACAAGCCTGAAAAGGGGGAGGGGGTAGGAGGTTTTGAAGCAGATGATTGTATTTAAATAAACGAACACAACGGAACGTATCAGCTTCTGTCCTTCAAGATTAATAAATTGTATTGCATTTTTGTGTATGTGTGTGTGCGTGTAGCCGACTAGATGGCCAAGATTCTGAAGTAATGGACATTTGATCTTGCCACAGAAGTTCCCGGGTTCTAGTCCCGGTCTGGGCAAGGATATGCTTTACGAGTGTCCCTTCAGCTATATCATCACGCATCATCCTCATCGTCGCGATTGCTTAAAATTTGAAGAAAAGCTGCATAAAATAAGAAAAATACAAATACGAGTCTGTGTGTGTGTGGATATACATATATGTGTAAACAGTAAACACACACACACATACAAAATTTATTGCACATACTTGTTTTCATTACTCTGCCTCATGAGTGAGATTTTCTATATTTGTATCTTGTTTCAGTTTGCATTTCATGCTGCGGATAATGCAAATTATGCAGTACGATAGCATGCACAGAAATGCTATATAATTATATCAACCTTTTATTAGTAATAACGTGCATTCACATATTCTTCCTTTTTTGCATTCGATCACTGGTTTTAATATCGCAACAAATGTGAGAAAGCGAGTCAACAAAATGCACTCCAGATCTGCGCTGCGACACATGCTTGCCGACTCTTTAAACAGCTCGAAGAGTCACAGCACAGTCCCACGACTCTTTCCCCATCATTCGTTCACGACTCTCCTGGCGGGCCTCCCCCATGGCGCAGTGATTGTGTCATTGCCTTGTAATCAAGGGGTCCCGGGTTCGATACCCGGTGGAGGTACAAGTGGTTCGGATCCCACTTTAAACTGTAGGTCCAGTCCCGATTAGCCTTACTGTGCATAAAGTGGACTTAAAACAGCAACTCAAACCAAACGACTCTCCTGGCAGCTCGAAGAGTTACAGCACAGCGCCACGACTTCTCCCGCCGTTCGTTCACGACTCGCGAGTCGGCACGAAGAGTCATGGAGCACCTTAACGACTCGCTCGCCTTAGCGACTCTTCTCCTCCCTCACCGTTCGCGACTCTCGAGACGGCACGAAGAGTCGCAAATTAGCCAAGAGGCACAAAACGCGAAGTAAAATAAACTAAAAAAAAAAAAAAACACAAGGCGCGGCGGCGGCAGTCTCGCCAGCAGACTGGGTCTACAGTAGGGATGGCCAAACGGATCCGGATCCGAAAGTTCCGGATCTGGATCCGGATCCGAGAGTTCCGGATCCGGGTCCGAAAGATTCGGATCTGGATCCGGATCCGGATCCGAGAGTTTCGTATCTCAATCCCATTATAATATTACCACACCTTAAAAGGTATTATGATCTTCGATTACAAAAAAAAATTTCGTTAGTCCTACAAGAATTTTTTTCAAGTGTTGTTCCTAAAATACTTTGCTACGCATCGGCTAACACACTCGTGCACAAAAATAATCTTACTTGTTTAACATAAAAGGTCAGAGGTGATTTTGTAAATGCCATTGAAACGAATATGTATTCATTCGAATGTATTGAAAATGAAAACACACATAAATGTGAGACATTCCATTCCAGGATGAAACCTTTAACACATATAACAAGATCGAAATGTTATACAAAAATTATACAATTGTTCTACAGTTACAGTTCTACAAATTAAAATAAAACATTATAATATATGCAGTGTTAAATAATTACAAAGTTTAAGTCTAACAAGGGAGGTTATCTAAGTATCCCCCTCAGATTTCCATGAAACTTGGCAGTATAGTGGGGCCCAAAAGGAAGAATTACGTATTTTTTCGTTTCAGCTAAAAAACGGTTTTAGGGGGCAAAACCCCTCAAATGTCAAGATGAGGACAAATTGAAGTGAGGATATGACCCCTGTGTCCCCCTCCGATTTCCATGATACTTGGCAGGTGTGTGTATAAACGGGCCCAAATGAAGGAATAAATGTTTCTTTTGTTTCAGCTAAAAAACTGTTTTAGGGGGCAAAACCCCCTCATAAGTCAAGATGGGGACAAATTGAAGTGAGGATCTGACCCCTGTGTCCCTCCGATTTCCATAAAACTTGGCAGGTGTATAGTGAGGCCCAATGGAAGAAATACGTGTTTCTTTGTTTCAGCTAAAAAACGGGTTTAGGGGGCAAAACCCCCTCAAATGTCAAGATGAGGACAAATTGAAGTGAGGATCGGACCCCTGTGTCCCCCTCCGATTTCCATGATACTTAGCAGGTGTGTGTATAAACGGGCCCAAATGAAGAAATACGTGTTTTTTTGTTTCAGCAAAAAAACTGTTTTAGGGGGCAACCCCTTCACTCAAATGTCAATATGAGGACAAATTTAAGTGGGCATTTGACTTATGTGTCCCGCTCCGATTTCCATGACACTTGGCAGGTGTATAGTGGGGCCCAAAGAAAGAAATACGTGTTTTTTTTTGTTTCAGCTAAAGAACGGTTTTACAGGGCGAAACCCACTCAATTGTCAAGATGAGTACAAATTGAAGAGGGGATCTGACCCCTGTGTTCCCCTCCGATTTTCATGAAACTTGGCAGGTGTTTCGAGGGGCCCAAAGGAAGAAATAAGTGGTTTTTTTTTGTTTCGGCTAAAAAACCGGTTTAGGGGGCAAAACCCGCCTCAAATGTCACGATGAGGACAAATTGACGTGAGGATCATCTGACCCCTTTGTCCCCCTCCGCTTCTCAAGAAATTTGACAGGTGTATAGAGAGGCCGTATGCCCCCTGTTTCTTCCTATGCCATATTTACGTGGTTTCGGGGTCAGATCCCCACTTCAATTTCTCCTCATCTTGACATTTGAGGGGGGGGGAATGAAAACACACATAAATGTGAGACATTCCATTCCAGGATGAAACCTTTAACACATATAACAAGATAGAAATGTTATACAAAAATTATACAATTGTTCTACAGTTACAGTTCTACAAATTAAAATAAAAAAGTTCTGGATCTGGATTTCGGATCCGCTAGGATCCGGATCTGGCCATCCCTACTATACACCTGCCACGTTTCATGGAAATCGGAGGGGAACACAGGGGTCAGATCCCCACTTCAATTTGTCCTCATCTTGACATTTGAGAGGTGGTTTGCCCACTAGAACAAATTTTTTGCCGAAACAAAAAAAAAACACGTATTTCTTCTTTTGGGCCCTGCAAGTTTCATGGAAATCGGAGGGGGAGACTTAGACCTCCCTTGTAAGTGTATTAATTAACTACAAATCGCGCACGAGCACACACACACTATATATATATGTGTGTATGTATATTATATAATATATATGTATATTAGCAGGTAAGAATATGTTATAAGCACATTCTTACTTTCCGAAGAAGCGCATGTGGAATGGCAAAACGATCCGGATCCGAAAACTCCGGATCCGGATCCAAAAGTACCGGATCCGGATCCGAAAGTTCTGGATCCGAATCCGAAAATTCTGGATCCGGATCCGGATCTGAAAATTTCGGATCCGGTTCCGATCCGAAAAAGTTTAGGATCCGGAACCAACCGGATCCGGATCCGGGATCCGGATCTGGCCATCCCTAGTCTCTGCCTAACACCTTCCCAAAATTTTCACAAGACTCCCCTAATATTTTTTACTAACATTAAATTTCTTGTAATTTTAGCGCTAATTTTGTCTGGACATCATAACTGGGTATAGGCTTTCAGGGGCTTCACTTCCGGCGAAGAAACGCAATGGTTTGGCCGAAATTGAAACTACAGGACAAATTTGTTTGCTGTTCTTCGTTGCCCGTCATGGCTTGGGGTTGCGAGCTCTCTCTCTCTGCAAACAACATTCGCGAGCTCGCGAGTCGACTCTTTCCTTCGTTCAAAGAGTCGACTCCTTCCCCTCTCATCGTACACGGCACGTTTCAGCCAGCTTCACTCAACTAGGGGTAGGGAAAAGGAACAGAGAGGACCCCCCTCCCTCTCCTCTCCAATCCCCATTTGCTGCCCGCAGAATCGACTTGCTTTCTTTCAAAAATTCCGTCCGCCAGGCAAGTATACACTTGCGAATGCGCCTTCCTCGCAACATTTGTGGAAAGGAGAGGGAATAATAGTTGCTTGGCGGGCGGAGGAGTCGTGGCACACATTAGGGATGGCCAGATCCGGATCCTAAAATTTTTCGGATCTGGATCCGCGGATCCGGAATTTTCAGATTCGGATCCGGATCCGGAATTTTCAGATTCGGATCCGGATCCGTTTTGCCATCCCACATGTGCTTCTTTGGAAAGTAAGAATGTGCTTATAACATATTATTACCTGCAAATATAAATATATACAGGTATATATATATATAAAATAGACATAAATACACACATATATATATAGCATGTGTGCGCGCGTGCGCGATTTGTAATTAATTAATACACTTACAAGGGAGGTCTAAGTCTCCCCCTCCGATTTCCATGAAACTTGGCAGGTGTATAGAGGCCCCCACCCCTCAAATGTCAAGATGAGGAGAAATTGAAGTGGGGATCTGACCCCGAAACCACGTAAATATGGCATAGGATGAAAAAGGGGGCATAGGGCCTCTCTATACACCTGCGAAGTTTCATGAAAATCGGAGGGGGACACAGGGGTCAGATACTTACTTCAATTTCTCCTCATCTTGACATTTGAGGGGATTTTGCCCCTAAAACAGTTTTTAGCTGAAACAAAAAAACACGTATTTCTTCCTTTGGGACCCTCTACACACCTACCACGTTTCATGAAAATCGGAGGGGAACACAGGGGTCAGATCCCCACTTCAATTTGTCCTCATCTTGACATTTGAGGGGAGATTGCCCCCTAGAACAGATTTTTAGCCGAAACAAAAAAACACGTATTTCTTCATTTGGGCCCGTTTATTCACACACCTGCCAGGTTTCATGGAAATCGGAGGGGGACACAGGGGTCAGATCCCCACTTCAATTTGTCCTCATCTTGACAATTGAGTGGGTTTTGCCCTGTAAAACAGTTTTTTAGCTGAAACAAAAAAAACAGGTATTTCTTCCTTTGGGCCCCACTATACACCTGCCAAGTTTCATGGAAATCGGAGGAGGACACATAGGTCAAATGCCCACTTAAATTTGTCCTCATATTGACATTTGAGTGAAGGGGTTGCCCCCTAAAACAGTTTTTTAGCCGAAAGAAAAAAAAACACCTATTTCTTCATTTGATCCCGTTTATACACACACCTGCCAAGTGTCATGGAAATTGGAGGGGGACACAGGGGTCAGATCCTCATTTCAATTTGTCCTCATCTTGACATTTGAGGGGGTTTTGCCCCCTAAAACCGTTTTTTAGCTGAAACAAAAAAAAAACACGTATTTCTTTCTTTGGGCCCGTTTATACACACACCTGCCTAGTATCATGGAAATCGGAGGGCTACACAGGGGTCAGATCCTCACTTCAATTTGTCCTCATCTTGACATTTGAGGAGGTTTTGCCCCCTAAAACAGTTTTTTAGCTGAAACAAAAAAAACACGTATTTCTTTCTTTGGGCCCGTTTATACACACACCTGCCAAGTATCATGGAAATCAGAGGGGGACACAGGGGTCAGATCCTCACTTCAATTTGTCCTCATCTTGACATTTGAGGGGGATTTGCCTCCTAAAACCGTTTTTTAGCTGAAACAAAAAACACGTATTTCTTCCTTTGGAGTCCCACTATTAGATTGCTAAGTTTCATGGAAATCGGAGGGGGACACTTAGATAACTTCCCTTGTTAGTCTTACACTTTGTAATTAAATAACACTGTATATATTATAATGCTTTATTTCAATTTGTAAAACTGTAACCGTAGAACAATTGTATAATTTTTGTATAACATTTCTATCTTGTTATATGTGTTAAAGGTTTCATTCTGGAATGGAATGTCTCATTTATGTGTGTTTTCATTTCCAATACATTCGAATGAATACATATTCGTTTGAATGGCATTTACAAAATCACCTCTGACATTTTATGTTAAACAAGTAAGATTATTTTTGTGCACGAGTGTGTTAGCCGATGCGTACAAAAGTATTTTAGGAACAACACTTGAAAAAAATTCTTGTAGGTTGCCAATGCATCCTTTTCTCTCCATTTCGTTTTTTACAGTTTCCATAGGAACATCTAGTCTTTCTTCTTCCAATGACTAGCTTCGATCTTCTATATTTGATATAAATATGACCATCATATTCTTTCCAAAAATGGTATTCCTAATATCATATCACTTCTTAGACCTTTTACTACGAGGAATCTGACAGGAAAATTTAACCCTTGAAGGTTCATCATTACGCCGACGGTTCCCTGTATTTTATATCCTTCTTTCCCTGCTGCCATGACCAATCTTATTTTATCCCTTTCTGATGCATCTAGACGAGCTTGTGGATATTTTCCTTTTATCCTTTTCCAACAATCATAACTCATTACTTCTACCACACTACCACAATCTATTAGGCACTTTACTTCTAATTCTATAATTTTTGCCTTTACATAAAAAGTTCTCCCTGGCTTCAGGTCATTGAAATTCCGCTCTTCTATTAAATGTAACTCAAAACTTTCTCTTTCACTATGTACATTTCTATTTACAATTTCTCCCTGCCTTACATTTCTCTCTGATTTTGCTCTCACACCTGGGAGATGCTGCAAGAGCCTTACATGTTTGACCCTCTATTCTCTTCTGCATTCCTTGGATCTTCATCTGCTCTAATTCCCTCTTGGAATCTTCTTGCGTCATTACAATAATTTCTGCCTAATTCTATGGCTTCGTCTCTTTCTACATCCGGAAGTGCATTTCTTCTTTCCATTTCTTCATTGGGCACACTTACTCGGTATTCTCTTTCGTTCTGTTCATATATGTTCCTCCATCGCTGATTTCCTCCTCTTCCGTATCTTCGGAAATTATTTCGGCCTCTCAAGTTTCTCCAATTTCCTCGATATCTATCATCGTTTCTCTCTCTTTCTTCCACAGAGTCTATGTTTCTTTCATATCTTCCATTGTTTCTTCCTACGTCTCTTCTTTCTGCACTTGGTCTCTGGTTTCTTACTTCTATTCTTCTTACATCAAATTTCTCTCTCCGGAACTTTGGTTTTGAGCGCCCTTCTTCTTCTGAATGTTGCCTCTTTCCATAGAATCTTCCTTCTTTATCGTTCCAGGAATTCTGAATTTTTCTTAGCACATCTTCGGTTCTTAGATATTCAATCAAATCATCAACTGCCTTTATCTTAACCACTGCTATAGCTCTCTGTATGCATAATGGCAATGTTTGGACAACTTGTTTAACCAGCTCCTCTTCATTGCAACCTTCCTTTAGGTTTTTGAAGCTTCTAAGAGTCTCCCACGTATGTTCTTCCAGGCTGTCGACTTTTGACCAATCTACATATCTTCTTTTTAATGCTTCTAGCTGCCTTTCCTTTATGTCTTCACTGCAGTAGTAATTCAGGAATTTTCGGCTGAACTCCTTAAAATTTCTAAATTTGTGCTCATTTAGTTGATACCATCTTGCTGCCGACTGTTCAAAACATGTCTCTATGACGTTCAAAATCATTCCTTCGGGGATCCTCATAAGTCTAACATTTGTTGTTAGTTCCCTTAAAAACTTTCTGGGACATTTATCAGATATATTCCCGTTGAATGTTGGAAGATGCTGCAATTCTTGTGGCCTAAGAATTAACAAAAGTAACAAAAGTTAAAAATTACAAACCCCAAGAAATCAAATTAATTTGCAAACATAAAATATATAAGAACATAAAACTATTAGATCCCATGGTAAAAAATAAAACGTGATAGTGTTTCAGGGTCTTGAGAGGTTCATCAGGTCCAGTTGATTTGCTTCATTTTACTTCTCTTCTTGTGTCACTTGTGAAGATGGGGATGAGTGATGATTTGATGAATGGACACTCACAAACATCCATGTCCAGGCCGGGATTCGAACCAGGTCTTTTTACAGTACAGATAAACGAAAGCTGCAGAACAATAAAAATGCTGCTAACTAATATATTTTCAAGATTTGCAAATCTATCGGAAGAAAGCCTATCCAAAAAGGCCACGTAAAAATAGTTTCCCCTCAAATAAAACAGTCCTCCATCCCCCGAACACTTCCAACTCTACAAATAACAAATCTACTCCATAATAAACGGATAATCTCCTAAAAAAAAGGGGGGGGTTGTTTTTGAGGCAATATAAGATTCTGATTTGCAGATTCAAATTAAGCCTAAAAAATATGGTACGACTTAAGATAACCGGACCCCTCTCCGATTTTCTTCATATTTCACATACTTACTATTGACGCTAGTTCCACGAACCATTGACATGTAGTTAGGTTAGGAAAACATAGTCAAAATTTGGTGTCGTAGTAGTATCGGGATCTAGAAATTGCAAAATAATTGCGAACCATTGTCGCTAGCCCCACGAACCATTGACGTGTGGTTAGGTTAGGCAAACATATACACATGGAATCCATCTTTCCGGATGAGCAAATTGAGAGCGTCGACCTGATTATATATCTATTTATATAAGTTAAAATTTCGTGTCGTGGTGGTATCAGGAATATATACTTGTGAAACAAATAAATTCGGGAAAATCGACGGTTTCCATTCAGAAAACTAACGCCTTATTTTAGCTTATTTTGCAATTTCTAGACGTTTCCGACAACTTTTAACTTCTGATTCGTGATTAGGAGGCCTCAATTAGTGAGTATGCCAAATATGAAGAAAATCGGAGTGGGGTCCGGTCATCTTAAGTCGTTCCAAAAATGTAATTACCCTTCGAAAATGCGTGAGTGAATAAGTCAAACAGATTAGGATAGATGGAATAGTATATACGCACTGCAATGTACACTAGAAAAATAAAACGTTGATATTATAAAAAAATAATAGTTTATTACTCACTTATATTCTCTGTAACGCGTCTGACTACCATGCTCAAGGTCCCGGGTTCGACCTCCGGCCGGTTCAAATCCGGGAACTTTTCTAATGTTGGAAGCGGCCCCGGCGCCCACCCAGCGTCGAATGACATGGGTACCTGGGGAAAACCCTGGGGGGTAAAGGCGGTCAGGGGCGTGATGCTGATCACATCACCCCCATTCACGACCGGATCAAGAAAGTGTTGGGTGTTACCCCCCACCCCCTATACGCCTTCATGGCGTGGTGCTAAGCACAGGGGAGCACTTTACCTTTACTCACTTATATTCGAGGTCCAGCAAAATCAGCAAGGTAAACAAGACTTTGAGATAATGCAAAAAAGAATAGTATTATTCACTAATATATTAGGTCCAGCAAGTATTTTATGTTATTTTTTCCTGAATGATCGTCGATTCTTCGTGTAAATTCCTCTTCTCTAAACAACGTGGAGCTCCAATTCCGAAAAGGACTCTTCCTCCACAAGAGAAGTTCTACAGCCAACTCAGAGAAAAGAATATTACAGATCAGGATTACCATCATGCACAACTGATGTGGGAAAAATTAGGGTTTAGGACACTGGGAGACTACCATGATTTTTTTTATTTTTATTTTGTTTTACCCTATCAACTGTTAGTCGATTTTAGTCATCTTTCTGAATTTTTTGCAAAATGTATTTAGTTCACTATGCACTTATTTTTCACAAGATAATAAAAAAAATTATATATATACTGTTTCTTAGATCGTCAAATTACATCATCTTGCATATCCATAAAGAAGCCATATAGTGGGAGGAATAGGATCCGTGAGCAGGGTAATTAGAGATGTAGGGAATGGAACTCCATGGCGACACAAACCATTATATAATTTATCTCGTTCTCCGCCGAAATTAGGACATTGTAGAAAGAGATGTGTGGCATCTTGGTTAATTTCTCCACATGTGCATGCTTGTTTTGTTGTAATGTTTAATCGTGCTAAATGATCGTTAGTGCGAACATGACCTGTACGTAGACGTATTATAAAAGTAATAACTGATTATATGAGTAATACCAAGGTTTGTTTTGTGAATGTTCTGCAAGCCATTTATATGTATTGCCCGCGGATTGAAATTGTTCCATGCACCACTGTTTCCTAACCAAAATGGTAGTGATTGCTGCCACACCAGTTTCAAGCTATCCGATTGGTTGACGGGAACTCGTTGTTCATTGGTGGACACATTAATGACGTTTTAATGTCTATCGACAAGTAGTGAGGCGAAACCTAGCAAATGGGTAGCCAGTACAGTGCAAACTAGGGCATTCTTACTATTACGTAAAAATACAGAAAGTGAAAAAAGATTGTTTGAATCCTCCACCAAGAAAACAATTGTTGAGATAAAATGGAAGTCACAAGCTTTAGAAATGTAATTGATACTATTCTCCACTCTAGATGGTAGTGTTTTGTTTTGAGAGAGAAAAAATCACGCACATTTGTTAATCTTGTGAGAGAGAGGGTTGTGTTCAAAACCGCAGAGTAGGCTGGCATTCGTAGGCTCCCGAACACACCTCGAGCTTCGCTGCTATTGCCATAAGTTCACATTACAACACAGAGGGGGGAAGAAAAGCGGTGATTGTTTGAGCTGACGAAGTGTCTTGTGTTCCGTAACAACATGCCAGATATCGCTCCCGACGGCGCTTCTCCCGGATGAGACTGTTCAGCAATTGAGTGAAGTGATGGTGGTCAACACCAAACTCCATGTGCACTGTCACGTCGATGTAAAAGGAAGGAAATGTAAGTTAATGAAACAAAGAGATTCTGATAACTAAAACAAAGCACATTCACCATTTCTTACCATTAACCACACAAATATTATAGAAAGGAACGAAGAATACCTGTTCACTTGCCTATGATTGTGTTATTTACACCACATACAGTATCTCGAAGCTCCTAAATTTGTTCCTGGGCTGTCAAGGTCCTGTCCCAAAGCGGCTCTAATCGGTCATTCGTGCCCGGAAAGGCAAAGGGTTCTGGGTTCAATGCGCAAATACATACGTACGCGGTAATGTTGTAATGGAAGAGCGATGATACCCCTACAACTCTTACATTACAACTGAAGTTGTTGTCGCTCATCAAGCCACACACCCCCGAAGACGATTGGTGGACTAATGCAACTATGTAGCAAGAGATGGGTCAGCCGCCAGTTGGGCCAGCGATCAGTATAGTAGCTTTATGATTTATAACAGTCATTCAAGCATTACGGAATGACCTTGTACATCTCAATAATAATAAACTATCCGCAAACGGATATTAGGATATCCCACCGAAACCCGCCTCTCATGTGGAGCACTTTCTCAGGTGGCATGTGAGTGTTGCATGCTCTTGAAACACACCTTCAGGCAACAAGCAACATTCCAGGGCTTGTGAGGCCACACTACGTGAAAGTGTTGCATTGTTTTCTTAAGGCCCGCTTGCAAGTGCCATGCCATGCCAGTCGTGATGAGTCACTTCCGTCTGAAAGCGCCCCTTTGAGCGTTATGTTATTTGTCGTTCCCACCCTCCTCTCCCATCCGACCATCCGTCCCGTGTAGATCTTGGACAACGTCCTTGAACAGATAACAAACGCCTCGCCTCTGCCCACCCAATTTCCCACTTCCTCCTCGCCCTTAATAACGTTAATAACGCTCACCCTCCGCTACCCTCCTGATAAAGGTCACAAACTCACCTGCAACTCCCCACCCGATTGATATCGAATCATCCTCATCAATCAATGACAACAAAATTTGGTTAACAGTTTCATACATCGGAGACACATTTCTTCAATTTTACACAAGAAACTACTTACGGAAATGAGTTTCTCCAATGTTTACAACGTTCGTCGAGGTATTTTCTTTCATCGTGGAATATATTTGACCGGGAAATAATGTATTTTTCAAGATAAATATCTCACCAACGCAAAATTGCCATTGCTTTCATTTGCTTGCCCTACGACAACCGGATGCTGGGTATGTTTGATGACGTAAGCCACTGTCAGTGTTTCAACCCCCCTTTTTTCACTATGCTTGCCTAACGTAAGCAAACCTAACCTAATCTTATCGGAAATGGTTCGTGGGGCTATCCGTGAATGGTTCGTGGGGCTATTGGTCAGCTACCGTGCATAATGGTTCGTGGGGCTATCCGTGAATGGTTTGTGTATCTATCCGTCACCTACCCGTGCATAATGTATAATTTCCACCGGTGACGAACACGATAGTAGGTATTTTTTGGTGCAGAAGGTTGAAACACTGCATACCCACAACTTGAGTAAAGATGTGCCCGCCATATTGTGTGTTCTGGAAGCGAAGAAAGGAATAAAAAAAGCACTCAGAATGTGAAAAATTGTGTTTGTGTTCGTGTAAAAAGCATAATGGCACATGAACTAATTTTCCGCAATACACAATTGGTAAGTACGAACCATGCAAAACACAAAATATCCGTTTTTAATGTGACTCCGATCTATGAATCTGTTACCCAAAATTTCTGTTGGAATCGCTTCGAGTTTTAGATTGTTTTCCTATATTGGATGTGATCAACATGTCTTGCTATTCTAAACAGTGGCAGCCAGCGGCTACTATAATGGATAGTGAAAGGAATTGATAAAGAAAGAAAATAAAACTTTCTAACGAATTACTTCCCAACGGGTTACAAATCAGTCATATTTAGCGACCTATGTATAAAGGTGCCATGCCAGGCGAAAATGGGCACGGCTGGTGTCTTATGACCAGCATGAAAATGGCCTAAAGTGCTGACGCACCCAAATATCTTAATTCACTCAAGCAAGCAATCGATCAAAGTTCAGATTAAACCATTGTCTGCACCTTAATACTCAAATTAATTTCCCACCTTTGAACATTTTCTCTTCCTAGTAGTTCACCACAAATTATCTTTTCCTATTTTTCCTGTAGTTCTGCATTCGAGGTCTTCGTCTGGAATGACTCAGCTACTTAACAAGCAATATTTAAGGACTCTACTATAAAAGAAACAAAAGCATGTTTACTAAGTAATCAAAACAATGTTTATTTTATTTATGTTGACATTTCATTTCAACAAAAGTATTTCTATAGTTACAAATGTTTTGTAAATAAAATTGGATAACAATATGGATTACTCAACATTGTGCAAGTGCAAACACACTGTCAGGATCTTCAATTTCATTTCCATGGAAATTCACATCTACGGCATATTTCCACAATCGAAAATAACTCCAAATCCACTTTCGTATTGTCACAAACAGCAGGAAAACGGGAAGTCGCACGTGGTTGGTCGTAACACAAAACAAACACTAATCCACTTACTTGAAGTACAGTAATCCAGCCACGAACTAAGCAACTCGAGCTCTTCGTGTTGGAGTCGTAATCAAAGTACTTACGTTCGAAATCTATTGGAGATTTCACACCGAATCGACAGGCGACAAGCTAGACAGTCATCGCGCATGCGCGAACAACAGGTTATTAAGAGAACGGCCTAGTCCGAGTGACAGGTGTTAGCCTAAAGCTGGCCTTAAGCCTGAATCACACGGAACTGGATATCCTGTAGGAATGCCCTAGTTGGCGCTGGACTGGCTACCCATTTGCTAGTTTTCGCCTCCAGCGATATTTGTTACTGTACTTGTCGATAGACCTCTCTCTCTCTCTCTCTAAGAAAAGAAGAAAGAAGGAAAGAAAGAAAGAAAGCAGAGAAAGAGAGAAAGTGGGAGAGAGAGAGAGGGAGAGGACTCTCTCTCTCTCTCTCTCTCTCTCTCTTTGTCTCTCAGAAAGAAAGAAGGAACGAAAGAAGGAAAGAAAGGGGTGTAAGGTGTGACAGAGAGAGTGAGAGAAAACGAGAGAGAGAGGGGGAGGGAGAAAGTAGAGTGGAAAAGAAAGAAGAAGGAAGAAGGAGAGGGGAGAGAGATAGAAAGAAAGAAGGAAAGGTGAAAAGAAAGAAACAAGGAAAGAAAGAGGGAGAGAGAGAGAGAAAGAAAGAGAGAGAAGAAGGAAGAAAGAGAGATTCTCTATCTTTCTTTACTATGGGAAGAAAGAAGGAAAGAAAGAAACGAGAGAAAAGATGAAAGAAAGAAGGATAGAAAGAAGGAAATAATTCTTTCTTTCTTTTCTTTCCTTATCCCCTTCTCTCTTTCTCTGCTCTCTCTCTCTCTTTGTTTCCTTCTTTCTTTCTTTCCTTCTTTCCTTTCTTTCTTTCCTTCTTTCTTTCCTTCTTTAGTCTCTCTCTCTCTTTCTTTCTTTCCCTTTCTTTCCTTTCCTACTTTCTTTTCTTCTTTCATCTTTCCTTCTCTAGAGGGAGGTAGAGAGAGAGAGAGAAGGATTTCCTTCTTTCTTTCTTTCCTTCTTTCTTTCTTTCCTTCGACCTCTTTCTCTCTCCTCCTCTCTCTTTTCTTTCTTTCCTTCTTTCTTTCTTTCAGGAAGAGGAAAACTTGAGAGAGAGAGAGAGAAAGGAGGAGAAAAGAAGGAAGAGGTCCTCTCTCTTTCTCTCTCTCTTTCTCCCTCTCTTTCTATTTCTCTTTCTCGCTCGCTTACTTTTTTCCTTCTTACTTTCTTTTCTCTCTCTCTCCTCTCTCTCTCTTCTTCTCTCTCCTCCCCCCTCACTCAGTGAAGGAATTTGGGAATTCACCGTCCGACATTGTCCAAGGTCGATTGATACCAGGCCCTATTTTGACTAAAATTAAGCTATATTTTCATATCTTCTGGTGGATTTAGCTAATCTATAGGTGTAACAAATTGCCAAATCATTCTACGAAGTCTAGATTCCTAGTACTAAGATCATTAACAAGAGCACAGCTATCAGGAATGTCTCGCAAAGGTTAGTGACCTGTACCAGGGTGACATGATTGGTTGCGTGTGTACAGGGTGATTCTAAAGGTATAGTACAGCTGCTGCAGCTGCGCAACGCATGCGCATGGGGTTCCACAAAGGAAATAGGAGTGTCCCGCAAGACAAGTGAAGGGAAAGGGTAGCGATCGACAACGGTAGGGAGAAAAGATGCAATGAAGCATGAAGTAACAATTGCACAGCGGGAAACAAACACCATGACTGAAGCAGTGCAGTCGAGAAAAGTAGCGCGGGGTTGCAGAACCACGGGGGACGACGTAGGATGTAAAAACACACCGAGAATGCAAGCAAAGTGGTCCGTGACAATCGACAGGCAACAGACGCGTACATGGTTCGGGGCAGAAATAGCGGCGCTGGCGGTGCAGCGCAAGGGGAGTCCCCAAAACACAGTGGGGAGACACCGCAGCAAGAACAAAGCACGGTGCAACAAAAGAGAATGAGGATCGGACGGGGAATGGTACCTGCCAAGGAGACAACAAATGCGGGACGAGGGATTCCCCGTAGCAGCACCGAGGGGATGTCACACAGAGGTCGTGCGCCAGCAAGACAAACACAGCAACTACGGGCACAGGAGGTTATTGCTAATGAAAGGTGCACGTACAGATAGGACCACATACCCCGTACTGACGTTGTAACAAACGTCGTGATGGGGCCCAATCAGCCTCTTAGAAATGAAGCCGGAAGCACATCGCTGGGTGGGAGCGGGCGAAAGCTGCTGGAGTGTCGTACGGACCCCACCACTCCGTACGGTGGACGACACTGATGGACAAGGTCGGAATGTTTCCATCCCGATCACCAGGTCCACCGTTCCCAGACCTGACGCGGCTGCTTGCTTCCGAGCGCAACCCCAGCCGAACAACTCGAGTCCCTCCTCGGCCGCAGCCTTCCGCTCCGAAACCAAGCGTGGCCTCACACCACCGCAGCCGCACACTGCGCGTGGGTGTGAGACCGGGCCGAGCAAGGCTGGACAGATAAACTGCGTGGGACAATCGTGTAATGAAGCTACGTGGTGGTATGCACGTCTGTTCTACTGCTGGGTTACCCCACATTGGTGTACACAAACACCACACGATCGTACGTAGTGCTCCCCGTCGGCTCGAGCAAGACGGACGAAGTACGTGTTGTGGGTGAATGGGGCAAGAATGAAGGACGCTACATGTGTTCCACGATGACAAGGCCCCAGAGTTCATAGCCCCACCTGACGGCAGTGGTCAGGTAGTGAAGAGCACAGGCACGGGTGGCTCAGGAACGTCAGCTGATTGTACCACAGCGCCGTGCGGACGTGTAGGCTGATTGGAAGTGCAGCGTCAGGGAGCGTGTCAGTGAAAGAGCCGGTGCGGTGGTGGTGTGCTTGACGTACGACAGTTGAGTACGTTGTTTCGAAGCCGTTGTGACCAGTGTGTGTGTGTGTATGCCACCTGTGCACTGCAGTACAGCATTCCATAATTGGCACTATCCTCACCGTACCATGGAACGCTACACATTTGTAGAACTGAGGGACATGCATTTTGTCTACGGCCTTGCAGATGGCAACGGCCGAGCAGCTGCACGCCTCTATCACGGACGGTATCCGGAGAGGCGACAACCCGACAGCAGGTTGTTTTCGAACGTGCACCGTACCCTTGGTGAATCGGGTGTGTTACGTGCAGGCCATCACGTCGGTCACCCAAGACATGTGCGCACCGCAACGGTCGAGGAGGACGTACTTGCTCGCGTGGACGACACACCGTCCACTAGCACCCGTAGCATTGCACGTGCAGTGGGAGTATCACAGTCGTCAGTGTGGCGTGTCCTTCATGATGATCTGCTGTATCCCTATCATCCGCAGCGAGTCCACGCGTTGCAGGCTGGGGATTACCCACGACGTGTGGAGTTCTGTCAACGACTGTTGTAGTTTTGTACCGACGATCCCCGTTTTTTGCGCCATGTGCTTTTTACGGACGAGGCAACATTCACCCGTGAGGGCATCTTCAAATGCCGAAACAGCCATGTGTGGGATTATGAAAATCCCCGTCCCCTGGCCCGACCGTTCGCCTGACCTCACACCAATGGATTTCTTCTTGTGGGGCCATGTGAAAACACTCTTCTACGAGACCCCGGTGCAGGACAAGGAAACATTGGTAACGCGGATACTTGCAGCATCGGCCGAGGTGTGTACCATGCCAGGGATTTTTGATAGGGTTCGCCACAATTTCCTGCGACGCTGCAATGCCTGCATTGAATGTGGTGGTCGTCAATTTGAGCAACTTTTGTAACAACGTCAGTCCGGGGTACGACTACGTACTACGTACTATTCCTATCTGTAAGTGCACCTTTGCGTGGCAATAAACCTCCTGTGCCCGTAGTTGCTGTGTTTGTCCTGCTGGCGCACGACCTCTGTGTGACATCCCCTCGGTGCTGCTACGGGGAATCCCTCGTCCCGCATATGTTGTCTCCTTGACAGGTACCATTCCCCGTCCGGTCCTCTTTCTCTTTTGTTGAACCATGCTTTGTTCTTGCTGCGGTGTCTCCCCACTGTGTTTGGGGACTCCCCACGCGCTGCATGTGTTTGTTTCCCGCTGTGCAATTGTTGTTTCATGCTTCATTGCTTCTTTTGTCCCTACCGTTGTCGATCGCTACCCTTTCCCTTCACTTGTCTTGCAGGACACTCCTATTTCCTTTGTGGAACCCCATGCGCATGCGTTGCGCAGCTGCCGCCTAGTGTTTTTCGGATGGGCGACTTTGGTATTCCTTTTGACTTCGTTTGTTCCGCCTCTCTATCTTCACTGGTACCGGCTGTACAGAGGTGTGAAGTTCATTTTCACACGTTTTCGGCGTTGTCTAGCACCTCACGGAGGCATCTCTCGGAAAAGTGGAAGGGGAACTTTCGTCTCTATTTCATGGGAGGTATCTGTGGTTTTCGTTTGTACTAAACCTTTAGAATCACCCTGTATATATATATATATATATATATATATATATAATATTTTATATATATATATATATATATATATATATATAAAATCAAAGAAGATAAAAGGAAACACTCACCGGACAGTAGAAAAATTTAAAATTTTCGCTAATTTCATTGCATCATCGGTGTGAGGAGAAATAGACGGAACCGGAAGTTTCCTTTTACCTTCTTTGATTTTTACTTAGCCCTTTTGGCCCTCCTTGCTTTTATCCAATATATATATATATATATATATATAGAGAGAGAGAGAGAGAGAGAGCTCAGTGCCATCAGTCATCAAAAAGCAGTTCTTACCGAGAGTTGTTGTAAGCATGTAAGCGCACTTGAAACTGAACATGTGTGTCTGTTTCCATATCGCAAAATTTATGATAATTCGGACTAGCTAGTTAACCAATATAGTGCGGGGCTTTCTAGAAACTATCACACAACAGGCTCTAAAGCTAACTATTGCCAAAATTGGTCTCTATGGTCTCTCTCTCTATACAGGGTGGTACAAAATTCCTTTTACAACGCACCGTGTCAGAGCTAGAGGATGCCGAAATCTTGTGAAAATAGACTTCACACCTCCATGTGCCGACAAATTGCACTGATAAAGAAGATGCGGCACGATATCCCCAAAGAAAACACACCTGGGCTAGCGAATGATGCACAAATCGCGTGTCGAAAATGAATGCGGCAGGGATTCCCCACAAGAAGTGAGGGATTCCCGGGAATACGTATGTCCGACATGGAACGCAGGTATCAAATGGGGGTACATTGGAAATGACGGAGATCACAGCACATGAAGAACATTTCGCCAGGAAGTGTCCGGAAAGCAGGCTGCAGGAGGGGGTTCCCCAGAGAAGAGGGGACACAGACAACATGTGCAAGAGGTGTACTATGATGACAGACACGTACACAAGTAGTATTCTTTATTGGCTGTGGAAATGACATACGATACATATCACAGACGTTGCTGAAAATGTCGGCCAGCCACATCTACACACAGACGGCATCGGCGTAGCAGGGACGCTCTGGTATGGTTAAATACGTTGGGCATGTCAGTGATCATCCCAGCAGCTACGGTAACTCGAGCAACGAGGTCCTCCACACTTTCCACCGGGGTTTCGTAGACCAGCCTCTGCATTTCGCCCCACAAGAAGAAATGTAGCATTGTGAGGTCGGGTGACCGAGGTGGCCACGGAACAGGTCCACGCCTACCAATCCATCTATCACCGTATGTATTGTTGAGTACAGCTCGTGCTTGGCGGGCAAAATGTGCAGGAGCACCGTCATGTTGATACCATACATCTTGCCTAATTGCAAGGGGTACACTTTCAAGCAGTTCAGGTAGAACTTTCCGCAGGAACACACAATAATTCCCACCGGACAAAGTATTGGGCAACACGTACGGACCTATCAGGTTGTCCTCGACAATGCCACACCACACATTCACTGCGAACCGTCGCTGAAAATGACGCTCAATGATTGCATGCGGGTTTTGCACATCCCACACATGACTATTACGGGTATAGGTATTCTCTGGTGAATAGTGCCTCGTCGGTCCACAACACTGCATTCGGAAAATCGGAGTTTGCAAGGGTTTGTTGCAAATACTACTGACAAAAATCAAGGCGTATAGGAAAGTCCGTCGGCTGCAGGTGTTGCACCCTCTGCACTTTATATGGGTGCATACCCTCATCGTGCATCACGCGTAACACATTGGTATGGTGCGTGTGTCGCACATGGGCAATGGCACGGGTGCTGGAGTCGGGCGTCTCCCGTATAATGTCCAACACTTCCTCCCTCCTCAAATTGGACAATGTGCACACTGCGCGGACTGCCATAATCCCACACCCTAGGTCGTACAGATCCAAATTCACGTAAACGAGCATCCACCTGTTGAAACAGGACATGTGATGGTAGGCGCCGATTTGGACATCGTTTGTGATACACACGCCTTGCCTGATGGTTGATTCGGTGTGTCTAACCGTAAACGAGATGCATATCGGCAAGCTCGTTGGTGGTGTATGTCGGCATTGTCAGGCTCACATAAATGAATACGTACGAAACTAACTTGTGATGTAAAGTCACGGACACTTCTAGGTTGTAACGACCTTCTTGAAGAAGCACTGAAGCAAACCATCCATGTCTGACCACCAAGCGCCTTGTGACTAGACAAAACAACCAGCATTGCAATTCGGCGGCTTGTATACCAGTCACTGGTATACATCTATGTAACTTGAGTAGTGATGCCAAAGAGAAATACGAGATGAAGTTTGTCGATTGTAATATCTCGTGTTCTCGACATGGAATAATAGTCGGTCCACGTTACGTTCCATAATTTAATGTTGTTTGGGAACGAACCTGACTGACTGGGTTTGTATTTTCACTCCTGGTATTACAGTAAATTTCATATTTTACAATTATATTAATGCTTTGAACGAAAATAATGCCCAGAAAAACATCGAACACACGTGCACTCCACTCTTCTCACACACATGCACGTGAAAACAAAAACACAAAGCTAAGTTTTAACTTCCAAGTGAATGTCCAAACAACAGTAAATGGAGAAGCACGATGTGCCAAACATGAGATCTTTCACAGAAGGAATGCATCTATTTTTGACATACGTGGTTTCTATTAATAGACAATGAAACAATTATGAGAGAAATTAACATGCATTTTCGTCTTCAGGTGTTGAGGAAGGAAACACACTCACTGGAAAAAAGAAAACATGGTGCTATTGATAGACTGTTGGTTAGCGTACAGAGCTTTCATCGGTGAGGTCTAGGTTCGATCCGCACCAAGGACAATTTTTTTTATTCTTTTCTATTATTGAAGAAGTATGTAATATTGTTTTCTAGGCATTTTGACGAAAGGATACACATCAAATTTGTTCGTTTAATCTGTATTTTCATTCTTCTAATAAGTTCTCTATCACAAGGGGATATAGAGATTCTCTATCTAGGCTATGGATATCTTATCAATGGTTCCGTAGCTACGATTCTCCAGTCCCTTCCACCCACTTGTCTTATTTAATGACTTCATTCATATCAACTCACGAAATACCACGAATCTAACGAAAACACACAGATATAGTTAGAACAAGAAACACACCTCGCGTCGAAGGTTCCAGACTCGAGTTCTGGCTTTTTTGCGAGGGTGATTATTCTTGTGTGTTTGTTTATCATCATATTTTTCTCTCAACAATAACAACCAAGACAAACTCCCCTTCAGTGAGACTGACATTAACTCTAAAAATCTCCCATGTTTTGAATTATATTAATGATTAGTTAAAAGTTTAGTAGAAATTATTGAAGATGTGAATTTTGCACACACAATTCACAGAAAATAATGCTGAACATTTCTATATTGAGCACCCAGCTGTGTTTTAATTTACTTATTTCCTCCTCCAAGAAATTTTACTCACAGGCGAGTCGAGGCCTACACTTTCGGTATAGTTTAGTCTTGCAGTTGTTATCATGGCTACAGAATTGAGCAAAGCAAATTGTCTGTTAAGCAGATGCTAAAAATGTTCAACATCGGTAAAACTCAAGCGTACAATACTGTACAGAACAAAACTTACATTATGAAGATGTGGGAAAACTGTGCTAATGGAAAATTAAAAATAAAACCTAAGAAAAAAAGACGAACATAATGAAATAGTGTGAGAGTGGTTTGTCTCTGCCAGAGGAAAAAAAATACCACATACTGGGTCCCATGTTACAGTAATATGCTAAAAATGCCACTCAAAAACTGGGTAAGACTGAATTCAAAGCATGTAATGGATGGTTGGACATGTTTTGCAAAAATAGACCATTATTAAATAGCATTAATTTGCCTTACAGCAGAATGATTCGGATATGCTTAGTGTGGTTTCTCAGGGTAAAAGCATTTGCGGAAAGTCAAGCAGCCAAGAATCTAAACTGTGTGCAGAAAATCCTCTTTCGCTACTGGTAAAGAAAATGTTGTGTAATATTCAGTGCAATGTTAGCATATGCTAACCTTTCTATTATTCTAACTTCTCTTCAAATTTCCCTTCTAATCTTCTGCTATTTTCTTCCATTCTCTGCGTTGGCTTCCATTTGCATTGACATTTTTTGAAACAATTTTATTAATTTTATTTCTTCCGTTTGCTTTTGTTTTTCATTTAATTTTTCTTTCTTGCAGTTCTTACATATGTAGCCTTCTTCCCTTTCACTTATTGGCATATATTTCTCATTTCCATCTTTATCCTTTCCCTCCATTTTCAATTATTATCTTTCTCTTCGCTGCCTGGTTCCTAATTCTATTGCCCCAAAAGTTGGTGGCCATTTATTTATGCTACCTTCATTTGGTGCAAAGGTACATAAACCTTAATCTTAAAACTCAGCTAGCTTATCTACAGGGTACTGTTCTTTGTAGACAACGAAACCAGACAGGATACCTTCCAATGGAGACGTTTAAACGAATATATTTTTTAAACACAGGATACGTGGAGTAAGAATATTTACATGATAAGCTACTTTCTTCTATAATTTTCTCGTTTACAGTCAATTTTCATCTCAATATGCTTTTTATTATTTATTTTCTCTATTTGAATATTCTTCTATCTGGACTTCCTTCTTAATGGACGGTCTGGATCTGGACTTCCTTCTCAATATGAAGGATCTGGACTTCCTTCTTAATAGACGTTCTGGATCTGGACTTCCTTCTTGTCTTCTTTGTGAACTTCCCTCTGGATTTCAATTTATTTATGTTTTGACTATTTAACGAATTCCTTTATCCTTTTCCCACTTTTTCTTTTAACCTTTGGGAATAATACTAATATCCTCCCTTGCGGCTGCGATTGGAACGCACCAACACTAACTGGGTACAACAGAGTGTATACTTGGTGCAAACGATTGACGCGCGCTTCCAAGTAGGTGCTACGGTTAAAACGCGCAACCAAAAAGTGCTGTGCGGCGTCGATTGGAACGCGCACGCCACTGATGTAAACAAAATTTCCGCTATGGGAATGATAAAACAATCAAACAGATGCAATTTCTATTCAAAGACACAAACTTGTATCAGTGCTTTAACTTCCTTAATTTTCATATTAACTTACATATGATCACTGATTTGATTTATAAAATATATATATATTAATATATTTATTCCATATTTATTCTTTGTCTTCTTATAATATATTCTATTGTTTTTCATCTTCCCAATTTGCTTTGTTCTTATTTATAAAGTTATTCACATATATTATGCCAATTCTTAACCTTGCACGCCTGGTGCTGCCATCTCTATTCCTCTTTGGCAAACTATTTACATTACTTGGTCCTATTGGGTACGTAACACAATATTCCCCCCATTGGCCATAAAAAAATTGTCGTAATATATATATATGCAGAAACCATTTTTTTTTTCAAATTATGTATGTACAAGTCTATTATTTTTTCTTGACGCTTTCTTTCTTCTCTTCTGTACAATTATATCTTCTAATGTTGTCCAAATTCTCTCTTCTTTCTACATCTGTTTTTATGTGCTTAAGAAGAACTGTATTTCTAAAAGTACTTATCACTTCATATGGGCCTTCATATATGAAAAATAGCTTTTTGATAGCTTTCTCTGAAGCTTTGCTCACCGGATGTGTTTTACAAAACACCAAATCTCCTTTCTTGATATCTATTTTCTTATCCTGCTTCTCGTCCTTTGTCTTTCTTCTATTTCTCTTTTTATACAGCTCTGATATCACTTTCTTCATTTCGCTCTTTTGCACCATCATATCTGGCCACTTCAATTCTTCAAACACAAGTTTTGTCTGTCCCAAAATGTCCTGACTCTTCATGTACTGTTGTTGAGATCTTATAGATCATTGTTTTGGGTACACATAACCTTACTTGGTGTGAATTTTCAACGTTCACTTTAAAAATCATGCCTTCTATAATTCTGTAATTCCCTTTGATTCTGGCTTTTCTCATCTTCCTTTCTCCAACAATGGTTTCTCCTTCCAATATTTTAAATATAGTAGTAAGTTCTTCATCTTCTTTCATCTCTTTTATCCATTCTTCTTTTACTATATTCTTTATTTCTTCCTCCACAATCGCATTTATGGACAATCTGATTATCTCTTCTGGTTCTGGTTCTTGTTGGGGTCTTATTGGAGCTCTACTTAATGCATCGGCAATTTGATTATCCCTGCCCTTTATATCAATCACTTCAAAGCTATATTCTTGTATTAACAGGACCCATCTGGTAAGTCTAGGATTCCACTGCTTTGCCGAATTTAGCCAGACCAAGCTTTTGTGATCGCTGAATACCTTAAATCTCCTTACTTTGAGGTATGGTGAGAACTTTTGTATTCCGAATAGGATGGCTAGGCATTCGAGTTCACTTATAGTATAGGATTTCTCAAAAGTCGTAAGAGAACGGCTGGCATACTGGATGACTTGGTCTTCTCCATTCCCGTCCTTCTGGAATAGATACGCCCCTAGTCCTATATTAGATGCATCGGTTCCCAAGCAAAATGTTTTCTCGAAATTCGGTTGGCTTATGGCAGGCGATGATATGAGATCAATCTTCAGTACACCGAAAGCTTTATCTTCTTCTTCTCCCCAATTCCACTTGTTAGTTTTCTTAAATAGCTCATACAACGGTCTTGCCTTTTGTGCAAAATCTCTAATGAACATGCTTCTCCAATTACACATTCCAAGAAATCTCTGTAATTGTTTCCTTGTAATTGGCTTAGGGAAAAGTCTTATCGCTTCATCCTTATCTGTACATAGCTTAATTTCTCCACCGGATATAACATGGCCTAAAAATTTAACTTCCTTTCTGACAAAAGAGCATTTCTCCAGTTTGACGGTTAATCCTCCTTTTCCTAATTTGCTCAATACCCAATCTATTCTTCTTATATGTGAATCCCAGTCTTTACTGTGAATGCACATGTCATCTACATATGTGGCTAAACAATGCTTAGTTTCTATCCCAAATATCTTGTTCAACGCAGTCATGAATGCCGAAACAGATGAATTTAAACCATATGGCATTCTCCTGAATTGAAACAATCTTGAGCCATATCTGAATGCTGTATACTTTCTTGACTTCTTCTCGATAGTATCCCAGGGTGAAATCAAAAGAAGTAAAGTATCTGCTTCCCGCAAATGAGTGTAGCATCTCATCTATTCTATCCACCTGGTTTCTTGGAAGTAATACGTGTTTGTTTAGTTTTCTCAGATGTAAGACTGGTCTAACTCCTCCATTGGGTTTGTCAACTACATGCATAGGGCTTACATGTATGCTATTTGAATCTTCTATAATTTCTCATCTTAACCATTTCTGAAGTCCTTCTACAGCTTTTCTTTTCGCAAAAGGTATCGGATACTGTTTAGATACTATATGTCTTTCTGTATCTACTTCTATTTGGTAGGAATGTCCTCTGGTGAGTCCTGGCTTTTGGCTAAACAAATTCCTATGCTCTAACAAAACTTCTTGTAATTCCTTCCTCTCTTCTTTGGAGATATCTTTGCACTCATCAACCTTATTCTTTATCTCTTCAACAGATGCAGTGTATTCATCATTTTCTTTATTCATTTCACTTTCAATTTCTTCACATATATCATTTGGTACTGCCTTCATCTGTCCGTACATTAAATCGAGGTTGCCAATGCATTCTTTTCTCTCCATTTCGTTTTTTACATTTTCCATAAGAACATTTAGTCTTTCTTCTTCCAATGACTCTAACTTCGATCTTCTATATTTGATATAAATATGACCATCATATTCTTTCCAAAAATGGTATTCCTAATATCATATCACTTCTTAGACCTTTTACTACGAGGAATCTGACAGGAAAATTTAACCCTTGAAGGTTCATCATTACGCCGACGGTTCCCTGTATTTTATATTCTTCTTTCCCTGCTGCCATGACCAATCTTATTTTATCCCTTTCTGATGCATCTAGACGAGCTTGTGGATATTTTCCTTTTATCCTTTTCCAACAATCATAACTCATTACTTCTACCACACTACCACAATCTATTAGGCACTTTACTTCTAATTCTATAATTTTTGCCTTTACATAAAAAGTTCTCCCTGGCTTCAGGTCATTGAAATTCCGCTCTTCTATTAAATATAACTCAAAACTTTCTCTTTCACTATGTACATTTCTATTTACAATTTCTCCCTGCCTTACATTTCTCTCTGATTTTGCTCTCACACCTGGGAGATGCTGCAAGAGCCTTACATGCTTGACCCTCTATTCTCTTCTGCATTCCTTGGATCTTCATCTGCTCTAATTCCCTCTTGGAATCTTCTTGCGTCATTACAATAATTTCTGGCTAATTCTATGGCTTCGTCTCTTTCTACATCCGGAAGTGCATTTCTTCTTTCCATTTCTTCATTGGGCACACTTACTCGGTATTCTCTTTCGTTCTGTTCATATATGTTCCTCCATCGCTGATTTCCTCCTCTTCCGTATCTTCGGAAATTATTTCGGCCTCTCAAGTTTCTCCAATTTCCTCGATATCTATCATCGCTTCTCTCTCTTTCTTCCACAGAGTCTATGTTTCTTTCATATCTTCCATTGTTTCTTCCTACGTCTCTTCTTTCTGCACTTGGTCTCTGGTTTCTTACTTCTATTCTTCTTACTTTAAATTCCTCTCTCCGGAACTTTGGTTTTGAGCGCCCTTCTTCTTCTGAATGTTGCCTCTTTCCATAGAATCTTCCTTCTTTATCGTTCCAGGAATTCTGAGTTTTTCTTAGCACATCTTCGGTTCTTAGATATTCAATCAAATCATCAACTGCCTTTATCTTAACCGCTGCTATAGCTCTCTGTATGCTTCATGGCAATGTTTGGACAACTTGTTTAACCAGCTCCTCTTCACTGCATCCTTCCTTAAGGATTTTGAAGCTTCTAAGAGTCTCCCATGTATGTTCTTCCAGGCTGTCGACTTTTGACCAATCTACATATCTTCTTTTTAATGCTTCTAGCTGCCTATCCTTTATGTCTTCACTGCAGTAGTATTTCAGGAATTTTCGGCTGAACTCCTTAAAATTTCTAAATTTGTGCTCATTTAGTTGATACCATCTTACTGCCGACTGTTCAAAACATGTCTCTATGACGTTCAAAATCATTCCTTCGGGGATCCTCATAAGTCTAACATTTGTTGTTAGTTCCCTTAAAAACTTTCCGGGACATTTATCAGATATATTCCCGTTGAATGTTGGAAGATGCTGCAATTCTTGTGGCCTAAGAATTAACAAAAGTAACAAAAGTAACAAAAGTTAAAAATTACAAACCCCAAGAAATCAAATTAATTTGCAAACAAAATATATAAGAACATAAAACTATTAGATCCCATGGTAAAAAATAAAACGTGATAGTGTTTCAGGGTCTTGAGAGGTTCATTAGGTACAGTTGAATTGCTTCATTTTACTTCGCTTCTTGTGTCACTTGTGAAGATGGGGATGAGTGATGATTTGATGAAAGGACACTCACAAACATCCATGCCCAGGCCGGGATTCGAACCAGGTCTTTTTACAGTACAGATAAACGAAAGCTGCAGAACAATAAAAATGCTGCTAACTAATATATTTTCAAGATTTGCAAATCTATCGGAAGAAAGCCTATCCAAAAAGGCCACGTAAAAATAGTTTCCCCTCAAATAAAACAGTCCTCCATTCCCCGAACACTTCCAACTCTACACATAACAAATCTACTTCATAATAAACGGATAATCTCCTAAAAAAAAGGGGGGAGTTGTTTTTGAGGCAATATAACATTCTGATTTGCAGATTCAAATTAAGCCTAAAAAATATGGTACGACTTAAGATAACCGGACCCCTCTCCGATTTTCTTCATATTTCACATACTTACTATTGACGCTAGTTCCACGAACCATTGACGTGTAGTTAGGTTAGGCAAACATAGTCAAAATTTGGTGTCGTATTAGTATCAGGATCTAGAAATTGCAAAATAATTGCGAACCATTGACGCTAGCCCCACGAACCATTGACGTGTGGTTAGGTTAGGCAAACATATACACATGGGATCAATCTTTCCGGATGAGCAAATTGAGAGCGTCGACCTGATTATATATCTATTTATATAAGTTAAAATTTCGTGTCGTGGTGGTATCAGGAATATATACTTGTGAAACAAAAAAATTCGCGAAAATCGACGGTTTCCATTCAGAAAACTAACGCCTTATTTTAGCTTATTTTGCAATTTCTAGACGTTTCCGACAACTTTTAACTTCAGATTCGTGATTAGGAGGTTTCAATTAGTGAGTATGCCAAATATGAAGGAAATCGGAGATGGGTCCGGTCATCTTAAGTCGTTCCAAAAATGTAATTAACCTTCGAAAATGCGTGAGTGAATAAATCAAACAGACTAGGATAGATCGAATAGTACATACGCACTGCAATGTACACTAGAAAATAAAACGTTGATATTATACAAAAATAATAGTCTATTACTCACTTATATTCGAGGTCCAGCAAAATCAGCAAGGTAAATAAGACTTTGATATAATGCAAAAAAGAATAGTATTATTCACTTATATTCTAGGTCCAGCAAGTATTTTATGTTATTTTTTCCTGAAGGATCGTTGATTCTTCGTGTAAATTCCTCTTCTCTAAACAACGTGGAGCTCCAATTCCGAAAAGGACTCTTCCTCCACAAGAGGAGTTCTGCAGCCAACTCAGAGAAAAGAATATTACAGATCAGGATTACCATCATGCACAACTGATGTGGGAAAAATTAGGGTGTAGGACACTGGGAGACTACCATGATTTTTTTTGGATTTTTTTTTACCCTATCAACTGTTAGTCGATTTTAGTCATCTTTCTGAATTTTTTGCAAAATGTATTTAGTTCACTATGCACTTATTTTTCACAAGATAATAAAAAAATTTATATATATACTGTTTCTTAGATCGTCAAATTACATCTTCTTGCATATCCATAAAGAAGCCATATAGTGGGAGGAATAGGATCCGTGAGCAGGGTAATTAGAGATGTAGGGAATGGAACTCCATGGCGACACAAACCATTATATAATTTATCTCGTTCTCTGCCGAAATTAGGACATTGTAGAAAGAGATGTGTGGCATCTTGGTTAATTTCTCCACATGTGCGTGCTTGTTTTGTTGTAATGTTTAATCGTGCTAAATGATCGTTAGTGCCAACATGACCTGTACGTAGACGTATTATAAAAGTAATAACTGATCTTGGAAGATTATATGAGTAATACCAAGGTTTGTTTTGTGAATGTTCTGCAAGCCATTTATATGTATTGCCCGCGGATTGAAATTGTTCCATGCACCACTGTTTCCTAACCAAAATGGTAGTGATTGCTGCCACACCAGTTTCAAGCTATCCGATTGGTTGACGGGAACTCGTTGTTCATTGGTGGACACATTAATGACGTTTTAATGTCTATCGACAAGTAGTGAGGCGAAACCTAGCAAATGGGTAGCCAGTACAGTGCAAACTAGGGCATTCTTACTATTACGTAAAAATACAGAAAGTGAAAAAAGATTGTTTGAATCCTCCACCAAGAAAACAATTGTTGAGATAATAAATGGAAGTCACAAGCTTTAGAAATGTAATTGATACTATTCTCCACTCTAGATGGTAGTGTTTTGTTTTGAGAGAGAAAAAATCACGCACATTTGTTAATCTTGTGAGAGAGAGGGTTGTGTTCAAAACCGCAGAGTAGGCTGGCATTCGTAGGCTCCCGAACACACCTCGAGCTTCGCGGCTATTGCCATAAGTTCACATTACAACAGAGAGGGGGGAAGAAAAGCGGTGATTGTTTGAGCTGACGAAGCGTCTTGTGTTCCGCAATAACATGCCAGATATCGCTCCCGACTGCGCTACTCTTGGATGGGAGTGTTCAGCAATTGAGTGAAGTGATGGTGGTCAACACCAAACTCCATGTGCACTGTCAAGTCGATATAAAAGGAAGAAAATGTAAGTTAATGAAACAAAGAGATTCTGATAACTAAAACAAAGCACATTCACCATTTCTTACCATTAACCACACAAATATTATAGAAAGGAACGAAGAATACATGTTCACTTGCCTATGATTGTGTTATTTACACCACATACAGTATCTCGAAGCTCCTAAATTTGTTCCTGGGCTGTCAAGGTCCTGTCCCAAAGCGGCTCTAATCGGTCATTCGTACCCGGAAAGGCAAAGGGTTCTGGGTTCAATGCGCAAATACATACGTACGCTTGGTAATGTTGTAATGGAAGAGCGATGATACCCCTACAACTCTTACATTACAACTGAAGTTGTTGTCGCTCATCAAGCCACACACCCCCGAAGACGATTGGTGGACTAATGCAACTATGTAGCAAGAGATGGGTCAGCCGCCAGTTGGGCCAGCGATCAGTATAGTAGCTTTATGATTTATAACAGTCATTCAAGCATTACGGAATGACCTTGTACATCTCAATAATAATAAACTATCCGCAAACGGATATTAGGATATCCCACCGAAACCCGCCTCTCATGTGGAGCACTTTCTCAGGTGGCATGTGAGTGTTGCATGCTCTTGAAACACACCTTCAGGCAACAAGCAACATTCCAGGGCTTGTGAGGCCACACTACGTGAAAGTGTTGCATTGTTTTCTTAAGGCCCGCTTGCAAGTGCCATGCCATGCCAGTCGTGATGAGTCACTTCCGTCTGAAAGCGCCCCTTTGAGCGTTATGTTATTTGTCGTTCCCACCCTCCTCTCCCATCCGACCATCCGTCCCGTGTAGATCTTGGACAACGTCCTTGAACAGATAACAAACGCCTCGCCTCTGCCCACCCAATTTCCCACTTCCTCCTCGCCCTTAATAACGTTAATAACGCTCACCCTCCGCTACCCTCCTGATAAAGGTCACAAACTCACCTGCAACTCCCCACCCGATTGATATCGAATCATCCTCACCAATCAATGACAACAAAATTTGGTTAAGTTTCATACATCGGAGACACATTTCTTCAATTTTACACAAGAAACTACTTACGGAAATGAGTTTCTCCAATGTTTACAACGTTCGTCGAGGTATTTTCTTTCATCGTGGAATATATTTGACCGGGAAATAATGTATTTTTCAAGATAAATATCTCACCGACGCAAAATTGCCATTGCTTTCATTTGCTTGCCCTACGACAACCGGATGCTGGGTATGTTTGATGACGTAAGCCCCTGTCAGTGTTTCAACGCCCCCTTTTTTTACTATGCTTGCCCTTCGTAAGCAAACCTAACCTAACCTAATCGGAAATGGTTCGTGGGGCTATCCGTGAATGGTTCGTGGGGCTATTGGTCAGTATCGTGCATAATGGTTCGTGGGGCTATTGGTCAGCTACCGTGCATAATGGCTTGTGGGGCTATCCGTGAATGGTTCGTGGGGCTATCCGTGAATGGTTTGTGTGTCTATCCGTCAGCTACCCGGGCTATACGTCAGCTACCCGTGCATAATGTATAATTTCCACCGGTGAAGAACACGATAGTAGGTATTTTTTGGTGCAGAAGGTTGAAACACTGCATACCCACAACGTGAGTAAAGATGTGCCCGCCATATTGTGTGTTCTGGAAGCGAAGAAAGGAATAAAAATAGCACTCAGAATGTGAAAAATTGTGTTTGTGTTCGTGTAAAAAGCATAATGGCACATGAACTAATTTTCCGCAATACACAATTGGTAAGTACGAACCATGCAAAACACAAAATATCCGTTTTTAATGTGACTCCGATCTATGAATCTGTTACCCAAAATTTCTGTTGGAATCGCTTCGAGTTTTAGATTGTTTTCCTATATTGGATGTGATCAACATGTCTTGCTATTCTAAACAGTGGCAGCCAGCGGCTACTATAATGGATAGTGAAAGGAATTGATAAAGAAAGAAAATAAAACTTTCTAACGAATTACTTCCCAACGGGTTACAAATCAGTCATATTTAGCGACCTATGTATAAAGGTGCCATGCCAGGCGAAAATGGGCACGGCTGGTGTCTTATGACCAGCATGAAAATGGCCTAAAGTGCTGACGCACCCAAATATCTTAATTCACTCAAGCAAGCAATCGATCAAAGTTCAGATTAAACCATTGTCTGCACCTTAATACTCAAATTAATTTCCCACCTTTGAACATTTTCTCTTCCTAGTAGTTCACCACAAATTATCTTTTCCTATTTTTCCTGTAGTTCTGCATTCGAGGTCTTCGTCTGGAATGACTCAGCTACTTAACAAGCAATATTTAAGTACTCTACTATAAAAGAAACAAAAGCATGTTTACTAAGTAATCAAAACAATGTTTATTTTATTTATGTTGACATTTCATTTCAACAAAAGTATTTCTATAGCTACAAATGTTTTGTAAATAAAATTGGATAACAATATGGTTTACTCAACATTGTGCAAGTGCAAACACACTGTCAGGATCTTCAATTTCATTTCCATGGAAATTCACATCTACGTCATTTTTCCACAATCGAAAATTACTCCAAATCCACTAACGTATCGTCACAAACAGCAGGAAATCTGGAAGTTGCACACGGTTGGTCGTAACACAAAACAAACACAAATCCATTTACTTGAAGTACAGTAATCCAGCCACGACCTAAGCAACTCGAGCTCTTCGTGTTGGAGACGTAATCAAAGTACTTACGTTCGAAATCTAAGGGAGATTTCACACCGAATCTACAGGCGACAAGCAAGACATTCATCACGCATGCGCGAACAACAGGGTATTAAGAGAACGACCCAGTCCAAGCGACAGATGGTGGCCTTAAGGCTGAATCACACTGAACTGGATATCCAGTAGGAATGCCCTAGTTGGCGCTGGACTGGCTACCCATTTGCTAGTTTTCGTCTCCCGCGATACTTGTTAATGTACTTGTCGAGAGAGAGAGAGAGAGAATCCTTCTTTCCTTCTCTCTCTCTCTTTCTCTCTCTCTAAGAAAAGAAGAAAGAAAGAAAGAAAGAAAGCAGAGAAAGGACTCTCTCTCTCTCTCTCTCTCTCTCTCTCTCTGTCTCTGTCTCTCAGAAAGAAAGAAGGAAAGAAAGAAAGGGGTGTAAGGGGTGAGAGAGAGAGAAATAGAGAGAGAGAAAGTGAAGGGGAGAAAGAGAGAGAGGGGAGGGAGCAAGTAGAGAGGAAAAGAAAGAAGAAGGAAGAAAGAGAGAGAGAGAGGAGAGAGATAGAAAGAAAGAAGGAAAGGAGAAAAAGAAAGAAGGAAAGAAAGAGGGAGAGAGAAAGATCTCTATCTTTCTTTCCTATGGGAAGAAAGAAGGAAAGAAAGAAAGGAGAGAAAGAAAGAAAGAAGTATAGAAAGAAGGAAAGAATTATTTCTTTCTTTCTTTGTTTCTTTCCTTATCTTCCCCCCCTCTCTCTCTCTGTCTCTCTTTGTTTCCTTCTTTCTTTCTTTCCTTCTTTCTTTCTTCTCATTATCTCTCTTTCCTTCTACCTCTTTCTCTCTCCTCCTCTCTCTTTATTCTTTCTTTCCTTCTTTCTTTCTTTCTCTCAGGAGGAGGATAAGGAGAGAGAGAGAGAAAAAAAGGAGGAGAAAAGAAGGAAGAGGTCCTCTCTCTTTCTCTATCTCTCTCTCCCCCTCTCTTCCTTTTTCCTTCCTTCTTTCTTTTCTCTCTCTCTCCACCCTCTCTCTCTCTTCCTCTCTCTCCTCCCCCCTCTCTCAGTGAAGGAATTTGGGAATTCACCGTCGGAACTTGTCCAAGGTCGATTGATACCAGGCCCTATTTTGACTAAAATTAAGCTATATTTTCATATCTTCTGGTGGATTTAGCTAATCTATAGGTGTAACAAATTGCCTAATCATTCTACGAAGTCTAGATTCCTAGTACTAAGATGATTAACAAGAGCACAGCTCTCGGGAATGTCTCGCAAAGGTTAGTGACCTGTACCAGGGTCACATGATTGGTTGCGTGTGTGTGTGTGTGTGTGTGTGCGTGTGTGTGTGTGTATATATATATATATAGAGCTCAGTGCCATCAGTCATCAAAAAGCAGTTCTTACCGAGAGTTGTTGTAAGCATGTAAGCGCACTTGAAACTGAACATGTGTGTCTGTTTCTATATCGCAAAATTTAGGATAATTCGGACTAGCTAGTTAACCAATATAGTACGGGGCTTTCTAGAAACTAACACACAACAGGCTCTAAAGCTAATTATTGCCAAAATTGGTCTCTATGGTTTCTCTCTCTATACAGGGTGGTACAAAATTCCGTTTACAACGCACCGTGTCAGATCTAGAGGATGCCGAAATCTTGTGAAAATAGACTTCGCACCTCCATGTGCCGACAAATTGCACTGATAAAGAAGATGCGGCACGATATCCCCAAAGAAAACACACCTGGGCTAGCGAATGATGCACAAATCGCGTGTCGAAAATGAATGCGGCAGGGATTCCCCACAACAAGTGAGGGATTCCCGGGAATACGTATGTCGGACATGGAACGCAGGTATCAAATGGGGGTACATTGGAAATGACGGAGATCACAGCACATGAAAAACATTTCGCCAGGAAGTGTCCGGAAAGCAGGCTGCAGGAGGGGGTTCCCCAGAGAAGAGGGGACACAGACAACATGTGCAAGAGGTGTACTATGATGACAGACACGTACACAAGTAGTATTCTTTATTAGCTGTGGAAATGACATACGATACATATCACAGACGTTGTTGAAAATGTCCGCCAGCCACATCTACACACAGACGGCATCGGCGTAGCAGGGACGCTCTGGTATGGTTAAATACGTTGGGCATGTCAGTGATCATCTCAGCAGCGACGGTAACTCGAGCAACGAGGTCCTCCACACTTTCCACCGTTGTTTCGTAGACCAGCCTCTTCATTTCGCCCCAGAAGAAGAAATCTAGCATTGTGAGGTCGAGTGACCGAGGTGGCCACAGAACAGGTCCACGCCTACAAATCCATCTATCACCGTATGTATTGTTGAGTACAGCTCGTGCTTGGCGGGCAAAATGTGCAGGAGCACCGTCATGTTGATACAATACATCTTGCCTAATTGCAAGGGGTACACTTTCAAACAGTTCAGATAGAACTTTCCGTAGGAACACACAATAGTTCCCACCGGACAAAGTATTGGGCAAAACGTACGGACCTATCAGGTTGTCCTCGACAATGCCACACCACACATTCACTGCGAACCGTCGCTGAAAATGACGCTCAATGATTGCATGCGGGTTTTGCACATCCCACACATGACTATTATGGGTATAGGTATTCTCTGATGAATAGTGCCTCGTCGGTCCACAACACTGCATTTGGAAACTTGGAGTTTGCAAGGGTTTGCTGCAAATACTACTGACAAAAATCAAGGCGTATAGGAAAGTCCGTCGGCTGCAGGTGTTGCACCCTCTGCACTTTGAATGGGTGCATACCCTCATCGTGCATCACGCGTAACACATTGGTATGGTGCGTGTGTCGCACATGGGCAATGGCACGGGTGCTGGTGTCGGGCGTCTCCCGTATCCTGTCCAACACTTCCTCCTCAAATTGGACACTGTGCACACTGCGCGGTCTGCCATGATCCCACACCCTAGGTCGTACAGATCCAGTTTCACGTAAACGAGCATCCACCTGTTGAAACAGGACATGTGATGGTAGGCGCCGATTTGGAAATCGTTCGTGATACACACGCCTTGCCTGATGGTTGTTTCGGTGTGTCTAACCGTAAACGAGATGCATATCGGCAAGCTCGTTGGTGGTGTATGTCGGCATTGTCAGGCTCACATACGTGAATACGTACGAAACTAACTTGTGATGTACAGTCACGGACACTGCTGGGATGTAACGACCCTATTGAAGAAGCACTGAAGCAAGCCATCCATGTCTGGCCACCAAGCGACGTGTGACTAGACAAAACAACCAGCATTGCAATTCGGCGGCTGGTATACATCTATGTAACTTGAGTAGTGATGCCAAAGACATATACGAGATGAAGTTTGTCGATTGCAATATCTCGTGTTCAGGACATGGAACGTTCCATAATTTAATGTTGTTTGGGAACGATCCTGACTGACTGGGTTTATATTTTCACTCCTTGCATTACAATAAATTCCATATTTTACAATTATATTAATGCTTTGAACGAAAATAATGCCCAGAAAAACATCGAACACACGTGCACTCCACTCTTCTCACACACATGCACGTGAAAACAAACACACAAAGCTAACTTTTAACTTCCAAGTGAATGTCCAAACAACAGTAAATGGAGAAGCACGATGTGCGAAACATGGGATCTTTCATAGAAGGAAAGTGGTTATCGTGTCGGACTAGCATGCGGCAACCCGAGTTCGAACCCAGCGGAAGAAATTATTTTTTTTTTGTCTAATTTCATCCAACCTTATTTATAAAACTGAGGTTTCTGCAAAACCTTATGAATTGCATGCCACTTCGTATGTTGGTAATCTGAAAGCATCAAAGATGAAAATTTGATGTTCCGAAGCGACTATGTATTTGTGTATGTGTTGAAAAAACGCAGTTATTTATTAGCAAAAAACGTGCAGCCACGTGATCATTGAGAACGCTTCCTAGTTGTCAGTGCTAATATGGCAGTAGCTACAGTCTGTCAGCACACACCAACTTTCACGTTCCCCGTAAAATGATTACCTTCCCACGTTTGAAAATAATGAGTGCTGTCTGAAGCAATACTTTGATACTTGCGTTTGCATGTTCGAATCTAAAGTAATACGAAACTTTTTTTCCAGCAAATGACATTGAAACCATTAATAACTGTTTGCAATTTGATATTGATATCATATATGGAAAGAATAAAAATGGAGAATTTCGCTTAAGACAACTTATAAATAGGGAGCGGAAGTTGATGAAATGTCATCTTTTTTCTGACATCTCGGACACGATCTCCATTAAATATACACAATATTACACTTCGTCTAGAACACAAAAAAGGTAATTTTAAAGTGCATTTTTGCATTTGTTGCCATTTGTAAAGTTTTAGGTCATTTTCCCCGATTTTCGGCATTCTCCCGTCATTTTTCCCAATATTCGGTATATTGTTTCATTATATTTTGTCACTTCTTTAATTTTGGTAATATTCTTGAATCTTTTCACCAAGGTGAATATATGCCTATCTCGCAGGATTGCAGTTTACGAGCAAAAGAAAACTGAACTGGTGACAGTCTTTGTTGTGCCGGTAGAAAACCACCAGGTGCACGTCTGGGGCAAACTCAGATTTAAGATCAGATAAGGAGAGGCTGGAAATACCATAGCTAGACTCTGTTTCCATAGGAAATCCTCGTTGAATATTTTAATTGAATGTGCATGTGCTATCATTTGGTGCCTTTTTTTAAAGCAAGATTGCATTTTGTTTAATTTCATTTTCATTTCAATTTTGAAACTGAAACTAACAAATTTAATGGTCATTTTTTGCATTTTTACGTCATTTTTTTTCATTTTTTAGGATATTCTATAGGTCACATACCTATATTTTTTAGGTCATCAACTTCCGCCCCCTACTTATAAATATATTAAATTACGTCGATACCTGATGTGAAACGTACGATGCACGATAAGAGAGCCTGAATGTTGCATTGAAAACTGAAGAGAACAATGACTGACTTATGAACAGTGAAAGGTTTTTCCATGCTCCAATGGGATTTTATAACTATAAATAAACAAGGGAGAAGGACACAGGTTGGTATGATGAACTAAATTGTAAACTAAAAGTTTTAATTGAAGAAACAAGACACGTTCACGGTCAAAAATAGGGCATTCAATTTCAGGCACATTACACTAACTGAAATACTATTTTCAAAATTAATAGTATCCCCGTTCTTCACCTTTTTCTCAGTGTCATACATGTCAATTTTCTCTATATTCTCTGTATTCTCATTGGAAAAAAAAACCCACATCCATACCCGAACCGAGTATTGGTAATATCGCACGTTAGCCAACAATTCCCGAGGAAAAGTTTGATACGCGGTTTAGGCACAAGTGGTTGGAATCCCACTTTAAACTATAGATCCAGTTTTCTTACTGCGCATAAAGTGGACTTAAAAAGAAGGAAAAAATCGAGGAAAAGCGCTTGAAGGTTTCGATGAGTTCCAAGTACCTTGCTGAGAGGAAGCTATTACATGATTTTCAAGTCGCCCCGTGGTAGCGGATAAGTTTCACGTAAAGAAGGCTTTGAGTTCGATTCCCGTTCTATTGCCCTATTTTTTAAAATAACTCGAGCAACTAATTATTGCATTTTATTTAATAATTTATTGGAGTAAAAGTTAAATACATTTTTACTTTATTTTTGGGTGGAAATCTTTACTTTACCGTTTTAAATTTTATTTGTGAAAATTATTTTTTACGATAGTTTTTTTCACATTTCTCATCATTTTACAAACATACTCAATAAAATGTTATGCCTGGCGAAAAGTATACATTTCTTTCGAGAAAATGATCCATAAATACATATAATACTATTCACAAGAAATTATCGTTTTCGTTTGGAAAACAAAATTCAATTCAAAATTCAACAATTCGCACAGCAAATAAAATCAGAATGTTCGCAATAAATACATTGAAATATATAGTCGCTCGAGTTAAGAAAAAAATTGGAGGCAATCAAACGGGAATCGAACCCAGTATCTGCTGCATGTAAAACTAACACGCTACCACCCCACCACTTGTTCTTCTGTCAGTCGGACAATATAATCGTCTTGTGAGTAATGCTTGCTGAGTTTCTAATCTTTGAAGCGCTTGTAATTGTTGTTGTGTGTCACGGAGTTATGTTTACTGCAACATTTGAGCACACAATCCAAACATATGTAAATTTTATACACAGAAAACATGTGTTTTCTGCACATAATTACGGAGCATGCGCTCTGTCAAGGACTAGAAGGAACCTCGCAAAAGTTACTGAAGCTTCTCTGCGGTGCTGACAGTTGGCCCCGAGTCACGTGGTATCTGGTTATCAGTCGACATGACCTTGTGCCTGCAGAACCAGCACACTGAAGTGAACGAAGGTATTTTACGTGATTTGTAAGCTGGAAGAAAACATGCCACGCGTTAGAACAGACAGAGGTTTGTCTTCAGCTTTGGGAGAGACAAACCACACTAGGCATACAGACAGAGTATAATGTAAGATAAAAGGAAATTATTTCTCCGTCTCCTCACACTGACAATTTTATTGTTTTTTTCTGAGTTATTTGACCACAGAAACGGATTATATTATTGAAGTCGTATCTCGTGTGATGGCTTGGTTCAGTATACTGATCAGGTTTTCTGACAAAAACAGGACGAGCTACCCAAGAACAGTAATTTTCTATCCTTTATATCTGCTTCCTTCATCATCCGTTATAAGGCAGACAAGCACATACCACAAATATGTAAGAGAACTATTGCTAATTTGGTAACTTGTCTTGCAATTGAATTTCTGTCATGAACAGCTGCAAAGAAACAAAGGTTTTCCTTTTTAAAGATTACACTGAATAATTGTTATTTGATTAGGAAACTAAAAGGACTTCAGTATTCCCATGCAGTACACAAGAGATTCTAAACACACTCTAAAACATACTACTGCTGGACGCAGCTTCTGCCCAGATCCTATTGAACACCCATTATGATGCATATGGAGTAGCACCATACGCTGCCTATGGATATAGAGTTGCTGCCTCCTTCGCAACTCCTGTCGCTGGCACCCCGTAAGTTTCACATTTGCATGCATATTCAGTTAATCTTAATGTTTCCTTTGCCATGTATATTTGCATCAATCCTATGTCGTATGTCCTATAAGTGATTTTTTACTGACTTTAACACAAACTTGCCGAGCAAATATTAAGGTCATAACTTTTCTGTACAATCTGCATATACAGGGTAACTGGTAATTAGATGTATTCCCTGAAAGGGGTTAAAGTAGAGATAATTTGCAATAAATTTGACCATATGATACCCCGTCCGAAAATTAGTAGTTTTCGAGATAATCGAATTTCAATTGTTTTTTTTAAAAAATGACAATTTTCCACATAAAAAGATGAATGGAGAAAAAACTGCTCATTGTATGGAACATATTTCAGCGTTTTCTGATAGCTAACAAATAAGTGGTTTGTTGAAAAAAAAGTTTTTCCCAAATAACAATCACGTGTAAGTAAAGGGTGGGTCTAAACTTACAAGTGATGATAAAAAAATGCACTCTTAGTTTACTTGGCAACGTATTAATAACAAAAATGGTATGACACGAAGCGTACAAATTACTTACATTACTTCCTTGTGACATCTGCTATCCAATAAGGTACAAATGTTGCTAACATACACATTTGTGTACAAGAAATAATACTTCATTCATCTTCATGTGAATGGAATCAATGAACAATACAATTAAAGAACATTACACGTCTTGCTCAAAGTGGGCACCTCCGTTACGAATGCAAGCACGCAGGTTTTTACGGACATTTGTTCTCTTAACTCGTGATGTGATGGTGTCCTTGATGTGTTGACCAGCTGTTAAGATCCTCTCCCTGAACTCTTCTTGCGAGTTTACCTGTGTCTTGTCATGTGGCTCCAAATGTAAAAGTCGCAAGGCTTCAAATCGGGGGATCGAGCCGGCCATGGAATCGGGCCGCCTCGGCCAATCCATTTCTTTGGGTAATTTTCATCCAGCCACTGTCGCACGCCCAGGCAGAAGTATGGATGGGTGTCATCAATAATCATTTGATTGAGCCATTTTTCCTGCCCCAAATCTTAAATGGCATCACTTATGAACATTTTTTGAGAAACGGGATGGCAATGTTGTTGGAGGATGTGCCTCTAGCTACAAGACGTGACATGATTTATCAGCATGATGACTGCCCAGCTCGATCCCCCGATCGATTTGACTCCTTGCGACTTTTACATTTGGAGCCTCATGACAAGACACAGGTAAACTCGCAAGAAGAGCTCAGGGAGAGGATCTTAACAGCTGGTCAACACATCAAGGACACCATCACATCACGAGTTAAGATACCAAATGTCCGTAAAAACCTGCGTGCCTGCATTCGTAACGGAGGTGCCCACTTTGAGCAAGACGTGTAATGTTCTTTAATTGTATTGTTCATTGATTCCATTCACATGAAGATGAATGAAGTATTATTTCTTGTACACAAATGTGTATGTTAGCAACATTTGTACCTTATTGGATAGCAGATGTCACAAGGAAGTAATTTAAGTAATTTGTACGCTTCGTGTCATACCATTTTTGTTATTAATACGTTGCCAAGTAAACTAAGAGTGCATTTTTTTTATCATCACTTGTAAGTTTAGACTCACCCGTTACTTACACGTGATTGTTATTTGGGAAAAACTTTTTTTTCAACAGAAAACGCTGAAATATGTTCCATACAATGAGCAGTTTTTTCTCCATTCATCTTTTTATGTGGAAAATTGTCATTTTTTAAAAAAAAAAACAATTGAAATTCGATTATCTCGAAAACTACTAATTTTCGGACGGGGTATCATATGGTCAAATTTATTGCAAATTATCTCTACTTTAACCCCTTTCAGGGAATACATCTAATTACCAGTCACCCTGTATATACAGGGTAAGTCAAAATGATGGACCCGATTACAGAAATTTATTCTGTGAAATCTAATAAACATATGTTATTGTGAGACATGCGCTTCGAAAGATTAACTTTCAAAGTTTAGTTTCCATGCAGTGTTTCCACTTTCTACCGCTAGGAGTCAGCAGCGAGTAGCGAGCAGGAAAATGGCGTTGCCCGGAGAATAGAGATATTTCTGTGTGCTTGATTATCATGTGAACAAGTCTGTGATTAGTGTGCAACGGCATTTCCGTACCAAATATCGGAGAGAACCACCTACGGGGAAGGCCATTCGTAAGTGGTATAAACATTTCAAAGATTCGGGCTGCATCTGTAAACGAAAATCGACTGGCCGTCCGTCGACTAAGGAAGAGACAGTTGAATGAGTGCGCAAATGTTTCGTGCGAAGTCCACGGAAGTCCACCTACCGGGCAGCGAGAGAACTTCAACTTCCACAGAAAACTGTCTGGCGGGTTCTGCGGAAACGTTTACAAATGAAACCCTACCACTTGCAACTCGTTCAAGCCTTAAAAGACGACACTGATTATGCTTTGCGCGTGTACTTCTGTGCTGATTTCCTCGCATTAATGGAAACGGATGGGTTCTCCGAGAGGTTAATTTACAGTGATGAAGCAACTTTTCACCTTTTCAGGGAAAGTGAATAGACACAACGTAAGGATTTGGGGAAATGCTAACCCCCATGAATTTTGTGGAACACGAACGTGATTCTCCCAAAGTGAATGCCTTTTGTGCCATTTCCCATGAAAAGATTTATGGGCCCTTTTTCATCCATGAACGTACTGTGACAGGACTTGTTTTCCTTGACATGCTGCAACTATGGCTCCTTCCACAGCTTGCAGAGGATAGCGCAGATTTCATTCTCCAATTGGATGGTGCCCCTGTGTATTACCATGGCAGCTTTCGGGACCATCTCAATGGGGCATTGGAACAACGTTGGATAGGCCGTGCATCTCCGGAGGATCGACCTCTCCTTCATTGGCCACCTTGTTCCCCCGACTTGACCCATGTGATTTCTTCATGTGGGGTTTTGTCAAGGATCATGTTTACGTACCACCACTTCCAACAACATTGGATGACCTGCGTGCCCGCATCACAGCAGCCATTGCTGATATTGACCGCAACATGCTACACAAGGTTTGGCAGGAAATAGACTATCGGCTTGATGTGTGCCGTGTTACGTGAGGTGCTCACATAGAACACTTGTGATTTGTTTGAAAAAAACTTTGACAATTCATCATTTTGACTTACCCTGTATATATATATATATATATATATATATATATATATATATATATATATATATATATATATATATATATATATATATCTTAATCTTATTTTACTTTCCAAATAAATGGTTATTTTTGCACATTTTAATTTGCTAAGAATCCTTGTTATGCGATTACAATCATGTATGCTCTGAATGAATAATCCAAAAGCATCTGGTTAATACAATGACAATTGTCAAAAGTATAAATTTATGTACCGTGTATTGCATAAATTGTTGTCAAACAGAAATATAACGTGGGGCTTTGTATTAGAGCATATGAATTCTGAATATTATCCTCAGTCAAATGTGAACTCTTAATTTGGAAATTTTTATGGTATGTCCACAGCAATGAAAACTCCTTTTTTTCATATACGTAGCTGCCACCAGAGGCGCTGTCCACACTTCTCGCCTTCCAAGCCACCTTTTCGGCATCACACATATCAACACCGTCCCAGCTCCAGGAACCATCTAAATCCTTCATATATATTGTACACTCGTAATCTTCCTCTCTGAGGTCTTCCAAAACTGGCGATCTTTTAAAATATATATATGTCTGGATATGTATATATTTGACAAAAATAAATAAGATATTTATATTTTGTTGTATTTGTCTCAGAATTCAGTAGAGTATAGTTATAAGGAGTTCGAGGGCTGGTTAAGGCATGCTCCTATCAATGTTTCTCTGTCGCCTATTGCATCAATTTATCCAAAATTTGTGTGTGTGTGTTTGTTTTTTCTTTTACTTCGCTTTTCTGCCACTTTGAGCTAATGGTGAAGATGAGAATGAGTGATATGATGAAATTGATGAAAGAACACTCGCAATTAAAACCCATGATTAGACCGGAATTCGAACCCAGAACTTCTGGTGTACATGGGTGTTTGTGTTGATTGATTAGCTTTATTTAACTTATTTTTTAAATTTTTTTACCACTTTTGGCTAATTGCGAAGATGGAGGTGGACGATGAGATGACATTCATGGAATGAAAATCTCAAAGATGAATCTCAGCTTAAAATGCAGACCAGGGTTTACTTTCTAGGAGAAAGGTTGGCATTTGTATGCATTTAGAGAGGGTAACTCCTTGCAGCGTTGTATGTGACTAGACTGAGACAAAATGACTGAAAGAATAGATTATTGAAAAGAACAAAAGAATGTTAAAAATGGAACAGAATGGATTAATACATACAGATATACGTTTGAATAATCTGAAGCATTAATTCAGTTCAAGCATAGATAAAAGTATTGTAGTACGGTTTTCGTGCCTCAACCCTACATACTAGAACTAGGTTAAAATTTTGGCACGAAATCTCTATTTTTTTAACCTATGTTACGATTTGAGTATTTGACCGGACAATTTTACTGTTCTTACAAGGTTCAATCAACCATAACCTTTTTATAAGGAGTATTTAATTGCATTTATTTAGGAGAACATGTAGAAAAGACTGGAATTACAATTGTATGCTGTGAACTGTAATAATTTGGTAATGTATGGTGTTTGAGCAAAAATATCTAGTCTCGTGTAAGAATCATGAGTGGTGTTGCTATGCACTACATAGGTCTAATAATTATTTTCTAATGTTGCAAAAGACTGTTTCGAGTAATTTTTGCAGAAAATTATTCTCTGCATATAAAATTACTATTCTATGATTTACGCTTAGAAGCACTACGAAGAATCGGTCGATCAATACTATTTCGCCAAAGATATCCTAAAAATATATTTAACAGTGTAAATTCTACTGTACTTTCTCAATTTCGTCAAAATATATTTTTAAAATTATTTTCCTATGAATATTGACTGTGTGATAAAATTAACATTTTTGAAATTGTTTCGTTTGAAGATTGTGGAACGCAGACAGGAAAAAAGTTAGGATAGTGCACTCAAATCCTCTGCAAGGCATGGAACTTATATTCAGGGTTCATAATCATGATGGCTGGGAGGGGTAAAATATAACATACAATAATCACAAATAAAATATTACTAGTTTCCTTGTAAGATGAATTATTTGCAATGTTATTAATACTAAAATCTACTTTTCAAATATTATTTCGATGGCTTTTCCTTTTGTGGAATTAGAAATGTGTGTATTCTCAAGTGGATACACGTGGAAATAATAGTGTAGGAAGCATCCTTTCAAGGCCAAGGTATCTATTAAATTAACTTTACAGTTGTAACACCCCTTGGTGGACAACGTTTGTTAAATTTAAAGAACAAGAAGCAGTAAAAATAATTGCACTGCAAGATAATGTTGAATTGATAAATTACTTTAATTAGAAATACTTTGGATTGTCAGTTTTTTCCCTCTTTCAAGCTATTTGAATTACAAAAAAATAACTTTCATATTACATTGCAGGAAATAATAGCGTGGTGAAAAGTACAGAACCTTTATAAGAATACAGAAAATGTCACACACTTTTAAATCATGTCAGCGTAACCTACCCTCCCGACATCCGGTATTCAAATTCATTCAATTATGTTAGTTTACAGTTATTAATATACATTTCCACGATAATTACAATCAAGAACACCAAGCATAAAGTAGCTGGAAATGTAAATAAGAGCAATAAATAAATAATTCTTATGTAACATTCTCCAGATCAATTTCACATCTTCTAATATCTTCAGTTGTGTTAATATTACATTGTGTTTGCTTACAAAATATTGCGTTTTTCTTATTTTTACAATTATCTGTACTTTTAGGATAATATGGCAATGAGAGGTAATTGAGGATTAGATAATATTCATTCTAAGGTCTAAATCACCATCCCTGAGACCCAAGGTTATTAGAAGTATAGGTTGGGCCAATCCGTTGTTTACTCGTAATGACGAAACGACGGTAAGAGGTGAATTTATCCATGAAATGAATTCCAAATCTATGCGCTTGTGTTGCACTATGCAGATAGGAAACCATGCCAGAAACGGAACACACGAAATCGAGTTCACAAATGAGCATTTCCACCCATTTACATTTTGTGGCTTCAGACAAATTGAAAATAAATATAGATAGGTACTTATTGTTATGCGGGACAGACTATTTTTGATCGGAACGGGAATTTTTTTAAAATCCCGACATTCGGGACGGGAAATATTCGCAATTTCTCGACCAATTGGGAAATCTCAAATTCTCATTTTCACCTTAAGTGATTTTCTTTGCATTTCTGGAATGAAAACTAACAATTTCCGATAAGTTCCAGACACTTGCAATGTAGAAACCGTCAAGAATTAATACCGTTTTAAAATGACCATTCGGTATTTCCCGACTGCTCGAGATCCAGAAATTTAGGGAAGTCATTTGCTGAAGTCGTGATAGGGACGGAATTTTTCTTTCCTATCCCGGTCCCGACTTTCCGAGATACCGCACACCACTTGTTATTATTATTATTTATTTTAGTTCAGCACAAGATACATCTTCCAAGTACGTTGAACATAATATATACGTTATATACGTTCTTCAAAAGGATTCTTCGGTCACCGAGCTTTGGATTCGTGTGGAAACGCTAACGTGAATCATGCTAATGCTAGAATCTGCAGTGCGCATTTCTGCCCAGAAGATTATGTACGTAATATGAAAAGTCAACTTTTAGGTTTACATCGAAGAAAGATCCTTAAGCAAGATACCTTCGACTCCTTATTATGAGCAGGAATGTAGGGAGTATAATCCTGGTAAATACTTCGCCTACCATTTCTTTGCCATTGGTGTACAATTCTCTCTCGCTTTTTCCCTACATATTCACATAAAGCAATAAAAATACAAACTGCTAATTTTTCATTCCATTTTGGTTATTTATTAAACGGTACGTGTTTGTATTTATATTTGATAAATTTGCTTTGCTCTTCCGGCCATTTAAGTCAATTGAGATTATGAAGAAGTAATAAAATAGATGAATGGCCAATCACAGTTCCCCTTACTTACAAGAGCAACCACAAGAAAAAGAACCTTCCTTCTCCTCCGTTCAACTCGGACTAAGTAGTGGTATTGACTGTACAACCAGGACCGGAAAGGAAGAGCTCCCCTCTAGCAGATTTGCTACACTTAAAACAAGCTCAACATGCCCATATGAGCTTTTTGCTCAAGTGTGGAACCCCGTCTAATCCAAGATTTTTGTAAAAAAGCCCTCATGGATTCCATGAGAAAGTATGACCCCCCTCAGATAGTATGAACCCCCTCAGATACCCATACCCATACACACCCACACCCACACCCACCCACACATATTTACTTCCGGTCCACTTCCGGTCCACTTCCGGTCCACTTCCGGTCTACTTCCGGTCCACTTCCGGTCCACTTCCGGTCCACTTCCGGTTTAAGTTCAATTGGACACTAGGCTCATCTTGCATATCTAGTACTAAGACAATGCAATATGCAGAGACCCCTCTAGAATTGTTCTGTGACTCTCTCATTTCTTACATCATAAACATATGATTTTTCCCCTATGAGAATAACACTACAAATGGTGTCATCAGGTAATGCCTCATGGAATTCACAGATAATTTTAATGTTTGTCCTGTCATTCACCACAACCTGTTTTCTTTTTGAGGTGTTGATGACAAACATGGGTCTCTGTGCTTTGAATTCATCTGGTGTGTAATACATGTCAGTATTGCCTGTAGTGACACGTTTGAAGGAAGAAAAAGCCTCATATAATTTGAGGAAATCATTCTTGGACATGTCTAAATTATAATTTTCTCTAGGAAAGACCTCATTTCTGCCATTTTTAAGATATATGTTCTTGATGTTGCAGTTATCAAATTTGCTTGAATTTTTTTCCTGATTATTGTGTCTTCCAGTCTGAAACAATACCACCACAAAATCAGGCATGTCATATTGAATACTGGAGAATGAATTTGTAGCATCAAACTCATAATAAGAACCAGCGGCGGGCTTCTGTACGCATTGATATGTATAAAATTGCAAAAGAACCTGTGGATTTTTTATTATATCAGCTTTGTATTTAAGAGCATAACTGGCTTCATATTCAACAACAGGGACTCTTAACTCCATAGTCTGAATAATGCATTTGCCTTCATCAGGTAGGGTATTAGGCAGAGCTTCTCCTGTAGAATTTAATGTATTGTACCTCATCAAAGCATTGTTGTCATTGGCAGCTCTTCTAAATGTAATTCTTAAACCACCCTTCCACATAATTTCTTTGTAATCCGAGAAGAATCCTGGCAATAGGCGCATCGGGAACAGCACAGTGTGGTTCTTAGATAATATCTTATCACCAGCCTCAAATCCACCGATTTTGTAGTATGAAGCCTCTGTTTTGGATAATTTTAACGTAGCCAAAGCTGTGGAGGTAATGCCGGGATAATCCACTCTGTTTATAACAACACCATGCTTTCTGATCTCAATTTCAGAGAACAGATGCGGCACAAAATTATCCACCAATCTTATATTCGAATTTGCCGGATAATCTGTTCCATCGAGCTTTACAACATCAAATTTGATGTATAGATCTGCTCTGTGGGGGTGTATAAAGCCATCCCCTACATCAAGATCAACCTCAATTTCTGTGTTGGGTTGATTTAAATTTGCAAATGTCCTCCTGTTTGGGGGGAATGATTGTAGCTCATAACTCTCAATATTTTCCATTGTATGTATTTTTATTTAAATGTTAATCTCTATGATTGCAGTTGTTGTGGCTCCAGCAAAATCAACTAATTCTTCTTTTTCATTAGTGACCATCAACTCAATGTTATCTATTCTATTATGGCACACAGGAAAATATAATGTTGGGGATGGATTGTAGATGATGGGCTCCATAAATTCAGAATTAGGTTTGAATGTTGCAATGATGCCGGTTTGTTTGTGAGTGCCTATGCCATTTGATTTGGTGATCATACCCTCGGCCACATTACAGTGAATATTCAGAGTCTCTATGGCTAGGAATTTAGGTATATTCATAGCAGTATGTTTGATGGCTGGTTCAAGTTTTGTGTTGTTCTCAAAGCCTAACAGCTCTCCTATAGTACCCAGATCCACTGTTTCTGTAGCAGATACAATCTCTACTCTGTGAGTGACAGAATTTTGAGTTAATACTATACCTCTGGGTAATTGAGCATTTAGAGTGGACAGATTATACTGCCCTGGAGTGATGACAATTTTTTGATCCCCAACTGCAATTTTGTTGTTGTGGTGCGTAATATTAGGTATCAAGTACATGCCATAAAATGCTCTGAGAGCTATTGTTTTGGGATACACTATATCATCATGTAATCTAAGTTTCAATATTGAATTTTGGCTGGTGAGATGGAATACCCCCATGATGTTTCAGATACCACAGGGCTTTTTGAAAATCTTCAATTGATGGTTTATTTATTTGAGACATATATCTGAGAACAGATAAACACAAATGTCCACAATTAACATCTTTGAAATTTTGAACACGGGCATTATTGTAATAAAGATTAGGTGATTTTAAATATTTTACTAAATTTTCAGGTGGAACACCTCCAAATATATCAAATACAAATGCCTCATTGTTTAAATATTTAAGATAACAAATCCAGTGAGTGCCCTGATTTTTGAACTTATCCAAATTAACAATGCCACACTCTGTGTTGAGTGGTTGTTCTGGTAAAGAATCAGACATGTACACACCTCTAAAATTTTTGATGCCCAGTGGCTCGATTAAAGCTTCAATATCTTGGTTTGTAAGCGGCTCTTGTTTTTTTTAAACTTATTCATGGCTCTCTTAACACCTTTGCCTTTTTTCTCCATGGCGAGGTTATGGCGCCTCTGCTCATCTAATTCTGCCCTATTCTTCTTGGCATCTATTACTGTTTTTGCTATGGCAGCTGATCCCCCAGCCAAGCTCCCCACAGCCCCGAGTGCTGCTAAGATGGCAGGGATGGTAAATATGAACCCCCCCACATGTGATTTTTTCCTGGATTGCTGTAATTTTTTTAATTGGGGTGTGCTAAGCAACAATTTCATACCATGGCCTTTTGCAATACAAGAGCTTTTTTTCTTGCGCTGCTTTTTGGTCAAAAGACTATCAATAGATTTAAGAGATTTGAGACCTGCATAAGGTATTTGATACATAATACCCTTGGCCTTCATTGTAGGTTTATTATATACATATTCACAACCCCCACCACAGTTTTTGTTTGGTGTTCATAGCTATGGTGGTTCCCAATGCTGCTATTTTTTCACTTAAAGAAGCATCTTTGCTTACAAATCTACCAAATGCAGCCTCTTCTAATTTCTTGTCTGCAACATGTCTCTTGTCAAGATCAGAATGTGTGTTGTATGCTATGTCATGGTCTCTACAAGCAGCATCTAGGGGATTTACACCAGGGTCCCCTCTGTTTAATCTATGGTCCAATTTTGTACCTGGACCACAATACTGATAGCCTGGAATATGTAGTTCAAATGGCAGCTTGTTTATAATGTCATTAACCAGGCCCCGACCCTCAGAAATATTCCAAAATTTAGGTGGTAGAGTATTAATAATTTTTATGAGATATCCAATCCCCTTAGTGTCATTCACTATAAAATTAGACAATTTGGTGCTTATCATGTCCATAATTCCAACCTTTTCATTGTAAAAATTGTGGTTGCCAGCATTTTCCTCCCCAGCTATCACCAATAACCTATCTACAAGTTTCCTGACATCATCAACCCACACAAATTCTTTAGGCAGGGTGTTGTATTGTTTGATCCCACTGCCTGTCTTGATCTGTGACCATATGGGCTTGATTAAATTATTGTATTTTGCTCCACTGCTTGACTTAACCCTTTTTTGTGTGGGATCATTGTTCTGGTATAGAGCATCTGATTTTATTAATATTTCCTTGTAATATTCATAATCTTGATCTGTATAGCTGCCAGGCCTTTTCCTAGTCATCAGTTCCCACAATCCAGGTGTTCCGGGGTACTTAACAAAAGCACCTTTTTCTCCGAGACGAGATTCTGAATAAACAATCAGATCATCCCCCATAAAAGTTACTCTGAAATTGCCAATTCTATGTATGATGCTGCCATCAAGCTCTGTGTCAGCATATAAGCCAAACACCTCATCTTTGTTGTCTTTAGGTGTGGTTAAATATTTTTGTCCAAGAAGACCCAATTCAATAGGATCCTGAGTAGCTTCAATTCTTCTAGGAGCAATAGGACTAGGTGTATGAATACTGGAAAGTGGGGTGAATGGATAATCTAATATGTTCCTAGCAGCTACAGGTACAAGCTCTGTGATCAAATTTTGATTTTGCTCTGTAACAGTTTTGATATTCTTACCTAAATTATTAATAGCATCAATTACAGGCTGTTCTGTTTGTTTGTGTTTTTCATAAATTCCACGGTTCTCTGATTTCCATCCCTTAAATCTTTTTACAAGATAATCTCTTAATTTAAGATCATCAATGATTGGCCTTTTCATGGTTATTTATTTATTTTTAATGTCTAGAAAATTGTTGATTTTATTTCTGTATTTGCCGCTATTGGGTGTTCTTGTCATATCAATTGTGACAAACCCATAACTGTCCTGGTTCCAGCACCTGCTGCAAAATTTAGAAAAATCATTGTAGCTCAAGTCCCCACCTACATATTCATCATGTATGTGTTTGAGGTTGGTATGGTCTTGATGAAACACACATATAAAATTGCTGTTGTCTCGGATCAGCTGCTTCGGAATTTTAGAAAAAGTCTGTGCCAGGTAGAAGCAATCAATGTTTTTGTGTCGTCCCTGTGTAAAGAAATTTCTAACTTTGTTTTGATTATCCAGTATAATGTCATCAAACACAACAACAGAATTATCGAGACATTCATGAAGTGGCTTAACATCTGGTTCAAAAATGGCTATATCCAATCCATCATATAGCTTCATCAGCTGCTGATATTTTAATTGTTCCAAGCTCTTAGAGAAGACATACAAGTGCCTGTTTTTCCAGTCTAACCAGTTGGGTGCCAATAAAAAATTATCAACCATTAGTGTAGTTTTACCACAAGCTGATGGCCCAACAATAAGACATCTAATATTTTCAGGCAGCAAGTTGCCATTTCTCTTATTCTGCTGTTCAGGTTCTGGCAGCCTTTTTATAACATCCCAGGTGCTCATGTTATTATTTTGTCTGCATCGATCCAGCTGTTTTCCGGATGACCCAGCCATTTGACAAATAACTTGTTGCCTTTTCTGCGGATGATTTTTTCTATGAGATATGTGTCAGGCTGTTTAGTTTTGCTGAGCTCTTGTTCATAGAATCGGCCTTTGAGAATTTCTCCTCGGTGGTCTTTTATTATATATGTGTTAAGGGCCCCAGGTTTAATTTGAACCACTGTAAATAATTCAGTGCTCCAGTTTCTTGTAAAGCCTCTTTTGAATAAGTGCTTATATTTGCTGATTCTTACTTGATCACCCACCCTGTATTTGGCCTTGCTTGTTGTTGGCTTGTATCTAGGATAATAAACAGTCCTGATCAATTTTTGCTCATCAGATGAAGTTACTTCAGAGGGTTTCATGTTGATTGTGGAATGGACCGAGTTGTTATATTTATGTAGAAGTTCTGGAAGAATATTAAGCCATTTATAATTACCTTGAAGTGTAAATTGTTTATACATAAGATTTTTTAGGGTTTTGTTGAATCTCTCTACAATTGAGGCTTTGAGATCACTGTAACTCGAGTAATGTTTTATTGCCTGGCTTTTAATAAATTGTTGAAACACTGAATTATAAAATTCTTTGCCATTATCTGTTTGCAAATAGCGGGGTGATCTTCCACTCTGATTGATGATTGTCCTGATGGCTTCTGTAACACATTTTCCAGTCTTGGATTTGAGTGGCACAGCCCATGCAAATTTTGAAAATGTGTCTATTACAGTGAGTAGATACTTGTAGCCCTTGTTGATTTTGTCTAAGTTTTTCAACTGCCCACTTGCCATTTCAATCAAGTCGCTCTGCCATAAATCATCTATGCCTTTTGTGACTACTGGCAGTCTCTTATAATTATGTCTGGCTTGTCTGTGTAATTCATCAACAATAATTTCTCTAGACATAATATGTAAATAAGAATATTGCAACTATGGGGTGTTCAGCAGCTGATACTGCAGGATTTTCTAAATATAATTTGTCCCCTATTTGTATTTTAAATTCCAAAGTGCCATCATCTTCAGCATAAGATGTTTCTAATGTATTGGGATCTGTAAAATCCTCTAACTCTACACTGGTGATTTTCACTTTGTTGTCAGCATTTGTTATTGATAAGGTGGGGTAGTGGTGTGCCTGTGGTTGAAGCCAATATTTGATCTTGATTGGTCTCAATGTGCCCCCAACAAAAAACTGGTAATAAAATTGTGCAGGGGACAGCATATATATTTTGCCACCTGGTGTAAATGGTGAATCATATTCTTTGTTGGGGATGCTGTACAATTCAAGAATTACTGAATGTTTTGGATTCTCGATTATGCCTGTTATTTCCTTTTCTGCTGTCAGCAATCTGCTTGTTACAGATTCAAGATGCTCATTGATGGTCCTAACAACATCATCATGGCCTGGCTTGATTTTTATGTCCACAATAAGTTTCTTGTATTGTTGCACAATCTCTTGAAGCTGGGTGGCAAAAACAGACAGAGCATTTGCTTGATTGGATTCCATGGTCCCTAGCTGTTGCTTGATATTAGCTACAATTTGCTGTAAATTTTCAACAACTGCCAATTTTGAATTTTGAGCAGTAAGATCATGGACCTGTCTTCTGATATCCTCAAACAGGGCATGCAATTCATTAATATGTTGATTGGTTGGTAGAGTGGCCACTGTCTGAGTGAGTTGTTTGATCTCTGCCTGGATATTCTTGATATCTTCTGATTTCAATATCCTATTCACTGCCCTCTTAATATTTTTAAGTTCCTGTGATGTAGGAAGATTTGATACTGTATTTTGCAAAAATTCAAGTGCCAATTTCACATTGTTTAATTCAGAAGCATCAGCCACATTTTGCATAGCATTTTGGAGCAGGGCTATATCTGCCTGAGTAGGTGTGGATTGTTGTAAAATTTCAAGTTTTGTTTGGATATCATCTATCAAGTGATGAAAATGAGACAGTTCAGATTCAGTGTTGAGGTTTTCAAGCTTTGTGATCTGTTGCTGGACACTGACAAGTGTGTCTACAATACCGGGCAATCGGGATTCTAGTACATTTGCCAAATCATTTTGCACTGCTGCTATTGTACCTTCAAGATGGGTTATGGTACTTTGAATTTTTCCAAAATCTTCATATGTTTCAAGTTGCAGCTTGATGTTTGCTACACTCCGAGTTATTGCACTCAAAGCATCAGAAGATGGCAAGTTGTTCATAAAATTTTCAAGTGTGTCAATTTTTTCTTTAACCTCGGCTATGGCATTGTTCAAGGGGTCCAGATTAGGTATTTGGAGTGATTGAATCTGTTCTTTTAGAGTGGAAATCACTAGATCAAAATCTTCCTGTGATTTTATGCTTTTGACAATTGTTTGGAGCTGTGCCTGGACATTATTAATCTGCTCTTCCAATTGCTGTTTCAATTGCTCAGAGTTGGTGGCCTGGCTCTTAAATTTGGCTTGAAGAGCTGCTACAGCTTCTTCTAAACTTTGAAAATTATCCAATGTGGCCAAATCAGTATATTTTTGAAGCAACACTTTGAGTTCAGAATCAATTTTAAGAAGAGGGTCCATGCATTGTGATTGCAAATTTGTAATTTCTAATTGAAGACTGGCATTGAGTGTGGTTTGTAAAGCTTGTAAATCACTTCTTAATTTCTTGACTCTGACATCAAGCATCAGAATCTCATCACTGTGATCTTCATGTCTTGTATGGCCAAATATATCATTAGGCATTTTTGTTTTAGTGGTTATTTATTATAGAGTATCTGATTCTTAATTCTATAAAAAAAGGTATAAGCTTGTCATATGACCCAGGGACCTCAATATATAAGCAGTCACCAGCAGAAACAGTATATACAGTGCCAGAAATCATGTTTGAGTGCTTAATTCTATAAATATTTCTCCCCACTGAAATCTTGACATTACCCTCAGGGGTTGTAATAAATTGCAATTGCCCACCTACAGGTAATTGGTAATGATTTAAATTATTGTTAAATATGTACAATGTTTTGCCTGTTTCATCATCAACATCTGTAAGTATGCTGTTCAGATGAATAATTAACAAGCCACTCAGTTTAGACAGCATATCAGAAGAGGGTTGTGGTGTTGGTAGCTCCATAATAGCCTGTTTTTTGAACCCAAATAAGTTCATAGGCATGTTTATTTATTTCAAATCATGCTCTGTAATTGGGCATTGATTTCCATTTTTCAAATCACAATGCCCCCATGGTAGAGTATGTATGCCACATGATAAAATGCATCTCTTATCATCATGTGGGTCCAGAGCCACTTTTCTTACAATATTTGAAGTCAATAAGTGATCCACACTCTGAATTCTGGATTCTGATGTTTTGATTGTGCCACATGATTTGATGCAATTTTCATAATCTTCAAATACAAGCTCTTTTTCAACAGCTACTTTGCCAATGCCCTTGGCTTTTTTGGCAGCAACACCACTACATGTTTTAAAACTATACACCTTGGCACTTAACCCAGCAAATTCCACAATAACATCACCAAGTGTCTCATCTTTTAACTTGCCAGGCACCTTTTTGTTGTGGGGTTGAATTATTGTATGTTCACTGGTATCAAAGTATTGAAACAATTCAGGCTGTGACATATCTTGATAAACATCTTCTGTTTTAATATCAAGAATAAAACTATCCGTGTCCATGTACATCAATTTTATATTATCACCATAAAAAGGTTTCAGCACATCATAATACAATGTTAACATATGTAATTTGGCCAATTCCAATATCGCAGCCCCTACATAAATAGGTTTATCAAACTTAATCTTTGTTTTCTTCATGTTGAAAAGTGCCATGTGCTCATCATAAATTCTTCTATAATTGAAATTAGGCTTTGCAACCAATTTTTTGCTCAGGCTGGGGTCAGTAATTATTTTAACATCAATATGTTTTCTGACATTTTCAATAGTTTTGCCATACACAGAATTCACCATCAATTTAAACAAGCCCTTATCAAATTGGCTCTTTGCAGATGTTCGAAGCTCTGTGTTTGTATCAATGTATGGTTTCAACCATTCTGAGTGCCTGAATCTTAAGACTTTTCCAAGTTTGGTCACTTGAACACCATGTTTCATCAGGAACTGGAGGTTTTTGTAATATATGACATAACCCTGTTTCGGCTCCAGAGTCATCATGAGCTTCTTCTGTTTAGAGCCAGGTGAGCACTGAACCTCGGAAATTGGGGGCAGATCAGAAAATTTATTGTGCAAATCATCAGGAATTGTCAGATCAACCTCTAAGAAGAGGCCATAGTCACTGTCATCAAAGTCCTGAAGATCCTCAATATTGAAATCTTCAACCCACAAAAGCCCTGCATATGGCAGTTTTTGCATCATGGCATAACCATAGAGGCTGTTTGCATCTACATACGCTATATAATTTGATGGCCGTGCTGGAGCATAATCAGGCATATATTTGTTATTTGCTCTGGCATATCTCTGGGAACATTGCACCATCCCCCCTCTTATACATTTCTCCATAAACAGATACTTATCTTGATCGTGGATCAGATCCAATTGCATTTTAGTGTTCAAAAACGTTGCAGCCCATGCTAGGCCCGGGGCACTGTAAAAATACATTGGATCCAGTCTATAATTTTGCATGGAAGATTTTCTGAATGCCTGCAATATATCAGCTAAGAGGGTGACATCAAGTTTCAAATATGCCATGTGATAATCACCAAATGTCTTGCATTTTAAATTGTTCCACATCAACTGAGCATGGTGATAATCTTCATCAGTGATTCCAGATCCTCTGATTTTGCTGTAAAACTCTTCTTGTGGTGGCAGAGAACACTCATCAAATTTAGAAAAATCTGTAACATAGTCATATGGATATACACCCTTCCGCCTAATTAATTTCAGGTCCTGATTTGGAAACATGGCACGTGTGATTTTGAATTTATCATCAGATAATTGATTTGCCAGTGTAGGCAGGCTAGCCGATAAAATTCTGTAAGAATCAAGAAATCTTATGTGAATAGGAACACCATTAACTTTAATTATCTTGCTAATAGATATATATTTCTCATCATTTTCAGCTAAAATATTTAAATTCTGCTTGTCAAACCCCTCGTATCTGATCAGATGATGGAAATCATAATTGGATGCTCCATGGCAAAATATGGGGATAAATCTTGGTCTCTTGATCTGAATATTACAGCTATTACACAGGGCCATTTACCATCTGTATGAGAATGGTGTTTCACCTTGATATTTGTATCTGAAAATTCAGAATCACATACCGGGCATTTTTCTGCATTGTTGAAATCTTCAATCTGTTTCTCTGTTAAAGGCAACATAGGCTTTGATTTTAATAAGAAATTAGATGCTATGTCACGGCACTCATTTTCTATTCTATGTGCAAATATTTTGATGGCATCTGGTCCCATGTATAAGTGTGGCTCACTAGCTACACCATCCCGTATAACTGTATAACAAAAGCTGGAAGGTTCATGTAGCTGGTATGGTGTACTTGAAGATTCTTCGGGATCTGGATTGCAGAATGCAAGAGGTTTGAGGTTCGATTCAAAATCACAGACTATATATGCTGGGTGTTCCAACAAGGCTTCAAACTTTTTGAATTTGCAATTTTCACTTGGATTGGGCATCACCATATGAACAGGTTTATGGTTCCCACAGTATTTCAGATGCTCAATTAACTTGTTTTTAGCAATTTCTGCACTCTCTTCACGAACCCCCTTCACCATTTTTTGACCATAAAATACAGATAAACATCTTCTGCACAACTTGAATATTGTATGAGTTTTGTCTAGTTGTGTTCTGACTAAAGCTTCAAGATTTTTTATCAGAGTGTAATGATATGTGCCATCCCCTTCAATTAAGAGCAAATCAATCGGAATAGCAGATTCATCATCAAGTGTACTGATTCTGAGAGGATCTATCAAGCAATTGCCAGTGGAACAAGTAAATACATTAATAGATAATTGTTTGCCATTGATATCCCTGGCCTTTTTTTCAAATTTATCAATATTCTGAACAGACATTGGATATTCTAAACCCTCCATTGCCTCGTCAAAATCATGTTCATGTTGTTTGTAATAAGTTATTCTCTCAGGATGCCTTGAAACTGGATATAAAGCAGCTAAAATACACCACAAAAAGCATTTCTGGTCATTATTTTTTATATTAACCACGGCTGTTTTGTTTTTGATATTGGCAGGTAATGGCACATAAGTGGAACCTTTTAATGGGCTGAATTCAGAAATATTAACATATAACTTGTGTGGAGAGCCGCATAGGCTCCATCCAGACTCTTTTGCTGCAAATTCAGAGTGTTTAATATTCAATTGATTTATCAAGCTGCTTATTATTGTGTCTGCATTTGAATATACCGGTACAGTTTCTGTTATGTGGGGCTGTGTAAATTTTGTGCCATTTGGTTTCTTATATTGTGCAAACAATTTAAGGGACAGTTTATAAGAGCCATTTTCTGCATTAAGAATTGCCTGCAGATCAGAATTTTTACTGTTCAAAAAATTCTTAATGTCACATCTTGGTTCTGATACAAACCGGTAATCCCTAAGTTGGGCATTAAAACTGCTATGGATGGGTGCATGGCGTGGCTGCTTTGCAGGTCCAGCATTAACAGGTGCTTCATGCTTCCTTTTCAGACCAGATGTAGATGGTTGAGGGGGCAATATTGATGACTGTACAGAGCAAGTATTTTTATGTGTATATGTGAAGTATTGCATGTTATATTTTCTATGGCATTTGGGGCATATTTTTGTGGGAGTTCTGCATTTGTCTGGGTTACAAATCTTTTGGTGCTTGGCCCAATTAGGGCTGGATATATTCTTATTGCATTGATTACAATATTTTTGATTCGGCATTTTTGTTGTTGTTTATTATATACAATTTCTTGGGGTTCAAATCAAAATTCTATGCTGGATAAAAAATATCAGTTGGATTCAACACTGTGCTTTGTGTGTGTGTATGTGTGTATGTGTGTATACACTTAATATTTTTGGCTTTGGTATTTATATACAATTTCTTGGGGTTCAAATCAAAATTCTATGCTGGATAAAAAATATCAGTTGGATTCAACACTGTGCTTTGTGTGTGTGTGTGTGTATGTGTGTATACACTTAATATTTTTGGCTTTGGTATTTATATACAATTTCTTGGGGTTCAAATCAAAATTCTATGCTGGATAAAAAATATCAGTTGGATTCAACACTGTGCTTTGTGTGTGTGTATGTGTGTGTGTGTATGTGTGTATGTGTATGTGTGTATGTGTGTGTGTATATGTGTATGTGTGTGTGTGTATGTGTGTTGATATTTTTGGCATTGGTATTTATATACAATTTCTTGGGGTTCAAATCAAAACTCTATGCTGGATAAAAAAAAAGCAGAAATAGGGCACAACTTGGCCACAAGTGGACCGGAAGTAGGCAAACCGGAAGTAAACCGGAAGTGGACCGGAAGTGGACCGGAAGTAGACCGGAAGTGGACCGGAAGTGGACCGGAAGTAAATATGTGTGGGTGGGTGTGGGTGTGGGTGTGTATAGGTGGGTGTGTATGGGTATGGGTATCTGAGGGGGTTCATACTTTCTGAGGGGGGTCATACTTTCTCATGGAATCCATGAGGGCTTTTTTACAAAAATCTTGGATTAGACGGGGTTCCACACTAGAGCAAAAAGCTCATATGGGCATGTTGAGCTTGTTTTAAGTGTAGCAAATCTGCTAGAGGGGAGCTCTTCCTTTCCGGTCCTGGTTGTACAGTCAATACCACTACTGGACTATAAGAGAGCATGCTCCACTCTCCCCCTCCCCTCCACACTGGAGTACGGTGCACAGGAGTCGCGAGTCTGCGCAGGTTTCTTTGCTTGTGGTTCCACTATAATAGTAATATAAAATTGTACACTCACCTCACTTAGTTCTCCGGCAGTTTGTTTCATTATACATCATATTTGGAGAAGATAGAATTCAATCTATAGGTGTACACTGTATATAACACACATTATTACTGACTTCCTTGACCCTGGATGTACAGGGTCAAGGAAAACAAAGAAATGAGCATAATTTTCTCTTCGGTGAAGATGTTGTACCTAAACCAAAAAACCTCAAATAATGAATTCGACAACGTAAATTGATGAGATTTAGTAAATCATTTGATGAAGTGAACTAATTCTGAGTGAACTAATCGCAAAGGACATAATCAGCTCAGATCCTATTACTTCTTCATGGTATGTGACGTAAAGTTCCCGCCCAACCGTTTGACGGCGTTAGTGGTTATCGCATCTCCTTTTCCATAGCCTGTAGTACACATCCTCATCTAGACATTGTTCTTGTTCTGGTGTTTAATATCTGCATACTGCAACACTGTCGTTTTGTCATTTCCGTGACTTCACATTGAAGTGATGCATTCACTTGGCCGGTCACACGTCATCGCACGCAAAAACTTCAGCCGTTACCATGGTTTTGGGCCAGGGCTGCCTGAGACCTTCTGTAAACAAACGGTCTCACCGATTCGATGTATCACTCCGCGTCAGCTGATCCATGACCGCAATCATCTGCTGTTACACTCATAGTTCGCCGCACCTATTCATTTTATAAAAAGCCTCTGAATGTGAGAACCCGTTCTCAAAACATCAGACGAATATGCAGCCGCATACATTGTTACTCTCCCGGTCATTCTCTCTTTCATAACCCTTAAAACTGCAGACACTGACACACCACTGCACTGGGATACCAACTTAACCACTTCATTTACTGGTTTCTCAGGATACTACTGACAGAACGTTACATAAATATTGAGTAGAATCTGTTTCTCACCCCTTTTGAAAGGCTGTCCTTGCTGGTGTTTTGAAAACAAGCTCGGAGTAAACGGAGACTTTCCCTCACGCATAGAACTCGGCATGTTATTTTTCTAAGGCTAAGTCAGGCAATATTACTAAGTTGCACTACTTCCTTGCTGTTCACATGATTATTTTTAGAAAATAACCAATGTTATAAAATATCATTATGTACACAAATCTCTAAGCTCATTGAAAGTTATATTACTACAAAATGTTCACACTTATCTTGCCTTGTCATGTCACCAAGTTATTTTACGAAGTGCACTATATTTGGCGGAACAAACATCGTTATTAGGATGCTTGTCAAAGTTTCCAACCGCAATAAATTTACGAACTTTTTGTCTTGTTTTGATCATCATCAATATATTTATTGGACTTACAGCAATGAATATGGCTGTTTATGCCCATTATATATTTTATTTACATAAGATACAATTTACATAAAATGTACAAACAAATTTCAAATACACTCCTATCTATATCAAACCTTAGAAATATACATTACCATGTTATATCATTTTGTCTAAAAAATGCAGAGGGGGCCACTCCGCGACTTGCACGTTATTGGCTAGAGCTTGTGACGTCACCAAGCGGACACGAGCGGAAGAAAGCTATGCTTAGAATGTAGCAGATGGCCCATGAAACGCTGTTTTTTCATGCATCTTTTGATATTATACACCAAATCTGTTAATTTAATTTGACAACAAGAGATCAAATACGCGATAGAAGAATACACTTATTCCGAAACAATGCATAGTTTATTTTTCATACATTATATGCGTGATATCTTGTCCCTGTAGGCTGTAGTCCACTGACAGCTTTTCTTTCCAGCTAACCTATTGCATTTATTTTAAATGTCTAATTCTAAGGAAAGTTCTTTTCCGGGCATATTCTGAAATGACTTTTTGCTGAATATCCTGGAATTTCCCTTTAATATTTTTACGCTACTTTTCAGATTCTCCAGTTGATCGCCACGATGAGGATAAATTTGTTTTTGTTATTTAGTGTCTTTTTCCACTTTTGGCTAATCGCGACGAACAGGATGAGTGATGATTAGTTTAAATTGATGAAGGGACACTCGCAGCAGGCACGTATCCAAGGGGGAGCTTAGGGGGCTCGAACCCCCCGAAAGTTTGCGGTTTACAATAGTTAAAATGAGGTTTTTGGTTTCTTGTGGTGTGAAATAAAATAACGTGACAATAATTTAAAGAGATAAATAATTATCGAGTCAAGCACGTATGCAAGGTGGGAATCAGGGGGCTCCAGCACCCCCGTCAGGAAATTACGCTACATAAAATTAGGTTTCTTAAATAATGTGATGATAATTTGAGATAAATAATTTTCTAGCCAAGACACAGAATGTTCTATAACCCTGTTATTGTTAATAGCGCGCACCCAACTGGAGCCCCCCCCTTATTTTTTTCAGTTTACACTACATAAAATTAGTTCTTTTTTTTGCATTTGATTTATTTTATTTTACTTCGCGTTTTGTTCCTCTTAGCTAATTTACGAAGATGGGAATGAGTGATGAAATGATGAAAATGATAAATGGACATTCACATACAGCCATGGCTGAGCGGGATTCGAACCCGGGACCCTTGGCGTCGCAGCGCGATGTGCTAACCACTCAGCCACAGGATCCGGCAAAATTAGGTTTTTGTTTTCTTGAATAGTGTGCCGATAATATATAAGGAGAGAAATACTTACCAAGGCAACACGGAGAATGTTCTATAAGCCTGTTGTTGATAATATTGCATTAAAACTTTTCTTGCGCTTTCGGTGTTGTCGCTACACTATGCAAAGACTTGTCAGCATTTGGAAGCTGCAAACGTAGCGCCACACGTAGGACGATTCACTGTAATTTTTTAATCTCTGGAAAGCGCGAGAGGGAACGTTCTTGAATAGGAGAAGGAGTCGAACTACTGGCAACATTAACGAATCGTTTTATCTGTGGAACGTTCTAGAATATAATGAGGTTAAAATACGCGGCTTCAATTTCCAGGTTGATCTGTACAACAGAATCGGTTAATGAGTATTCAAAGGTAAGTGTGATAGTTCATACAGTCTATTGGTGGCTTTATAAGATCTAGTGATTCGAAAATGAAAAGGACTAAATACCATAAAGTAACGAAGTCTACTACTAGTTCCAGTTCGGGTCCAAAGCAGAAGACATTAACGACAGCGGAATTTCCGGAACCTCAGTGTAGAACAACTGAAAATCAAAGTTTTGAGTGATGAGTTAGTTGTGCCCGGACCAAATTTTCCCAGAATTTTAGAACAGGAGGGTTATGCATACAATTTTTGGTGGTCAGTCCTTATTTTGCCATCTTTTCCTCTCTTTGACGTTCATTTTTTTAAGGAATACTTGGTCAAATTGGGTTATGACCTCACCAACCCTCCCTTGGGCACGTCACTGGAGATAAATGAGTAAGCATTTAATCATATTGGGAGAAGAAACACTAGATGTGTTGGGATCGGAAGGGTTTTCATTGTGAATTAATTGTTTCGAACTGTATTCGAGAAGACTTACTTTGTTTCGTGCCAATATATGACAAGACTGGGGAAGTTGTGACAGACAATTGTGAACACTTGCGAGTGCTTAGGCCTCAATATGAATAATTTGGTGAGTTTCGGCTTTTATAAGAACTGTAAACATGGGAGGACAAGACACAGTAGTGGTGTTCAGGCTCGAATCAGAGAGAAATATTCGAGAAATCTCAGTAGTATGATTTGTGGTATTATAAACCCGAGAAATGATGAACCCCCCTCAGGCAGATTTGGCTACACTTAAAATTGCTCAACATGCCCATATCAGCTTTTTGCTCAAGTGTGGTACTCCGTCTAATCCAAGATTTTTGTAAAAATGCCCTCGGGAAGTTCCTGTGAAATGATGAGCCCCCTCAGATTGATTTGTCCACACTTACAAAAGGCACTTCTGTCAGATTGTTGTCCATAAATTTGTTAAAAATATGCCCCTCTTGATATTTTTTTTGGCTACACTTAAAACTAAGCCAAGATACACACACACACACACACACACACACACACACACACCCACACCCACACATATTTACTTCTGGTTTAAGTTCAATTGGACACCAGCCTCAACTCATATATCTAGTACTAAGACAATGTAATATGCAAAAATCTTCTAGAATTGCTCTGTGACTCTCTCATTTCTTACATCATAAATATATGATTTTTCACCTATGAGAATAACACTACATATGGTGTCATCAGGGAGTGTATCGTGGAATTCACAGATAATTTTAATGTTTGTCCTGTCATTAACCACAACTTGTTTTCTTTTTGAAGTGTTGATGACAAACATGGGTCTCTGTGCTTTGAATTCATCTGGTGTGTAATACATGTCAGTATTGCCAGTAGTGACCCTTTTGTATGCCGTAAATGCTTCAGATAATTTAAGGAAATCATCCTTGGACATGTCTAAATTATAATTTTCTCTAGGAAATACCTCATTTCTGCCATTTTTAAGATATATGTTCTTGATGTTGCAGTTATCAAATCTACTTGATTTTTTTTCCTGATTATTGTGTCTTCCAGTCTGAAACAGTACCACCACAAAATCCGGCATGTCATATTGTATACTGGAGAATGAATTTGTAGCATCAAACTCATAATAAGTACCAGCGGCAGGATTCTGTACACATTGATATGTATAAAATTGTAAAGGTACTTGTGGATTTTTTATTATATCAGCTTTGTATTTAAGAGCATAACTGGCCTCATATTCAACAACCGGGATTCTTAGCTCCATAGTCTGAATAATGCATTTGCCTTCATCAGGTAGGGTATTGGGCAGAGCTTCCCCTGTAGAGTTTAATGTACTGTACCTCATCAAAGCATTATTATCATTGGCAGCTCTTCTAAATGTGATTCTTAAACCACCCTTCCACATAATATCTTTGTAATCTGAGAAGAATCCTGGCAACAGGCGCATTGGAAACAGCACTGTGTGGCTCTTAGATATAATTTTATCACCAGCCTCAAATCCACCTATTTTGTAGTAAGAAGCCTCGGTTTTGGATAATTTTAGTGTAGCCAAAACTGTGGAGGTAATGCCGGGATAATCCACTCTGTTTATAACAACACCATGTTTTCTGATCTCAATTTCAGAGAACAGATGCGGCACAAAATTGTCTACCAATCTTATATTTGAATTTGCTGGATAATCTGTTCCATCGAGCTTTACAACATCAAATTTGATGTATAGATCTGCTCTGTGGGGGTGTATAAAGCCATCCCCTACATCAAGATCAACCTCAATCTCTGTGTTGGGTTGATTTAAATTTGAAAAGGTCCTCCGGTTTGGGGGGAATGATTGTAGCTCATAACTCTCAATATTTTCCATTTTTTTTGTATGTATTTTTATTTAAATATTAATTTCTATGATAGCAGTTGTTGTGGCTCCAGCAAAATCAACTAATTCTTCTTTTTCATTAGTGACCATCAACTCAATATAATCTATTCTATTATGGCACACAGGAAAATATAATGTTGGTGATGGAGTGTAGATGATTGGCTCCATAAATTCAGAATTAGGTTTAAATGTTTCAATAATGCCAGTTTGTTTGTGAGTGCCTATGCCATTTGATTTGGTGATCATACCCTCGGCCACATTACAGTGAATATTTAGAGTCTCTATGGCTAAGAATTTAGGTATATTAATAGCAGTGTGTTTGATGGCTGGTTCAAGTTTTGTGTTGTTCTCAAAGCCTAACAGCTCTCCTATAGTACCCAGATCCACTGTTTCTGTAGCAGATACAATCTCTACTCTGTGAGTGACAGAATTTTGAGTTAATACTATACCTCTGGGTAATTGAGCATTTAGAGTGGACAGATTATACTGCCCTGGAGTGATGACAATATTTTGATCACCAACTGCAATTTTGTTGTTGTGGTGTGTAATATTAGGGATCAAGTACATGCCATAAAATGCTCTGAGAGCTATTGTTTTGGGATACACTATATCATCATGTAATTTGTGTTTCAATATTGAATTTTGGCTGGTGAGATGGAATACCCCCATGATGTTTTAAATACCACAAGGCCTTTTGAAAATTTTCAATTGATGGTTTATTTATTTGAGACATATATCTAAGAACAGATAAACACAAATGTCCACACTTAACATCTTTGAAGTTTTGAACACGGGCATTATTGTAATAAAGATTAGTTGATTTTAGATATTTCACTAAATTTTCAGGTGGAACACCTCCAAATGAATCAAACAAAAATGCCTCATCTTTTAAATATTTAAGATAACAAATCCAGTGAGTGCCCTGATTTTTGTACTTATCCAAATTAACAATGCCACACTCTTTGTTGAGTGGTTGCTCTGGTAAAGAATCAGACATGTACACACCTCTAAAATTTTTGATGCCCAGTGGCTTGATTAAAGCTTCAATATCTTGGTTTGTAAGCGGCTCTTGTTTTTTTTAAACTTATTCATGGCTCTCTTAACACCTTTGCCTTGTTTCTCCATGGCCAGGTTATGGCGCTTTATTTCATCTAATTCTGCCCTATTTTTCTTGGCATCTATTACTGTTTTTGCTATGGCAGCTGATCCCCCAGCCAAGCTCCCAACAGCCCCAAGTGCTGCTAAGATGGCCGGGTAGTAAATATAAATCCACCCACATGTGATTTTTTTCTAGATTGTTGTAATTTTTTTTAATTGGGGGGTACTAAGCAACAATTTCATACCATGGCCCTTTGCAAGACAAGAATTTTGTTTCTTCAGCTGCTTTTTGGTTAAAAGGCTATCAATAGTTTTAAGAGATTTAAGACCTGCATAAGGTATTTGATACATAACACCCTTGGCCTTCATTGTAGGTTTATTATATACATATTCACAGCTCCCACCACAGTTTTTGTTTGGTGTTCATAGATCCCCAATGCTGCTATTTTTTCACTTAAAGAAGCATCTTTGCTTACAAATCTACCAAATGCAGCCTCTTCTAATTTCTTGTCTGCAACATGTCTCTTGTCAAGATCAGAATGTGTGTTGTATGCTATGTCATGGTCTCTACAAGCAGCATCTAGGGGATTAACACCAGGATCACCTCTGTTTAATCTATGCTCCAATTTTGTGCCTGGACCACAATACTGATAGCCTGGAATATGTAGTTCAAATGGCAGCTTGTTTATAATGTCATTAACCAACCCCCGACCCTCAGAAATATTCCAAAATTTAGGTGGTAGAGTATTAATAATTTTTATAAGATATCCAATCCCCTTAGTGTCATTCACTATAAAATTAGACAATTTTGTGCTTATCATGTCCATAATTCCAACCTTTTCATTGTAAAAATTGTGGTTGCCAGCATTTTCCTCCCCAGCTATCACCAATAACCTATCTACAAGTTTCCTGACATCATCAACCCACACAAATTCTTTAGGCAGGGGGTTGTATTGTTTGATTCCACTGCCAGTCTTGATCTGTGACCATATGGGCTTGATTAAGTTGTTATATTTTGCTCCACTGCTAGACTTGACTCTTTTTTGTGTGGGATCATATTTCTGGTATAGAGTATCTGATTTTATTAATATTTGTTTGTAGTGCTCATAATCTTGATCTGTATAGCTGCCAGGCCTTTTCCTAGTCATCAGTTCCCACAATCCAGGTGTGCCGGGATATTTAACAAAACCACCTTTTTCTCCAAGATGAGATTCTGAATATACAATGAGATCATCTCCCATAAATGTTACTCTGAAATTGCCAATTCTATGTATGATGCTACCATCACGCTCTGTGTCAGCATATAAGCCAAAGACCTCATCTTTATTGTCTTTAGGTGTGCTTAAATATTTTTGATCAAGAAGACCCAATTTAATAGGATCCTGAGTAGCTTCAATTCTTCGAGGAGCAACAGTACTAGGTGTATGAATACTGGAAAGTGGGGTGATTGGATAATCTAATATGTTCCTAGCAGCTACAGGTACAAGCTCTGTGATCAAATTTTGATTTTCCTCTGTAACAGTTTTGATATTTTTACCTAATTCACTAATAGCATCAATAATAGGCTGTTCTGTTTGTTTGTGTTGTTCATAAATTCCTCGGTTCTGTGATTTCCATCCCTTAAATCTTTTTACAAGATAATCTCTTAATTTAAGATCATCAATGATTGGCCTTTTCATGGTTATTTATATATGTTTCAATGTCTAGAAAATTGTTGATTTTATTTCTATATTTACCACTATTGGGTTTTCTTGTCATATCAATTGTGACAAACCCATAACTGTCTTGATTCCAGCACCTACTGCAAAACTTGGAAAAATCATTGTAGCTCAAGTCCCCACCTACATATTCATCATGTATGTGTTTGAGGTTGGTATGATCTTGATGAAACACACATATAAAATTGCTGTTGTCTGGGATCAGCTGCTTCGGTATTTTTGAAAAAGTCTGTGCCAGGTAGAAGCAATCAATGTTTTTGTGTCGGCCCTGTGTAAAGAAATTTCTAACCTTGTTTTGATTATCCAGTATAATGTCATCAAACACAACAACAGAATTATCGAGACATTCATGGAGTGGCTTAACATCTGATTCAAAAGTGGCAATATCCAATCCATCATATAGCTTCATCAGCTGCTGATATTTTAATTGTTCCAAGCTCTTAGAGAAGACATACAAGTGTCTGTTTTTCCAGTCTAACCAGTTGGGTGCCAATAAAAAATTATCAATCATTAGTGTAGTTTTACCACAAGCTGATGGCCCAACAATAAGACATCTAATATTTTCAGGCAGCAACTTGCCATTTCTCTTAATCTGCTGTTCAGGTTCTGGCAGCCTTTTTATAACATCCCAGGTGCTCATATTATCACTTTGTCTGCATCGATCCAGCTGTGTTCTGGAAGTCCTAGCCATTTGACAAATAACTTGTTGCCTTTTCTGCGGATGATTTTTTCTATGAGATATGTGTCAGGCTGTTTAGTTTTGTTGAGTTCTTCTTCATAGAACCGGCCTTTGAGAATTTCTCCTCGGTGGTCTTTTATTATATATGTGTTAAGGGTCCCAGGTTTAACTTGAACCACTGTAAATAATTCAGTGCTCCAGTTTCTTGTAAAACCTCTTTTGAATAAGTGCTTATATTTGCTGATTCTTACTTGATCACCCACCTTGTATTTGGCCGTTCTTGTTGTTGGCTGGTATCTAGGATAATAAACAGTCCTGATCAATTTTTGCTCATCAGATGAAGTTACTTCAGAGGGTTTCATGTTGATTGTGGAATGGACCGAGTTGTTATATTTATGTAGAAGTTCTGGAAGAATATTAAGCCATTTATAATTACCTTGAAGTGTAAATTGTTTATACGTAAGATTTTTTAGGGTTTTGTTGAATATCTCTACAATTGAGGCTTTGAGATCACTGTAACTCGAATAATGTTGTATTGACTGGCTTTTAATAAATTGTTGGAACACAGAATTATAAAATTCTTTGCCATTATCTGTTTGCAAATAGCGCGGTGATCTTCCACTCTGATTGATGATTGTCCTGAAGGCTTCTGTAACACATTTTCCAGTCTTGGATTTGAGTGGCACAGCCCATGCAAATTTTGAAAATGTGTCTATTACAGTGAGTAGATACTTGTAGCCCTTGTTGATTTTGTCTAAGTTTTTCAGCTGTCCACTTGCCATCTCAATCAAGTCGCTCTGCCATAAATCATCTATGCCTTTTGTAACTACTGGCAGTCTCTTATAATTATGTCTGGCTTGTCTGTGTAATCCATCAACAATAATTTCTCTAGACATAATATGTAAACAGGAATATTGCAACTATGGGGTGTTCAGCAGCTGATACTACAGGATTTTCTAAATATAATTTGTCTCCTATTTGTATATGAAATTCCAGAGAGCCATCATCTTCAGCATAAGATGTTTCTAATGTATTGGGATTTGTAAAATCCTCTAACTCTACAGTGGTGATTTTTGGTTTGTTGTCAGCATTTGTTATTGATAAGGTGAGGGTAGTGGTGTGCCTGTGGTTGAAGCCAATATTTGATCTTGATTGGTCTCAGTGTGCCCCCAACAAAAAACTGGTAATAAAATTGTGCAGGGGACAGCATATATATTTTGCCACCTGGTGTAAATGGTGAATCATATTCTTTGTTGGGGATGCTGTACAATTCAAGAATTACTGTATGTTTTGGATTCTCGATTATGCCTGTTATTTCTTTTTCTGCTGTAAGCAATCTGCTTGTTACAGATTCAAGGTGCTCATTGATGGTCCTAACAACATCATCATGGCCTGGCTTGATTTTTATGTCCACAACAAGTTTCTTGTATTGTTGCACAATTTCTTGTAGCTGGGTGGCAAAAGCAGACAGGGCATTTGCTTGATTGGATTCCATGGTCCCTAGCTGTTGCTTGATATTAGCTACAATTTGCTGTAAATTTTCAACAACTGCCAATTTTGAATTTTGAGCAGTAAGATCATGGACCTGTCTTCTGATATCCTCAAACAGGGCATGCAGTTCATTAATATGTTGATTAGTTGGTAGAGTGGCCACTGTTTGAGTGAGTTGTTTGATCTCTGTCTGGATATTCTTGATATCTTCTGATTTCAATATGCGATTCACTGCTCTCTTAATATTTTTAAGTTCCTGTGATGTAGGCAGATTTGTTACAGTATTTTGCAAAGATTCAAGTGCCAATTTCACATTATTTAATTCAGAAGCATCAGCCACATTTTGCATAGCATTTTGGAGCAGGGCTATATCTGCCTGAGTGGGTGTTGATTGTTGTAAAATTTCAAGTTTTGTTTGGATATCATCGATCAAGTGATGAAAATGAGATAGCTCAGATTCAGTGTTGAGGTTTTCAAGCTTTGTGATCTGTTGCTGGACACTGACAAGTGTGTCTACAATACCAGGCAGGCGGGATTCTAGAGATTCTTGTACATTTGTCAAATCACTTTGCACTGCTGCTATTGTACCCTCAAGATGGGTTATGGTACTTTGAATTTTCCCAAAATCTTCATATGTTTCAAGTTGCAGCTTGATGTTTGCAACACTCCGAGTTATTGCACTCAAAGCATCAGAAGATGGCAAGTTGTTCATAAAATTTTCAAGTGTCTCAATTTTTTCTTTAACCTCGGCTATGGCATTGTTCAAGGGGTCCAGATTAGGTATCTGGAGTGATTGAATCTGTTCCTTTAGAGTGGAAATCACTAGATCAAAATCTTCTTGTGATTTTATGCTTTTGACAATTGTTTGGAGCTGTGCCTGGACATTATTTATCTGCTCTTCTAATTGCTGTTTCAATTGCTCAGAGTTGGTGGCCTGGGTCTTAAATTTGGCTTGAAGAGCTGCTACAGCTTCTTCTAAACTTTGAAAATTATCCAATGTGGCCAAATCAGTATATTTCTGAAGCAATAATTTGAGTTCTGAGTCAATTTTAAGAAGAGGGTCCATGCATTGTGATTGCAAATTTGTAATTTCTAGTTGAAGACTGGCATTGAGTGTGGTTTGTAAAGCTTGCATATCACTTCTTAATTTCTTGACTCTGACATCAAGCATCAGAATCTCATCACTGTGATCTTCATGTCTTGTATGGCCAAATATATCATTAGGCATTTTTGTTTTAGTGGTTATTTATTATTGAATATCTAATTCTTAATTCTATAAAAAAAGGTATAAGCTTGTCATATGATCCTGGGACCTCAATATATAAGCAGTCACCAGCAGAAACAGTATATACAGTGCCAGAAATCATGTTTGAGTGCTTAATTCTATAAATATTTCTCCCTACTGAAATCTTGACATTACCCTCAGGGGTTGTAATAAATTGCAATTGACCACCTACAGGTAATTGGTAATGATTTAAATTATTGTTAAATATGTACAATGTTTTACCTGTTTCATCATCAACATCTGTAAGTATGCTGTTCAGATGAATAATTAACAAAGCACTTAGTTTAGATATCATATCAGAAGAGGGTTGTGGTGTTGGCAGGTCCATAATAGCCTGTTTTTTAAACCCAAATAAGTTCATAGGCATGTTTATTTATTTCAAATCATGCTCTGTAATTGGGCATTGATTACCACTTTTCAAATCACAATGACCCCATGGTAGAGTATGTATGCCACATGATAAAATGCATCTGTTGTCATCATGTGGGTCCAGAGCCACTTTTCTTACAATATTTGTAGTCAACAAGTGATCCACACTCTGAATTCTGGATTCTGATGTTCTGATTGTGCTACATAATTTGAGGCAATTTTTGTAATCTTCAAATTCAAGCTCTTTGTCTACAGTCACTCTGCCAATGCTCTTGGCCTTTTTGGCAACAGCGCCACTACATGTTTCAAAACTGTACATCTTGGCCGTTAACCCAGCAAATGCCACAATAACATCACCAAGTGTCTCATCTTTTAACTTGCCAGGCACCTTTTTGTTGTGGTGTTTAATTTTTGAATGTTCAGTGGTATCAAAATATTTAAACAATTCAGGCTGTGCTATATCTTGATAAACATCTGTTTGAATATCAAGAACAAAACTATCTGTGTCCATGTACATCAGTTTTACACGATCCTTATAAAAAGGCTTCAACACATCAAAATACAATTTTAACATGTGTAATTTGGCCAATTCCAATATCACAGCCCCTATATAAATAGGCTTATCAAACTTAATCTTTGTTTTTTCATGTTGAAAAGTGCCATATTCTCATCATAAATTCTTCTGTAATTGAAGTTGAGCTTTGCTATCAATTTTTTGCTCCGGCTGGGGTCAGTAATTATTTCAACATCAATATGTTTTCTGACATTTTCAATTGTTTTGCCATACACTGAATTGACCATCAATTTAAACAAGGTCTTATCAAATTGGCTCATTGCAGATGTTCGAAGCTCTGTGTTTGTATCAATATATGGTTTCAACCATCTTGAGTGCCTGAACCTCAAAACTTTTCCAACTTTGGTCACTTGAACACCATGATTCATCAGGAACGGGAGGTTTTTGTAATATATGACATAATCCTGTTTCGGCTCTAGAGTCATCATCAATTTCTTCTGTTTAGAGCCAGGTGAGCACTCAACCTCAGGAATTGGGGGCAGATCAGAAAATGTGTTGTGTAAATCATCAGGAATTGTCAGATCAACCTCTAAGAACAGGCCATAGTTACTGTCATCAAAATCCTTAAGATCTTCAATATTGAAATCTTCAACCCACTCAAGCCCTGCATATGGCAATTTATCCATCATAGCATAACCATAGAGTCTGTTGGCATCTACATACAGTATATAATTTGATGGCAGTGCTGGATCATAATCAGGAATATATTTGTTATTTGCTCTGGCATATCTCTGAGAACATTGCACCATGCCTCCTCTTATACATTGTTCCATAAACAGATACATATCTTGATCCTGGATCAGATCCAATTGCATTTTAGTGTTTAAAAACATTGCAGACCATGCTAGGCCCGGAGCACTGTAAAAATACATTGGATCCAGCTTATAATTTTGCATGGAAGATTTTCTAAATGCCTGAAGTATATCAGCTAAGAGAGTGACATCAAGTTTTAAATAAGCCTTGTGATAATCACCAAATGTCTGGCATTTTAAATTGTTCCACATCAACTGGGCATGGTGATAATCTTCATCAGTGATTCCAGATCCTCTGATTTTGCTGTAAAACTCTTGTTGTGGTGGCAGAGAACACTCATCAAATTTACAAAAATCTGTAACATAATCATATGGATATACACCCTTCCGCCTAATTAATTTCAGGTCCTGATTTGGAAACAAAGCACATGTGATTTTGAATTGATCATCAGATAATTGAGTGGCCAGTGTAGCCAAGCTAGCAGACAGAATTCTGTATGAATCAAGAAATCTTAAGTGAATAGGAACACCATTAACTTTAATTATTTTGCTAATGGCAATATATTTTTCATTATTTTCAGCTAAAATATTTAAATTCTGCTTGTCAAACCCCTCGTACCTGATCAAATGATGAAAATCATAATTGGATGCACCATGGCAAAATATGGGGACAAATTTTGGTCTCTGGATCTTAATATTACAGCTATTACACAGGGCCATTAAGAATTTACCATCTGTATGAGAATGGTGATGAACCTTGATATTTGTATCTGAAAATTCAGAATCACATACCGGGCATTTTTCTACATTGTTGAAATCTTCAATCTGATCCTCTGTTAAAGGCAACATGGGTTTTGATTTTAATAAGACATTAGATGCTATGCAACGGCACTCATTTTCTATTCTATCTGCAAATTCTTTGATGGCATCTGCTCCCATGTATAAATCTTCTTTACTAACAACCCCATCCTGTACAACCACATAATAAAAACTAGAAGGTTCATGTAGCTGGTATGATGTAATTGAAGATTCCTCAGGATCTGGGCTACAGAATGCAAGAGGTTTGAGGTTTGATTCAAAATCACAGACTATATATGCTGGGTGTTCCAACAAGGCTTCAAATTTTTTGTATTTGGCATTTTCACTTGGATTAGGCATCACCATATGAACAGGTTTATGGTTGCCACAGTATTTCAGATGCTCAATTAACTTGTTTTTAGCAATTTCTGCATTTTTTTCACGAACCCCATTCACCATTTTTTGACCATCAAATACAGTTAAACATCTTCGGCACAACTTGAATATTGGATTGGATTTGCCCTGTTGTTTTCTGACTAAAGCTTCAAGACTGTGTATCAGAGTGTAATGATATGTGTCATCCCCTTCAATTAAGAGCAGATCAATCGGAACAGCAGAATCATCATCAAATGTACTGATTCTGAGAGGTGCTATCAAGCAATTGCCACGGCCAGTAGAACAAATAAAAACATTAATAGATAATTGTTTACCATTAATATCCCTGGCCTTTTTTTCAAATTTATCAATATTCTGAACAGACATTGGATATTCTAAACCCTCCATTGCTTCATCAAAATCATTTTCATGTTGTTTATAATAACTTATTCGCTCAGGATGCCTTGAAACTGGATACAAAGCAGCTAAAATACACCACAAAAAGCATTTCTCATCATTATTTTCTATGTTAACCACGGCTCTTTTGTTTTTAATATTGGCAGGTAAAGGCAAATATGTAGATCCTTGTAATGGGTTGAATTCAGAAATATTAACATAGAGCTTGTGTGGAGATCCGCATAGGGTCCATCCAGACTCTTTTGCTCCAAATTCAGTGTGTTTAATATTCAATTGATCTATCAAACTGCTTATTATTTTGTCTGAATTTGCATTTGAATATATAGCTACAGTTTCTGTTATGTGGGGCTGTGTAAATTTGGTGCCATTTGATTTCTTATATTGTGTAAACAATTTGAGGGACAGCTTATAAGAGCCATTTTGTGCATTTAGAATTGCCTGCACATCAGAATTTATACTGTTCAAAAAATTCTTAATGTCACATTTTGGCTCTGATACAAACCGGTGATCCCTAAGTTGGCCATTAAAACTGCTATGGATAGGTGGTGCATAGCGCGGCTGCTTTGCCGGTCCAGCATTAACAGGTGTTTCATGCTTCCTTTTCAGACCAGATGTAGATGGTTGAGGGGGCAATGTTGATGACTGTGCAGAGAAAGTACCTTTATGTTTATAAGTGAAGTATTCCAGACTATATTTTCTATGGCATTTAGGGCATATTTTTGTGGGAGTTCTGCATTTGTCTGGATTACAGTTCCTTTGATGCCTGGCCCAATTGGGGCTGGTTATATTCTTTTTGCATTGATTACAATATTTTTGATTTGGCATTTTTGTTGTTGTTTATTATATAAGATTTCCTGGGGTTCAAATCAAAATTCTATGCTTAATAAAAAATATCAGTTGGGTTCAGCAGTGTGTTTTGTATATTTAGTGTGTGTGTGTATGTGTGTTAATATTTTTGGCTTTGGTATTTATATAAAATTTCTTGGGGTTCAAATCAAAACTCTATACTTAATAAACCTATGACAGGTTGTACAGGATAGCCTACATGCACAAAGATAGAATAAGTATTGATCCACTGAAACACTGGCCTTTCACAATTGCATGTCTGCACAGGCATGTCGTGATGTGCATGGAAAGGCATTGACCTAATACCATGTGTCATGTATTGATCTTGTATAACAAACTAGGGCAAATATAAACCCTTTGTTCAATATATTAGAAAATTCTATATATTGAATCAAACAAACCTATAATTCAATTTATACAAATCTGCTATATTTAAAAAAAAATAAGAGGAGCACTGCAACAACACATCTGTACTCCTCAGCCACTCTCACAATACTAACTGATATGTAATACAAAAAGCTCTTGCATCATAATTTGTTGCACAATGCAAAAGCTCTTGCATCATAATTTGTTGCACAATGCGAAAGCTCTTGCATCATAATTTGATGCATAACATGATGCAAGAGCTTAGTTTTAGGCGTGGGCAAAAAAAAATATCAAGAGGGGCATATTTTTAACAAGCTTATGGACAACAATCTGACAGAAGTGCCTTTTGTAAGTGTGGACAAATCAATCTGAGGGGGCTCATCATTTCACAGGAACTTCCCGAGGGCATTTTTACAAAAAATCTTGGATTAGACGGAGTACCACACTTGAGCAAAGAGCTCATATGGGCATGTTGAGCAAGTTTTAAGTGTAGCCAAATCTGCCTTTGGGGGGCTCATCATTTCTCGGGTTTATAATAGCACCAAACACACACTGCGTCCAGTTCGCAGCCCACAGTTTGAGTCTCGCGTTGTTGAGTGGATTGTCCATCCCGTGCGTGTGTAACAGCTTCGTAAAACACTCGAAGACGCCATAGATGTTTTGATGTCTGATGATAAGAAATGGACAAACACACATACTGAGATGGTTCCGGCACACAATGTTAATGCATGGAAACAGAGGAGTTGAGTGGTAAAAAATGTTCCGATTTCACGTTCTGAATAATTTGGCAGCCTTGAACAGTGGCAACGATTTTGGGGATAGTTGCTCCCCATTTTTTTGCCTTCACACTATGACCTCTTTATGCTAACCCTTGTATACCAAGGGAAGAGAAAGTAAACTTTTCTTGCACCCCCACTCCCGTTTTGAACCCAATTGCCACCATTGGCCTTAAACATACAATTGTGAAGTTCTATCTATACCCCTTAAAAATATGGTGTTTAGTCCCCCACGAAAGGAATTCCTGGATACATGCCTGACTCGCAGAGAACACCTATACCCATGCTGGGACTTGAACCGGGAACTTCGGAGGCGAAATCGAGAGTCGACCACTTAACGCCCTCGGCTACCGAGCCGGCGAATGAATTAGATAATGGCTATTGTATAAAGGGTGTCTTTTCGGGAAACATTCAAATAGCAATATTTCTTCCAGGTAATATATCCTAGGAACTTCATTCTTGCGGGCTTACTAGGCTCTGGCATGTGGGCCAACATTCTGTGTATTACTCTGTACTGTTTGTGATCCACATGGATTTGTGATCATCCATTTCATCTACTCACCATTCATTTTCATCTTTGCGATTAGCCAAAGGGTAAATTATACTTGAAATAAAACAAAAGCAATACAAATACAAAACAAAAATAATGGAACGATTATGCTGTTACGTTTTCCTGTATTTTAGGCACGTCGCATGTATCAGCCAACAGTCAGAGATTGCTTTTCGTTCGAATGATACTTCTAATAATCGGAGGTAAATGCAAGCTGAGAATTATAATTTGATCTCTTATCCACCTGAGTTGAGGATCTAAATTTCTGGATTTTATTTGTAACAATATTTACTACTGCGACGAATTAAAAAAAACTTACGGCTAATTTCGTCACTGGCTTCCTATTCTGTAATAGTTACATTTGTTGTAAGAACATAATACATTAATTTACTTTGTATAAATATTACATTATCCATCGCTTTTCCTAATTAAATCTCATACCATATCCAACACACACATAAAATGTGTTTTACTAATAATACAGGTAGGTTTGGTTTGAGTTGGTTTCTTAAGTCTACTTTATGAACAGTAAGGTTAATTGGAACTGGACCCACAGTTTAAAGTGGGATCCGAACCACTTTGTGCCTCCACCGGGTATCGAACCCGGGACCCCTTGATTTCAAGGCGATGACGCTACCACTGCGCCATCGGGGAGGACGTGTTCCTTGCATTTTCCTTCCAGACGGCCAAGGGTACTTGCAAGGGGCACAGAGGTGCAATTGCACCCTTCGATTTAAAATTTTATACAAATAAAAATACATTTCGTAAAACTATCTTGCTCGCTTCGCTCACAATTTCTCCTATTCTTATAGTCCACGTTCAGAGCCATAGCTATATGGGGCGGCGGGAGTCGGACCTGGGAGCCCCCGTAAAATTATTTGCGCCCTATTAAAACAATTTCTTTCTATGAAACATAATATCAAATATTAATGATGACATTGTAATCCAAGAAGTCATTGGTCAATCAAGGGATTCCTATTTTTTGTCAGGTGTCGAAACATGTATTTCAACTATAATATAATACAATTCACATAATATTTTGCAAAATGGTTAACGTAACCAGTATGCAAACATTGTCTGTAGTGATACAAGAGTCTCCCCTTTGAAGGAAATAGAGTCCGTGGTGGACTAAGGGACCCATGTTTTAGCAAGGTCAAAAAAAGTATTACAATTTTTTCCACATTTCATCAAAGTGCAGATCCTAACCATTATTATGTAATTAATCCGATTTTGCTTGTACAACACAACACAATGGTGTTGTTGGATTCTCGATAGATTCCTTTGTGCGTAAAAATCTTGCATACTGGAAACTAGAGGGAAACATTATGAAGCATGATTTATAAAGGGCTCCCTTAATCAGTTCTGCAGAGAGGCCCAAAGCTGTTGTTAGTCATCAATTAACATTATCGACCTGTAAATATCAAGTAGGGTGAAGGCACATAATGGTTCGGATCCCACTTTAAACTGTAGGTCCAGTTCCAATTAGCCTTAGTGTGCATAAAGTGGACTTAAAACACCAAATCAATGAATTACAATATCCAGTAGGTACAGTCCCTATTAGCCTATTTATGTTAAACTTTATATTCTTTGGCAACCTGGAAAGGTCATTATCGAAATATTGCTAATTGATGTTGCTCGAAGGTTTTGTTTTTGTTTTTTGTTCGTTGCAGTTTCAAGATACTATCCCTTTTCTGTTACTTATAGCTTTTGGGGGAGGGGGACAAGTGCCTCTGTGTACCCTACCATAATATGTGCCAATGCGACACAATATATTAAACATTTGCCCCCTCTAGGATTGACTTCGCCCCCCCACAAAGAATTCCTGGCTACGGGCCTGATTGAATAGCTTCTTTGGTCATTATTTACATGACAGCTCTTCTCATTGATTGACGAGAAGATTGAAATGATGTGCAGGGTAGAAACGCCTGTCCTGTAAGTCGTACATTATATTTTCAGCACAATTTCTCATAAACTCACATAAAGTAAAGTAACAGTGCAATTGTTAATTAGTGTTCGCTACCTACGAGATGTTCAAAGTATTATTTTCGCGGACGATGTTTCAACTTCAAAGCTAATAAATCTTATCTTGCACTCAATATTCAATGAAGCAATACTTAGAAACTGAGTTCCGATTGTGTAAAGGTTTTTGAAAGTTGCATACGTGATGATACGGAAGGCGAGTGTGGAAGATAAGGCCGGAGGCGCAACCACAAATTTTTATCTGGAGGGAGAAAGTGCCAGGATAAAAGTAGATGGTAAATATGCCTCTAGATCAACCCTGATTTTTTGACCTCTAAGAAAACCGCACCAAAACCTCAAAAACTCACTTTCTCTCCACATTCCGCGCCTCATTTATTGCGCTGACGATGTTTCACAGCGAAGAAAAGCAGGTACGAGAAAATACACTTCTCGTACATCAAGTACGAATGCACCTTATCGTAATTTTCTAAGTCCGGCCATGTTTATATATCGTGACCTTTGTAAACCTCGGAACGATGTGATCTCTGCCACACACGCGCGCGCGCCTCTCATTATTTTTGTATTGTGACGTGTTTTTTTTTTAAGCAAACAAACAAATAATAATTGTTTTTTTTAAGGATTCCTGGCCCCTAACCCCGCCAGGGTGCGTGGTGCCCAACCAAAAAAAAAGGTTCTAACGGCTGCGGTTAGATAACCACACCTCTGTAGAGTTTCACGTGTTTTTTTTCCCTCAAAGGTCCTATGGGACACCTCTGTTTGTCAAAAATTCGAGAAATTTGCAATTTAACGCAGGACTTGGAAAATTTTCGGAAAATTTTGGTTCCATGACGACCTATGTTTATTTTGGTATGGGAGGACAGAGGACACCGAGACTCGACCAACGCACTAAACCCGACCTTTCTACGACTATTCGTTCAAAAGTTACAAGTGATCAAAGTTTTGGATGGTAGGTTAACTTCTTACCCCTTGACCCCAGGACCACCAAAACTTGGTACACGTATTCTACACCTCCAAAATCGACAGGGGGTATCTAACGATACCGGATGGGGGTGTTTTTCGATATATTTTTTCGATAACTCGTACCATTTTCGAGATATTTGCAATTTAAGATTTTTTTTAACGCTGTGGACTTAGAAAATTTTGAATCGATGAAAAAAATTGGTTCCATGACGACCTATGTTCATTTTGGTATGGGAGGACAGAGGAAACCGAGACTCGACCGACACGCTAAACCCGACCTCTCTACACGTACTCTACGTCACCAAAAAAAATCAACAAGGGGAGATTTTTCGATAACTCTCACTGTTTCCAAGGTACTTAGGTTTTTGATAGACGACAACGACGGAGTCATCAATGAGTAAACATCTGTGAACTTGGTGAACAAGTCAACTTTTTTCAGTACGTCAATATTTTTTTTTCTTATTTCTTAGTGAATGGGTTAGGTGACTTGCAACGACGAAGGCCTTCTAGCAACACGTACTTAGCTTATGCCGGCGAAATTCGCTAAAATATGTCTTTAACTCAGTCCTGTTGTTAATTTGGAAAAGGTAATTGATCCAAAAATAACAAGGGGGGGGGGCAATTAAAGGTTCCAAATGACAATAGTTAGAGTTTCTCCAATCTAGTAAAGTGTGGATTGGTTGAAATCTCCAAGGCGTATTTTGCATTTTTTTTCAAATATGAACACGTTAAAACTGAACTGGGCTAATAATATCTTAATTGCAATTATTTTTCCAAAAAAACTTCTGCAACACAGAAATGTCGGCAAGAATTCCCATGTAACCTAGTTGTTTTTACTCAGACAAAATCAATAGTTTTACATTCCAAACATTCCCCGAGTGTGCGTGCGTGTGTGCATATGTGACGTCGACCTGTTAAGAATGTCATGTCAATAATACTAGCTTGGATATGTCATGACCTTCTTTTTTATAGAGAAATGAGAGAGAGAGAGAGGGTCATGTAACTGGTGATTTGCTTGGCTAAGGGGAATTTTCTGAGAATTCTTTCCATTCCAAATATTCTTCTATATGTGTGTGTGTGTGGTTGTGTAGAGATTGATGCGCTTATGTATGTGTGTAAACATTAAGGCATTGACTTGTTAAGAATGTTACATCAATAATACTGTCTCGGGAATGTTATGCTCTTCCTTTTTCTCTATAAAAAAAAGAGAAATTTGTGTTGATTGTTTGGTTAAAAAGAATTTCCTAATTATTTGTTTTGTCACAAGAATTATTTGCATTCCAAACATTCCTAAGTGTTTGCATAAAGATTGATACACTTACAGCTATATATGTGCATTAACTTGTTAAGAATGTCACATCAATAATACCGGCTCGGAAATGTCATGTCCTCTCCCTCTATAGAAGGTCATATAAATGTGCTAATTGGTTGGCTAAGGGGGATTTCCTGATTAGTAAATTGAGGTTATAAATACGTAGGTATAAAGGTTTTGCTAATATGGAATGCTAAAGCTCAGTACTTGGCTCTCTCAGGGATTCGAATTCTATTAGGTTAAACAGCATAGAAATTTCACAGCAAGAATTCTCATATTTACTGACGATATTCTTAACAACCTGTGTTGTGATTCCACTATAAACTGTATACAAAATATGCAGTCCCTGGAATGAGATGGATGAGGCTTATGAACCTCGACCTATACAGTTGTACAATCTGGCAATGAATGGATGTTTTTTTTTCCATTAAGCATAGCAGTGTTTTTTCGCTTATTTTAATATCAGGCAACAATGTTAGAAAGTGGCCCCAAGAATACAATTTAAAATCACTAATGTGATATGAATCTTTTTACTTGTGTGTATTTGAATATGAAAGTGAGGTACTTTAAATAATTGAGGGGAACAATCACAAATAAGCTTGCAACGGTATTGGGAAGTGTCACGAGTTCAAATTTTAGACGATTTCTGTTAATCTGCTAAGGCGATATCAGTACGAAAATTTGTAAAAAAGAAGAGGCAATTTTGGCTAATAGCAACGATGAGGATGAATAATGATAATTATGATGAAATTGATGTGTGGCACTTAGAAAATAAAACTTCAAAGTGTATTGCACCAACAGCTACCACCTACCCCCATACAAGGCAGTTAACAGAGGTGTATATTTGTTGGTTTACGAGTCTGAGGGCTTAAGTTACTATGTTCACTATAGTTATACATATTAAAAAATGAAATGACCTGAGCAATAAAATATAACAATACCGATTCTGGCTTTTTGTCGGATGACGTAGTGGTAACGTTGTTGCAATCACACCTCTGATGGTGTATAAACCTAAATGTTTTGCATAACATGAAATATTGTTAATGGGAATGTGTTGTTTCTAATGTTCAATATAGAAAGCAGATAACAAGAAAAAGAAGAAAAGAAATGTTGCAGGTAGATACGGAGCCTCAGCTCAAACACATATATGATCAGACAGGATGTCAACAAATGCATTCATAACTAACATGTGATTATTCAAAAAATTGAAATAGTGCAGTGGGAAACAACCAACTAACTAACTCTCTAGGCTTTTTAAACCCGAAGAGAGCAAATACAAGCACAAGCGTAAATAATTAAATAAGTTACAATGGGGTTCGAATTTTTTGATCTAGGTATGGATGCAGACAGGTACTAAGTTTTGTGTGTGGACACAATTGATAATGGAAAATCCCCTTCAACACAATAACATAGTGGTAATGTTGGTTTTGCCTTGTTCCCATCGATAACATAGTGGTTTACACGAAAGAAAGAAGGGCCTCCCCCATGGCGCAGTGGTAGCGTCGTTGCCTTGTAATCAAGGGGTCCCGGGTTCGATACCCGGTGGAGGCACAAGTGGTTCGGATCCCACTTTAAACTGTAGGTCCAGTCCCGATTAGCCATACTGTGCATAAAGTGGACTTAAAACACCAACTCAACGAAAGAAAGAATGAAAAAAAAATTAAACACTGTCCCCTATTTGGAAATACTTCTCGAAATTATTCAACCACTTTTTTGCTCTTCCTATCTTCGTAACTAAAAAAATGTTTTGTCAAACGTTTGGATGACTATGAAAATATTGAAACATATGATGTAATAATAAAACGTTGTTGCATTGTAATCAAATGAATTCGTTGAATATGTAGAATATGGTAGGATATATCTTAAAATGTTAGAAGCTATTTGTTATGGTATTCTTTCTCTTTCGCTCTCTCTTACTCTACTCTTTCTTAAATTTTCATCATCATAGTTAAAATTAATCCAAGAGAAAATATATATTTTGTGTTGACATGGGAAACATGCAATAAAAATGCATGATCAATAGTTAAGATCAAGAGCTGAATAAACAGTGAGGGTGATACACGCAAGCTTCCAGCTGTGTGATTAGTACAAAATTGAGAGATGGAAGGCTTTTGTTGCTAAACCTTCGGGTTTAAGAAGGCAAAAGAATTAGTTGGTTAATACGGAGCTAATTAGGAACTGGCATCCTCGAAGCTTCATGCTGCAAGCCTCGCTCTTTACAAGTTTATTTCCGACATGATCCTCATGTTTTGTTGTTTTTTTTTTTTACAGATAACATCAAAAGCCGTGACATGGCTATTCTATTCACAACACAAATACTTATGTTTTTTTTTTATATTGCAACGATGAAGATAATTAGTACTATATGGGGGTTCGGTGAATCTCAGACTTCCAAGAAAAATAAAACTCCTGTAGGATTTTCCGTGTGGCAGTGAGACACACTAACTAACTCCCTAGCCTTCTTAACCCGAACGTTCATGGCTGCAGCAACACAGGCCTTCCATCTGTCCCTATCTTGAGCAAGTTCTATATACTCTTTTCTATCCCAACCGATTTCCTTTAGGTCCATCTCAACGTTGTTTCTCCATTTTTGTTTTGGTCTTCCTACAGGTCTCTTAAGTAGGCTTAATTCAGGAAATGCATGTTACTTTTTTCTTCATAAACTTTTGTCTTCTTGTTTAATATCTAAGATACTAAATGTTAAAATATCCAATAACAGTAATTGTGCCTGTGGATGCGAAAACTTGATCCTTTGCATTGACATAGAGAGTATTTGAAAATAAGATTCTTAGGAAAATATTTTAAAAGGGATGAAGAAACAAGTGAATGGTGAAGGTTACATAATTTAGAAGTATATAATTTATGTTAGTTTCCAAGTATTATTAGATTGATGATTAAATCACAAATACTTAGGTGGGCACGAATGAGAAAGGAATAAAGGAGATTTTACAGGAATCTTGTTGGGAAACCTGATGGTAAAGGACCAAAACGAAGATGGAGATGAATCTAAAATAAATCTGTAAAGATTGTAATAGAATATATATAAATTTTGCTCAGGATAAGTACAAATTGAACTGTAACCACGAATTTTCAGAATCAAGAGTGCTAGAGAATTAATTAATTAATTAATATTTAATGTAATAAAGGTAGTAATATAGTATTCTTATTGAGAAGAGAATCTCTACAAAACTTATTTTTCCTCGTACGTTTACTAATAGCAGTTACATTTGACATGTTTGACTAACTGCGAATCAACGTATGGAAGCTATTGGAAGCAGTTTGAAGACTGAAATGGCTATGCAAGGACACTTATTATAATGCTAATATTTTAGTATGATGTTTTGGGAATTGCTTCTCGATAATGTTTGGTATTTAATTTAATCTGTTGTTAGATAAAATACATAATTATTAGAATTTAAGGATGGAAAATATGAACAGCGAATGAATGATACGTTTGACTAATCGTGAAGATGAGTATCACAGTACGTTTTACCGTTCTTATATAAACGTTGAAACGTTTAACAACGTATAAGAACGTTTCAACGTTTATATAAGAACGATAAAACGTACTGTGATACTCATCTTCACGATTAGTCAAACGTATCATTCATTCGCTGTTGTTTTCAACGTTGAAACGTTTCGGTAAACGTTCTTATACGTTCTTAAACGTTTCAACGTTTATATAAGAACGATAAAACGTACTGTGATACTCATCTTCACGATTAGTCAAACGTATCATTCATTCGCTGTTCATATTTTCCATCCTTAAATTCTAATAATTATGTATTTTATCTAACAACAGATTAAATTAAATACCAAACATTATCGAGAAGCAATTCCCAAAACATCATACTAAAATATTAGCATTATAATAAGTGTCCTTGCATAGCCATTTCAGTCTTCAAACTGCTTCCAATAGCTTCCATAC